>NC_056734.1:321493443-321828443 GCF_019279795.1 Protopterus annectens | reverse complement strand
TTAGGTGACTGGATGAATTTGGTGGTGCCCTTCAGTATGATTTAATTACTATGTGTAGGATGTTTACTGCATGTTACATTCTGAACAACATGATCATGCTGTCAAGACATTATCTTGTGGTGAAGTGACTCATGATGTCATCACAGCTTCTAGTTCCAGTCTCACTACAACTATTGATAACCAGTCAGTTGCAGTAGTAAGGGACCCCATGAGGCAGACTTGTGCAAGGCATATGGCTGATCAGATGAAAAGGTGGTCTCTAGTCCAGAGCCATGGACCATGACATTCAGGTTAGTGTTTCGTTTTTTTGTAAAAAACACATCGAGTATAACTGAATCATGCAGTGATATCTATGGCCTATGCTGTGTGGTGTATTGTTGGGTCTATATTACTTTGTCAAATGTTCCCTTCAGTGAACGTCTGTTCAATGAACACAACATAGATAACATTCACATCTGGTTTGGAATAGTTTACCTAGGGAATGGAGTTAGTTTGCCAAGTTCAGAAATTTGCCCTTTTCCCCATTGCAGTCTGATCTAGGAGTTGGTATATATAGCTAGGGGGCTGTGGGGGGCATACCTGGATTGGTTTGATATATTGTGGTGTTTGTAAATTTGAAGTGTTGGCCAAGTAACTCTGTTTCCTGTGTAAACTATTCGCTGATGTGAATGTTCACTTAAATGAACGTTCGCCGTTTTGTGTTCATTGAACAGACGCTCACTGAAGTGAACATTTGACAAAGTAATATAAACCCATAAGGTCTGTTGTCACTGTTCATTATCATCTTTAACACTAGATGTGGAAAACCTCCTCTCCATCAGAACAGATACTTAAATTATTGTTTGTAAAAGTCGTGCCTGAGAGCTCACTGACTCCTGTTCAGTGATGTCATTACACACCATATAAGCAATAATCACATTTTTAACTGTTTTGTACAATATATTTTAGTGAGGAGGTTTACCTAAGTATACATGTACTGAATGTCCTCAAGTGGTGCAATTAATAAAAATGGTTAAATCATTATTTAATATGTATTCATATTTTGCATTTGAATGAAAACATATTGTATCTTTTTTATGTCATGCACTGTTTTCTAAGTTTGACGTACATTGTCTGTTGATATACTGCACATCATATTATTTTGTATTGTCATACACAATCACTTGTGAATTCAGAGATAAAAGAATATCATTATTTGTGTAGTGACGAGGGTGAAGTGACAGCAGTGTTTGTTTACATGACATATTTGCTAATGGGAATCCAATGCTTTATGTACTTCCAGGGGTAGCTGTAGCAAATTTCTGCACCTGGCTCCCCTTTGTAAAGATGCCAGTGTGGACACTATGACCTCTAATGTCTGACTTCATCCAGAATGTATTTTATCTGGGTTTTGAGATGCTTGTGTAGAAATGCAGTGGCTCTGCTGAACAAGTATAAGTATAAGGACAGCATGCGCTTGAATTAGTAATACACTGTCACTTCCTGCAGAGTTACTAACATGTTGTGGGGTGTGAGATCCTGCCAATAAACTTGGGGACTGTATGCCACTTTCTTCAGGCTGCCTCATAAATATAACTATGTTATCACCCTCATCATCTTCAACAGCCATTCTGCTGCTAATATCCTCTAACTTTATTGGTATAGTGGAACTCTTTGTTCCTGCTGATGACCTTGTAAAAATGATTTGAAAGCATTACTAATAAAGAAGTAGCATACACTACTGTATGCTTATTAAGGAGGTGTGGGGGACACTTACTATGCACATTGCCTTAATTGTCATTCCATGCAGATGTTGAAGGTTCAGCTATTAATAGTAACCACCATGTGTTTAATGTAGTCATTCCTTGTCAGCATTCAGTTCTCTATATAAATATATGATACTGTTTGTAAACCAGTTTTCCTGAGCAGAAAAGTGATGCTGTTGGAGACATGAGTAATAACCAGTGTCCAGACATCCTCCAATCATTCTATGCCAATATCTTCTGTGTCATAGTCATCCCCTTGGATGGAGAGGAGGTATTCTTCACCTGGTGTTAATGGGATAATTGTTGGAGCTCCCCTCCCATACTAGTATAGGAAATTGCATTCTGCCTTCCATTGCTTCTACCACATCCTATCAAATAATTTACTTTGCTCTTGCACTGTGTTAAAGTGCACTTTCTGCTAACTACTGCAATAATGTCCAGAATAACTTGATTTCAGACTTTTGTCATCTCAGCTTGTTTGGCCTCTTTTTACTAGTCAGATGTTTCCCATATGTTGTAAGAGCTGCCTAAAAGATGTAATTTTCCTCATGGCTGAAGCTGTCCTTTCTCTTCCTTGATCCCTTGTTTTGCATCATTACTGCATATGAAAAAAGCCATAGTTATACACACAATAATTAATGTAATAATTAGTCAAATAACACAACAATGGCCAAGTGTGCCTTCCATCCTATAAAAAAAGTTAACACAAATCCCATAATTATGCACATATGCAACATCTCTGTCCAGCAAGATAAAATTGTGCTATACTAATGTCTGCAGTATTAAAAATACATTCAGAACAGTAAATCAACCACTTTGTAAACAGATTCATCCTTCCCTTAGCCCACCATTGCCATGTATATACAATGCTGTAATTTATCATTCATCAGTGACACTCAGGATTCTCCAAGTAAACATACATGTACATTCAGCCAATAATACATAATACATCCTTACCTCTTCAGTGATTCACAATTAAAACACTGAATTTGAACCATATGTATGCAGAATCACTAAATGATCCCAAAGTAAATTATTTTCTCAGTGATCACTAATCATCTCCCCCTCCCTCATTACACTCAACACTTAATAAAAGTTGGAAATTGAACATATAGCAATATGCATGTCTACTCCCACCTCCATTGTTGCTTGAATGTACATGCATGTTTACTTGGAGAATTCTGAGTGTCACTGATGAATGATAAATTACAGCATTGCATATACATGGCAATGGTAGAGGCTAAGGGAAGGATGAATCTGTTTACAAAGTGATTGATTTAGTGTTCTGAATGTATTTTTAATACTGCAGACATTAGTATAGCACAATTTTATATCGCTGGATATGCCCAGCTTTGTAAATTTATCTATGATTCCAGAGTGGGGGATGGTGTTGAAGGTCTTGGTGAGGTCCACATAGGCTGTGTGGACCGTCTTACCCTCATTCACAGCTCTGGAGACTGATTCAAAGAAGTCAATCAGGTTCAGGAGACAAGATTGGCCCTTCACGAACCCAAACTGGGTGGGGTTCAGTATTTGAAGGTTGCCAATGTCTTTGTTTATAAGTTCCATGATAATGCATTCCATGTCCTTGAAGATCAGACTCGTCAGACTGATGGGACGGTATTTCCCAGGATCCAAGGTGGATCCCCTCTTGTGGAGGGGGATAACTGCAGCTGTGTGCCACTCAATGGGCACGAAACCTGAAGTGAGGCTATGATTAAACATGACACTTAGGTGAGGTGCCAGTTCATTTTGAAGTTCATGTAGTACACAGCCATGATGTCATCTGGTCCCATGGATGCTGCATTCTTAGCTTTGGAGAGTGCAGTTTCTACCTGTGTAACTGTGATTACCAGAATTTGGCAATCTTTTGGTATTGAGATGGACCCTTTAGGGGGTGAGAGGGGGTGAAGTTGGCACTAAATCAATCTGCCAGGATATTGGCAATATCCTTGGGATCAGTATATTTAATGCCATTCTGTTGTAGCTCAGAGCAGATCTGAGCATTGCCATTTAGATTTTTGACATAACTATAGAATACCTTGTGGCTGTCTTTGGAATCTTTGGCAATTTTATTTTTGTAACTAGCTTTGGAGGATTTTATGAGGGATCTCAGCTTCTTATTGAGGCTGGTAAGGGAGTTTTTTTGCATACTGGGATTTTCCTTTTTTCTGCAAAAGTTTCTTCCTTCTGTTGTATAGTTTGTTTATGACAGGGGACCACCAGATTGGCTTCCTTATTTTGGAGGGGAGCATCTTGATTCTATTTGGGATGGCATGATTCATGCACGAGTGGATGTGCTCATACAGTGCCTTAGTGTAGGATTCAGCAGTTGAACATTCAGCTCCCATCTGCATGGGTGCCATGAGGTTTGTCACTTCTGACTTAAGTAGCATGAAGCTGGCTTTGGAAAAGTTTTTTACAGAGGTTTCCTTACTGGGGGGTGGGGCTGGGATGTGTATGTCAAGGGTGATTTGCTTATGGTCAGACCTGACCAATGATGGGGTGAACAATGGTGTGGAGCATCTATCTCTCATGTTGGTAATGACTGGGTCTAGGATATTGGAGCCCCTGGTGGGACAATGGATTAGTTAATCCAGGGCAATGGAATTTATGAATTCCAAGAACCGTTGGGAAAAGGTGTTGGTACATGAATAGTTTTCCCAGTTAATGGCAGGGTAGTTGAAATCACCCAGTATTAGGGTGTTTGGTTGTATCTTAATGTTTTCCAATATGTTTAGAAAGGTTTAGTGTGAATCTTGGGGCATGTTCGGGGATCTGTAGCAAGCTACAATTTTGATTGCAGTCTTACCTAGTGTTAGTTGCACCTGGAGAATTTCAGATGCATTGTGTTGGGCAACTAGCCTGGAGGTGTGAATATCCTTCGTGAATATGGACACTCCTCCACCTTTAGTGTTTCGGTCTTGGTTTGGTGGCCGAAAAGTGTGGTAAGAGTTGTAGCCTGGTATTGTAGGGTTGCTCTCTGGAGTCTTGAACTAGGTCACAGTTACTGCACAGATATCGATGTTCTCCATTTTTAGGAGTGCCTCGAGAGAGTGCATTTTGAGGTTTAGACTTCTAGCATTGAGTAGCATTACCTTCAGATTTTGCATGCTTGTATCTGTTACAGTGGTGGTTTTGTCCTTTAAACCTTGCCTAAAAAAGGCACTACAGGGGTGGCAAGAGCTTTAGCCAGTAACCTGAATCCCAGGGGTGACAGGTGCAGACCATCTCTGGCAAAGCATCATGGTTTGTCGATCATTGTCCCAGGCAGACAGATACTGGATCCTCTTTGAATGACACCAGATGCTTAGCCAATTGTTGAAGTCAATCATTTTGTCCTTATACTGTGGTATCATTCTGGGTGAAGGCAGGATGCTACTCAGGGCTAGGGTCATACCTGCCTGGGCCACATGATCTGGGAGTTCTTCCATGTCTCTTTTCATGTAGTCCAGGGAAGTACGTCTGAAGTCATTCACTTCAACATGGACAATGATAGAGTCATATTTGTACTTGTTGTGGAGTGACTTGAGTGAATGTATTATGTGGTGGATCCTAGCACTCGACAGGCAGCTGACTGCAATTTTCTCCTTGTTCAGCCTGTTGAGTGTGACATCAGTGTGCCTGACTATAGGGTCACCTATGACTAAAGTGTTGGGTACATTGTCTTGCCTTAGGGGCTGTTGTTGGGTGGCACACTGGTGTTGTCACCTATGTGTCACTTTGGTTGTGACTGGTGTTTGTTTGTGTTTCAGCTTCGAAGGTCCTTGTTGCTTGGGCAGGTTAATGTTAAGGGCCTCCACATATGTGGGTTTAGTGTTGCGATGTGTGGGTGCTGATGGTGTGGGTTTTGAAGGGCTATGTGTTGCTTGAGGTGTAGTGCAGGTGTTAACCTTCTCCTCTTGACTGTCTAGCACAATCTTGGCTGGAAAGAGCTTTGCTTCCAGTTTGACTATGTAAGTGCATCTCTCACAGGATGTAGTGTTGGGTGGTAGGAGGAGAGGGTTGTCTGTGTACATGAGGCAGTTGCTGCATTGCACCAGTATGCCCAGATTCACCAGGTGGACAGGATAAATCACCAGAAGCTGACCCTTGGACATGCCTGTTTAGGTGCTTTTTTGTAAAGCACAAGAGCTGTTTTCCCTCACCTTTGCAAGTTACTTTTCAATTATAGGCTGTTTAGTGCCTACAGTTAATTCCTGCTTATTAACAAGGAGAATTGAGTGTTTGTATCAGTTTAAGGCTTCCTAGTGCTTTCCCACAGGTTCTAGAGCAAGTGCTAGTCACAGGGGTTCAGATTTTAGTGCTACTACTGAGACACCAGCTAGTTCTAAGGGAAAATTTAAAGAACAGACTTTCTGGAACCTGAAATAGTTTAACCGTATCCCTGCGGTGCTGCATGATGCAAAAATATGCAAACACGTGCATTTTTAAGCCAGAAAGTTGAAAGGGATCAAAATCAGTCCAAAATGGCTAAATAAATTACAATTACAAAGCTGGAACCCACTCCTCTAGTGTTAGGCAGTACAATGCTCACTTTCTCCATTCTGGTTTGGTTCTAAACCCATGAACCACAGTCCTGTCCATACTTTCTCCATTCTGGTTCTAGCACTTCTGTTCACCCTGGAGTGAAGGCATGAGGCTGCACTCCAAGCTGTTCAGACAAGGACATGCTGATAATAGTCCACCTTCTTGGGAAGTCATATCTGGATAATATCCAGGTGTGCACAAAAGTAAATGAATGGAAAAAAGTTTGACATCCAGAAGGAATTGGGTGAGCACACATCATCTCTGACAGGGATCACCCATTCCAGCCAATGGTGCAGCCACATGTGCAATGGTCTACTGAAGTGTAGACCCGACCAACTTTCTGGGTGAGTTGTTCAGGTAGCATCATGAAGGCCAGAGTTCTATAGCAAGTATTATTTTTTTTGGGAGGGGGGTCATATTAAACATAAGTTTTACAAAATAAACTATAAAAAGCTCCCATAATTGAAGGTATTTACTATAAGAAGTATGTGTACTTGCAAAAATGTTTATGTAATAAATAACGCAAAAGAAAGAATAAACATATCTGTACACATAACTGCAGCTGTATAAAAATATATACGGAATGTCTATGTGCTAACATAATTGTCTGTATAAAGACAAATGTAACAGAGAGAGAGAGAGAGATAAAGTATGTCACAGATATAAATCTGCATAAATACACTTACATCTACAGGTTCATGTATTTATACAGAAATCAAACAAAAAATGTTTGCATTTCCACATATTTTCATTTAGTATTGCAGTGCAGATTGGTTGTGTAACCCTGAAAACTGTTAATTAGTCTAATAATTGTAAAAGATAAATTTGCTGCACAAATTTGACTGCATGCACACAGTGGCTGAAGTCAATCAGACATCACACCCTAGTCAGACTGGAGGTAGAGGGAGAGGGTTGAGGGTTTCAGTGTAAGTCAGTGTCCAGCACGTGCATTTCTGACAAATGACCAGTATTATTATTTCTGTATTCCTTCTGTATACATTTTTTAAATCATCTCCTTAGAATTCTTAAAGAAGAAAACTATCAAAGCACACATTTTTGTACAGCTAAGGAAATGAAAAAAGTCAATGAATGACTACTATATTTTTCTTTGTGTGTCTGCATACACCTTCTGGTTGAACACAGTTTAAGAAATGTACATGCAAAACATAATATTAAAAAAAAAAATCCCATGAAAATGATATCAGTGTCTTTATAACATGCAGTAAAGGGAAGACTGGCAAAGTATGAGAATTCAGATAGCAATAAATAGTGCAACAACTCATACTAAGCAAATGCTGCAGTGAGTAGAATACTTTGCAATAAGTACTATCCATATAAGTAATGTTAGGGAATAAAGTGAAATACAGGTAAACAGGAATTGTCTTATGTCTTCTTTGTATAGCCTAGGCTGAAATGTTCTGTAACAGAAGACAGGAGGAACAAAGAACAACAAGGCTGGTTGAGGACACTGATAAGCATGAATAAAGTAGAAAATAGTATTGTGTGTTTAATTTCATTAATATATGGGGAAATAATTAATACAGCATCGTATATGAAGCACTACAGTGAAAGGTCTGTCAGTACATAAATACAGTATTCTGTCTTTAATTAATTGTATTACTGTATCTAAAAGGATAGTTAATATAGCATAGTAACTGATGCACTATGTTGCATTCAATACATTACTGCAAGCAGGAATGATAGATATGTCAGCATTTTATAAGATGTAAGTATTAATAAAGGGTGTAATCAGTTCAGTATTGCAAACAAATGTATATTAGGCACAAATATGATCATTATGTTTATGTAGTTGTTTGTCAGACATAGTTTAAAACTAAGCAGATCACCCTGACAGTGCAAATATATAATGCCTTCCACACATTTAGACTAGCTACTACATAGGCAGGAACTAAAGTGGAGGTGTCTCAATTTACATCAAAAATAAATATACCTTAAGTTAATCAAACAGGAGAATGCACTTGTGCTTTTCCATGTTCAAACAGCCATAGGCAAAATCCAATACAACTTCCTTGCAAGCTAAAAGCTCCCCTTTATGATCCAGGAAACCCATAACACAAAATTAACCTTAGTGGAAACACTCACCGTCCAACCCAAAACCATATTCATTGGTGACTTTAATTACCCCACTATTAACTGGGAATCATATATGACACTAAATGTGCAGGCAAAGAGATCCTTGGATTTTGTAAACACAAACTGTCCTCTGGACCAGATTGTTAATACATCAACCAGGAGCGCAAACATACTGGATCTGGTCGTCACTATAACAGAAGAGAGCTGCACACTCCTTAGTGTAATATCCTCTCTGGTCAGGTCAGACCACAACATGGTCTCTTTTGAAGTAAAAATAAACACAGAACCCCAGCTAATCTTGGAATGTTCATAAACTACTATGTGGCTAACTTCATACTATTAAGTTATAACCTGGCAAAACTTCAGACCCCCCCCCCCCCTTAAATCCTGAGCAAACTGCTTCCTGCTTGGAACTGTTCACAGAAACCCTATACAAGCACGTTAATAGCTACTTAGAGGCAGCTGTACCCACCAGGAATAAATACAGAACACCCTAAATCCTGAGAAATCTGCTGCCTACTTGGAACTATTCACAGAAACCCTATACAAGCATGTTAATAGCTGCTTAGAGGCAGCTGTACCCACCAGGAATAAATACAGAACTAACTCAAAAAATAATCCACCTTGGTAGAATCAGAACATCAATAGGCTGCATAACAGAAGGAAGAAAGATCATGGCAAAAATTAGGAGATGTAGTAACCAGAAGGATAAATGCACTTTCATCAAACTGCAACTCAGAGGACAAATAATGTCTACCCAAAGTCAAATCTGAGGTAAATTTGACCTCCCATTCAAGGACAACTACAAGGCATTCTTTAGATATGTCCACAACATCAAAGGTAATTCACATTTATGTGCATCCATTCTGAGCCAGAAGATATAGCAAACCTTCTGGCAGAAAAATTCAGTTCTAACTTTACTTCTATCTCTCCTCATTATCCCCTCAGGAAATACTATCAAATATAACTCCCCCTAATATCACTAGGGAATAGGTTTCATTATTCTCTCCAAAGCCAAGAACACTGCATTGATGGGCCCCAGCAAGATCCAAGGCTGTTTTCCAAATAGCATGATACATGATGTATGTCCTCTGGAAGCCTTATTTAACCATAGCCTCTAAACAGGCTTCATACTTCATGAATGGAGAGTGACAACTATTATCCTTCTGCCCAAAGGCAGTCCATCTACAGACCCTGGAAACTACAGACTATAAGTTTCACTAGTCTCATATGCAAAGCCTTGGAAAGAATTATCATGGAAATGATCAGTAATGACATAGGAAACCTCCAGTCACTGGACCCAACCTGAAAAGATCACCAAAGCAATGGATGAGGACAAAATGGTTTACATTGCCTACTTAGACCTGATTAAGATATTTGACACAATACCCCACTCATGAATTGTTGACAAACTCAAGTGGTTTGGTATAATCCCTTATGTTACTCAGTGGATAACCAGGTGACTCACAGACAAGACCCAGAAAGTTAGAACTGAAGAGTTCACCTCTACAAAGTGGCCAGTCACCAGTGGAGTCCTTCACGGATTGGTTCTGGGACTACTTCATTTTGGCAATTACTTTTCTGAAATCAAGGCCAATGTCAAGTGCCTCTGGCTGACTAAATTTGTAGATGATTGCAAATTAGGAGCAGTCATAGAATCCCCACAGACAATTAACTGGTAACAGAGTCATGGACTAAAACTAAATCCCAAGATATACATAATAGTATCCTTCAGAAAGTCAGCCAGTCCTGGTAAATATCATATTGACAACACACTGCTAAGAGATGACCCAGTAGCCAGTGACTTGGGGGGTACACATGGACAGTAATCTAGCCTTTGACCATCACGTGTCTACAGCAGTAAGGAAATCATACTATGTTGTACAACTTATAAACTAATATGGCATCTATGTCAAAGGAGGTCATTGTTCCACTGTATTAGGCATTCATCAGATGTATCACTGAATATGATGCCTCCTAGGTGCATCCAGCAACTGGGTCATCTACACATGTTCCTTACTAAAAGAAAACAGAGCATAAATTACATATTCTATGTAGATCACCTCAAAGCCCCATGTCTGTTTTCTGTCTCTTAGAGGCTGTTGACAGAAGCTCTGTGCTTGGCATACAAGGCACTTTCAAACTCCATTCTGATGGACCTCCTGAATATCCATAAAACAAACCACACAGAATTACCCATTTGAATGACTTAATCCTTATCTATGATATAAATAGCACATGTTGGAGAGACACTTATGTTTTTGAAAAGACTACCCCTGCTTGGGAACAGGCTCTCCATCTGTGTGAAGCAGAGATCTTCCTTAATACAGTTCAAGTGTAACTTAGATAACTGGAAGAGGAACAGGAGATTCATCTATGATTTGTCACCTATGTCTCTAATGGACACAGGCAGCCTGCAAATGGTACTCCTAGTTCTCTGCTTTTTAAAGTGTTTCTCTCAAGCCCCTGCTTACCCTTACCAGTGGTACCAGAACTTAACAGAGATTTGGGATGCACAGCTAGGCTTAAAAAGGCCTCAGTGGTTGTTACGCTAGTACACACCTATGAACCTATAGGTGAATGCTGCATATAAACCCCATCAAAACTTAATAGCAGGCAGTCTCCTGTCAAATAAGCATAAGCATTTCCCATACAATTTCATCTAAAGGTCTGCATAAGTACTTCCAGTAGATTCTGTTTTACTCCAATACAGATTTATAAAAAATAAAATTGTTTTAAAGAAAGAAACTGAATGCTGCTCAATGTGATTTGAGAATGTATCATGTTTATGTTTTTTTTTGTCTCTCACACAGTTTTCCTCTGTTTTTCTTATTTTAATTATACACACCTTTTTCCTTTATTAGTTTCTTTCCTTCTGTCCCATTTATATTAATTTTTTATAGTTATAAAATCCTCTGGAGTGACCCAGGTACTTATGATCCAGGTTAGGGAATGCTCACCCTCTGCTATCCTGTGATATCTTTGCAGGGTCATGTTAGTGGCACCAGTTCTTCAGACACCCTGACATTTGACGGCCTGGCAAGCCTCACTGAATGGGGCCTTTGGTATTTGGCAGACAACATGTAGGAGCAGATTGTGGACAGATGGATTCAGCCAGTCATAGTCTTTCTTCAGCATGTTCAAGACATACTGTCCCAGTTGGCACTGCCCACTACACCCCCTCCACAGGCTCCTACTGCCTTAATATCAAGGTTCTCCACTGCACCACCATATCTCACTGGAAATGTTTGAGGGTCTCTGGAATGGGACTCCTGCTGTCACTTCCTTGGCTCTTCTTCCCTGATCATTTCTCCTACATTGTCATTCTTATTTCCCAACCACATTACCCACTTAGATAAAAAAACTTAAAAAAAATAGGGGGGGGTCTAACCCTGAACAAAAAAAAGTACCCCCCCAACTCCTCCAGCACAATTCTCTTTATGTGTACCTTGTTGATCTTTCTCTTTGTTTTGTATCCCCTTTTACAATCTTTTCTATCTCCCCTATCCAATATTTAAACAAACAAACAGGGTGTCCACCTAAGGATACCCCTATATAAAAAACCCTGACAGTTTATTAAAATACTAATTATAAAAGCTGCCCAGTCCACTGCTTGCCTTTAAGTGTTTCAAGCATGACTCCACATAGCTGTGTCTATCTGCAATATCCAAATGTATACAAAGTTATACAAAGCCTACAGTTTTCACATAGTACTTCATATTTACTTAATGCTTGAGTTTAGGTACTTTGTGATTTTGCCTTAAGTGTTTGTGTTTTTCAAAATGCCTTCCCTTTTCCTTAGCATAAATAACCTGTGCTTAGTTTATATACAATATCCAAATACATACAAAGTTCTACAAAGCCTATGGCTTTCACATAGTACTTCGTATTTACTTAATGATTGACTTTAGCGACTTTATGCTTTTGCCCGAAGTGGGTGTGTTTTTTCAAAATGCCTTCACTTTTCCTTAGCACAAATAATGTGTGCTTAGCTTATTTGCATACATCTGCAGTGGTGCTCCTCATGAATAACCACTACATAGCTGTAAACTCTTGAACAATGAATACCACCCATGATGTTTACTTTTTTGCTTAATGTGAGTGAGTCAAGTTGCTGAACAGATAAACGGCTTTCAGCATTTAGCATATTCCTGCAATACAGCAGTTTATGGTGCTTCTTTCCTGCAATATACAGCAAGGCAGGAGAAAATAATGCTTCATTAGCTGTTTGAAAATAACAGAGAAACTAAGGTTGCAGCCTAGCAGACCTGTTCTCCCATTTGGAAAATAAAAATATGGTAGTGAACTGATGGGAGAAGGGGTGGGGACATGAATATCCATACTGTATGGAGAGATAACTGACTGGTTTTAGCATCAAAAATTGCAAATGAAGCTAAATAAGTGAAAGAGAGTAGTGTGATAACACAGGCAAATTCATGTACATATCACAACCACAGAGACTGTTTTGTTCACACAAGGAAACACATTTTTGGCTACAGTATTATCAATGATATGCATAAAGCCAAGCAAATGAACATTAGGACAACAATATTACTGTGTAAACATGGGGCACCTAGACTGTTTCCTGAAATGTTTCTGTAATGTTTACACTTCAGCTTGGATATGTGAATTTATTGCTTTACCCCAAATGCCACACTAAACATAGTGTAAAACTCAGCAGGTCTAGCTGAGCAGATATAATATGCATTTTTTATGACAACCTATTCTAGGTTTATTGAAATGTTGCTTTATTGTTTTAACTGTTCACATTAGAAAGAAAAAAAATATTTGTAAAAGTAATGATATTCACAATGAATTCAGTCACCAAAATGAACTTATCTATCAAACCAGTAATTATTTACTTACTATATCAGCTTATAACTTTGTTCAGCTTCTAATGACACTTGAACAGAAAATGATTAGCACAGAAAGAAAATATGTACTAGCTACTTTTGGGTGCAAAAATAAAAAAAAGCTAAATTTATCATTACTTAGAAGGCCATTGTTTTTACTGAACTGAAACATTTTTCTTGTTATAATGGAAATTGCTTGCAGAAAATTGTTTTGCATGGATATTTTGACTTGTAATTAGTTTTATTTTATCACGTGTTTACATATTTGATTAAGTTTCAGGGTACAGATCACAATTTAAAAATGTCATTATAGTAGACAGAATATATTGGAACTTACTACTCTTTTTAATAACCAGAGTATCATATCTTGCAGTTTATAGTTGAGTTCAGTCCTTATTATTTATTATTCTTAAGTATAGTTAATAAATTGGGAACAATACACATAGACATATGTATATGTCTGTCTATGTGTGTGTGTGTGTGTGTGTGTGTGTGTGTGTGTGTGTGTGTCTTGCAATGTCTGTAGGATTAATTAAACTGATAGTCCAATAGCAGAAGAATATTAATTTTTAAATTAAGATACTTTTTTCCTGCTTTAGTCTTGCTAGTTTTATGAATTTGTGTTAATTCAGGTAGTTAACTTATTTCTAAAAACCCATTTCTTTCATCAGTAGCAAGTTCTTGAACAATTTTAAGATGAAACTGTTGCAGATTGTTCCTTTTATATCTTATGTACTTCAGCAGTACTTGAATAATGTGTTTGAATAGTGGGAAATGAATGGGATGCATTTTAATTTAGAAAAACAAGCACTCATGAGATTTAGTCTACATTTACGTGAAAGGACATGCAACCTGGAAAATAAATTGATTAAATAAGTGGATATGAGATCTAGATTTTATTTTTAGGAAAGTGTATACTTTTTACCTGGAAAATAAAGTGATTTATAAGTAGATACACACATTTATTGACAATGAATTAGAGTCTGATTACACAAGACAGAAGTTAATACTGTTAAAAATCAGATATTGTAAAATGTGACAACAAGCATGATGTTGTGCTCTCACCCTTGTTTACTACATTTGTAAGGATTGTATTAGGATATACTTATTTGCTACATTTTTTTAATTAAAAATAATAATCAATCAGTTAAAGTACTAAAGATATGTGTCATTTACCACCCTTACTGCTGCAGTTGTGGCATGCATTGGACTGGACTGAAAAAGAAGCCTTATTGTTCTGTTGTATATAAATTGCTTGGGGATAGTCACTGAAGAAAATATGAACCCCCACTTGGTCTGCAGCCATTGTACTTTGCAAAATTTTAGCCTGCAGTGACAATAATAATACTACTTGATATACTAGATACAACCCAGG
The DNA here is from genome assembly GCF_019279795.1 of Protopterus annectens. Classification (NCBI taxonomy): domain Eukaryota; kingdom Metazoa; phylum Chordata; order Ceratodontiformes; family Protopteridae; genus Protopterus; species Protopterus annectens. The sequence goes on along the minus strand of NC_056734.1, from coordinate 321,813,846 downwards.
ATTCAATAAAGTCCCTGTAGGATCTGTGTAGAGCCTACAGAGAAAGTATCCAAGTACATGGTCACGAGTCTCCCTCGGCAGCATGCCATGAATATTAATTGTGGTGTGCACCTAAGGAAGGTCAGAACAACTTGAATATTGAATCCGTGTAAAACTGACAGCATACCCACATACCTTTTGGGCCATTAACCTTGACCAAAAGGTGTACAAAACATTTTCTTTTACTAAGTTGTATTTATTTTAATTTTTTTTTTACCTTTATGTGCTTGTTTGCATGATGCGCCACATTATTAGCTTTGCTTATCTCTACACCTCTATACATCAGACATGTGCCAGACATCTAAAAATAGAAAGTGGATGCATTCAATTTCAATTTTTTTTATTTTTATGTGCTTGTTTGTGTAATATAACGCTTTATCCAGTTATGCTTAGTGCTGCACACTTATGCATTAGATATACTCTAGACAGCTAAAAATAGAAAGTGACGCAAAACTAAATGAAACGGACTTGCTCGATGAAAGTATGATGGCACAAAACCCACAAAACGAATGTCAGACTGAATAAGTGCTCGACAAAGGTTTAATATAACAAATCCACAAAGCGAAAATAAGGCAATATAAAATAAGCGCTTTTGTTTGGCTCCTGCCAAACTTTTTCAAAACAGTTACACATCACTTCCTGCTGTTTAAATAAATTAAGTCGGTGATGTAAGCAATTAAATTCATTCAAAAAAATTAAAGAAACAACATGCCTAAAAAACTTAAACACTTTAAAAACACTGCCTACGAAGCAATGCTTTGACAAACAGCACAAATGCCATCTGCACAAACAATGCACTAAAATCTGTGCTTAACAAATACTTGTTAGGTTGTCAAAAGTCTTTATAAAAGTATATTTGAGAAATACACTTGAATGTATGAAAGATATATAATGCATACATCCAAAGAAGCAGCGTGTAATCAAAGCGTATAATAAAAATACGCTCGCAAATCCAAACCCTTATTCAAAAAAATCCAAATGTATAGAATGTGTGCAACAAATCTAATAAATGTACATACGTGGAAATAAAACGTCACTTGGTATCAACCTACAATAAAATAATAATGTAATGGCAATGTAAAGAAAATTGTATAGTAATGTACAGTGTATAGTGAAATTTCATATAACTAATATATAATAATTGTGATATGTAAGGTATTTTATATATAAAAAAGTTGTTTTATATATAAAAAAAGTTAAATTAACTTCTCAACAATAATAGTGCTAACAATTATGCGCTTGTATAAAAATGCTCAACCCATATTCATGAGGCTTTAAACCAGCCTCTGAAATGGTCGTACAGTGAAAACAATAATTGTTAGTTCGTTCCATGAATGGTATTAGTAATAGGTGTAACGGTATTGTAAAGTATGTATATATGTGTAAATACATGAAATACCAACAATCATGTACATATTTTCTTAGTTAACCTACAACAATGTCTCTAAAAATAGTGACAAAAATTGTTAAAAATAATACAATAATGGATAATAAATAAATAATTTACTTTTCTTTTACTAAACAATATTACATCAAACGTTGACAATATCATATGAAACGAAGTGGGGGGCGAAGCCCCCCACACCCCCCCTAACTATATATTCTAACTCCAGGGTCGCACTACAGTGGGGAAAGGGGCATATTCCATTTTCTTGCTAATAATACTTGTCGATTAAATGAAGTGTTGGGCAAATGAAGTGTCGGGCAAATGAACTTTCATCAAATGGGGTCGGGAAAATGAGTGTCGGGCAAATGAAAGTTAGGTCAAAAGAAGTAGACCCCTAGAAGTATGTAGTTATAGTATCTTTAGTTATATTATCTGTGAAGTTACTAATGTTCCTTTTTTTTCTCTCACCCCACCCCTTCTCTTCACTTATTTATTTAATCAAATATATTTACTATTATCATTTGATATTATCATATTATTCATTACTACCTCTTATGTTGGTCTTATGTATAATTTAATATTGCTTTGCTGTTAAAAAAACTTTCATTTACATTATTTATTGTTGCATTCTTCATTATATTATTTTCAATTTGTTTCCATTACTCATTATTGTTTTCTCTTATGTTATTAATTACATTTATTTGGGTTATGATTATTTTACCTTTATGTTTATATTTTATTTACCACAGCGTGGTAAGGTAAGCCAGTTCCTGGTGATCCACCTACCTTGGCTACCCCGGCTGAGGCACCAGGGCCCAGAACATCTAGACTGCAGCCTGGTGGCACCCCCACTGCTGCCCCTGCACTACCTTCTCCGTTACGTAGTTCCAGCCCACACGTTGGGGGTGTGTCTCCCTCTGGGAGTGGAGGTGGAGGGGATGCATTTGTCAGCAGAGATGAACTGCCAGGCATGGTGCGTAATGTTGTGTGGCAAACTGTTGGTGCACGCCTATGCCAGATAGAGAGCATGCTGTACATCCTAGTGGGGCATTCTGTCCCCAGGCACTGGTGTCAACCATTGCCTCCACAGGAGCAATGATGGTGCTGTGCTAACAGTCCAATGGGTGAATACTTGGGTCACACTGCTACCGTGTCTGACATCTGTGGGACTGGGATCCCTCCAACACCCTCCCCAGCCAAGGTGTTCACTCCCTGTTGTGTCCCACACCAACCCTGTCTGCTGTCTTGTCTGTCTGCAAATGCTTCCTCACTTTCCCAACTTACCTTCCCCACATATACCTATGTCCCTTCACCGACATGCCACTCTCTCCTTAAAAGAAAAGGGGCACCTGTCCCCCAAATAAAATACATCAACCCATACATAGCTCTCCATTTCACACACATGTCCAATGGAGACATTTTATTTGGTCCAATTGGCTTGACAATGCACTTATGTTGTCATCTCCCCTCTCTCTGGGTATGACAGTCCAAATTCACTAAAAATCTTTTCAAGAGCACAGTTGTTGCTGTTGAAGAAATGGGTAGCTATGGTTCTTTCCTACACCCTTCCTGCACATACCTACACACACACACACACACACACACACACACACACACACACACACACACACACGCACACACACAGTAATAGGTGTAAGTGAGGTTTGTAACAGCAGATATGTGTGCAATCATCTTTGCAACATGTAAAAACACACCTTCTCTATCCCTAACTCTGTAAGTCAATCTGTTAAATACTTTGAAAACATTTATTTTTAGTTCACATGGTCCTTGGTTCAAATACAGCTGTGTCTAGCCTTTAAAATACGTGTATGTGTACATCACCATTATAAATTGTGATATGTATGACTGCCTCATTACCTATTTATCCAACAAGCAAGATGGAATGTCTCCTTCTAAATAATGGAAGTGAAAGGCCTACCGATAGGAGCACATCTTAACTATTGCTATTACAACCCTAGAAAGTACCTAGAATGTCAGGTTATGCATTAGCATGAATTCCCAGAGGAAATTGAAGTATGTAATTCAAATGTGGCCCTGCAATATTAGACTGCAGTCCACAAAGATTTTCCAGTGATATTACAGACAACTACAGCTGTACAAGCACATACATATATCGAGGTTGTGCTAGAAGCAAAGGTTGCCAACACACAAGTTCCAGATGTCTTCCATGACATAACACATGACTTGGCAGCTGTTGAAACTTGTTGACATAATGGTTAAGGTTCCCCTACCTTGTTCTAGGACACACGAAGCATGTTGCCTTTTACTGTATTAATGATACATTTGGCTAATATTCTTACCTTAAACACATACCTTAATCCCAGTGGGATGAGTTTTCTCAATGTGGCTCTGGCTGTTCATCAAGGCTGCCACAGGTCCCACAGTTACTCTTCTGTGTTGTTGTCCTGCAAAGTCTTCAGCCTCTCTTTCTATGCCTATTGCTAGCAGCAGCAGCAACAGTTTCAGTCCGTAGCACACACATCTGTTTGTAAAAAGTAGCTGTTGCAAACATTCTCTCTGTGCTGATGGTGTATATTTACCTCAGTAATTTCAGGTCTATATTATAACATCGAATTTTATAAAGTTCGAATGTTATAATATCGAACCAGTAATGTCGAATGCTGAAAACAGAGAAGGTGCAGGACACCGAATTCTTTCCCAGGGGAAAGAAGTCGGTGGGCCGTTGCTGTGGCTTCCCTGTTTTCAGCATTCAATATGTTGGAACGTTACAGGTTGGGTGTCAGGTAAGTGTGCAATTGTGTGTAGGTTAGGGTTAGGGGACTGGTTAGGTGAGTTAGGGTTAGGGAGCGGGTCAGGTAAGTGTGCGGTTGTGTGGACGTTAGGGTTAGGACACGGGTCAGGTAAGTGTGCGATTGTGTGTAGGTTAGGGTTTGGGCGCGGGTCAGGTAAGTGTGCGGTTGTGTGTAGGTTAGGGTTAGGGGTGGGTTAGGTGAGTTAGGGTTAGGGCGCAGGTGAGGTAAGTGCGCGATAGTGACGGACCTTAGGGTTAGGGTTGGGTTAAGGTAAGTGGATAGCTAGTAGTGTATGTAAAGTTTAGTTTAGGTTTAGGTGTAGGATTTTAAGTGTATGTGTGTGGATTACTGTTTTTTGTGTGTGTTTGTGTTGTGTGCATGTTTCTTGGAATGGAAAATTTTTTCCCTGGGAAAAAATTCACTATTCTGACTGTTTGATGTTTTCGGATTTCGGTGTTTAGGGTTCGATATTATAACATTCGATGTTTACGAACTTCGATGTTATAATATAGACCCGTAATTTCCACCCCAACATATAAGAAAGGGGATGGAATCTACATTGAGGCCTTATATCGTGTTGAGTTGTGGCATGGAATTGGCTGATTATACTGCAAATCAGCGGTGTAGGCTGCATGTAGCATGTCTGAACCACAGATTGGTTCAAAGGCAATCACCTGCTAATGAGAATCATTTTAAAAAGGCAAACTTCTAACCAGGGGAACAAGTGTGTATGAGAGTTAGTTTGTATGGTTAATTAGCGCACTTACCTGACCCGCTCCCTAACCCTAACTCATCTAACCCACCCTCCCTATTCCTGTGTTGTTGTTTAAATTTGGAGGTTTTTGCAGTTGCCTGCCCCCACTGTAGATTTGATCTGGGACACTCCTCCCAGTCCCATCTCTTTACCTTATTCGACCTAATAGATTCCTTCTGCATTGTTTTTAGTCATTTTTAATTTAATTGCATTTTTTAAACTGTTGGTCTAACATTGCTACATACTCAAGTGTGCTAGCTTGCACTGCATTTGAATTGTTTTGACTGCTGTTTTAGTTGAAGTTATTATAGCTTTCATGCTCCGCGGGCAGAATGACGTCATCCGTTTCAACGTTGTTGTGTAAACGTACATCCCTATTGGTGTTACCATGCCGACTAGGCAATTTCTTGGACTTCGGGTATACGCTCCCAATTTCATATATCTTAGTATCCCTTTGTATTTTCTTTAGTTTCTTATTGTAGATAACATCACAACTGCGGTCTACATCATGCACAATATTAATATAATTTGTGTAATATTGGTCAAATAAAAGATCCTTGCTGATGTTCTCAACTATGGTAGCAGGAGCCCTTTAGAGGAGGGTGTGAGGCGTTCGGAGAGGGTCCAGAACAGAGACCTTCCATATGAGGGAGACGAAAATGCCCGGATGGGGGCACGCCCAAAGGGATTTCATGGCACCAGCAGTGTTCAGAGAGGTGGGTGGAGACAGCGAAAATAGGCAGCGGTTCTTTACGGGACTGTTTAGTAAGTGATGATTTAACTTTTTCAACCGATAAGTGTCCAAAATTAACTGAGATCACAGAATGTACTTTTGACCGGATCAAAACTGGAACAGATACTTTATCTGATGTATTATTGTGTAGTACATCAATGTACTTTAGTCACAAAGACTTGACGCACATTGACAACTTTTTTGTCTCCAATTCTTTCATTAACCATGAAATGACTATACCTAAGGTGATATTTGAGCAATTGGATAATTGTACTGGGGAAGATTGCGTTTGCGATGGTGAGGACCATTTTAGCCCGGATGTTTCTGTCAACACTGGACATAATTGTGAAGAAAATGTTTATGCTTCAACCTATACAAGTGAAGTGTTGAATGATAATGCATTGCTTAATTTAAGTATATATAATATCTTAGAGGAAGATGCTGGTATGGCACCAAATACTTGTACCGGTGCTTCTATGACGATGCATTCACCACCTTGTTATTTTATAGATGGGGATGATATTGTAGATGGAACCGGTAGTGGGGTGTTAACTAAAACATTAGGACACAATTTTAACAAACAGGAAAGTAATGGCATGCCAATTGCTGTTTTTGACACACACACCGATGAGGAAACGAATGTGGATGGTATGCAACACACTAGTGATAGCAACAGTTTTGGTTACGATGTCTCAAATTGTGATATGGCAGGTTCTTTTAGTCATGTGGTTTTGAGCAGCCCCACTGTAACAGTAAACAGTATGGGGGATTTTAAATTATATAATTATTCTAGTGTTGTCTTAGGTGCTGAATATGTTAATTTCTTTTCAAAGGGATTTAATTTTGTTCCTTGTAGGAGCGGAAACCTTGTTGATTCACTTATTGGCTTGAAATTATTCATGAGAAAAGTGAATCTTAAGGTTTTGTTTGAGCATACTGATAACTGTAACGATATGGGTAATAATCAGAAGTTGGTTAAACCTAGCGTTTTCAATCCGCCTTTGAATTTTATGGTGGCCATGTTTGAAAAATTGTGTGAATTTGATATAAGGCAGTATTTTAAAAGGCAAAAGCAAAAAACATACAGTAATATGACAGAGGCTGAGTATTTATTAATAGAAAATTTGAGTCAAATGGGGAATATTCGAATTATGAAGCCCGATAAGGGTAATGGTGTGGTGATCGTAGATAAATGTGACTATATTAGTCTTATGATGTCAATGCTTTTGGAGGATACTTACACTGAAGTAAGTTTAAACGAGATTAATATAGCATATAGAAATATTGATCTCTGTTTGGAGGATATGCTATATCAGGGGGAGGTATCTGAAATTGAGTACAATTATATGGTAAATGCTTATCCTGTGGTTAGTGGTATTTTTGGTATACCTAAAATACACAAAGGATTGAATAATGTGCAGTTCAGACCTATTGTTGATGGTAAAAGAAGCAAAGCATGTTTCATAAGTCAATTTTTGGATCACCACTTAAAAACGGGTATAAGTAGTTTTCCCCATATTACTAAGGATTCTTGGAATTTTTTGGAAAGATTGAAGGCATTTAAGTTCAAAGATGATTATTGTTTCCTAACCATAGATGTATGCAATTTATTTACTGTCATACCACACGAGACAGGTTTAATGTGGTTGGAGGAACAATTGTTGGAAACTGGTTTGTATGAGCAGGATAGAATTAATGTTTTTGTCAAATTAATGGAAGTTGTTTTGAAAAATAATTATTTATTCTTTGAAGGACACTATTTTAAACAACAAACTGGGGTGGCAATGGGGGCTGCTTGCACCCCTATTTATGCCAATTACATTATGGCATATTGGGAGGAACATTATATCTTCACCAGTGAGTTTTATAAGTACATTAAAATGTATTCACGCTTTTTGGATGATATCTTTATCATTTGGGAAGGTGAAGTGAATATATTAGAAGCCTTTATTAAACACATCAATAGTACAGTATGGTTTTTGAGATTCACACACGAGATAAATTTTGAGACCATCACTTATTTGGACGTTAGGTTGACTTACGATAGGGTAAGTGGTTTAATCAAATCCAATATATACAGAAAACCAACTTTTTCGAATTCCTATCTTCATTACAACAGTTGGCACCCTAGCCATCAGAAAAAGGCCATTGTGAAGGGCCAAATGGTTAGGGCTGCCAGGATGGTTAGTAACGACAGGGAATTTGTGGACAAGTTGAATTTTATGATTTCACTATTTATGAATAGAGGATATCCTGAAAAATTATGCTTGGATTTGTTTCAGGAAATAACACACAAAAGGGAAATAGGTGTGTTCCAAGCTATCTTAAAATTTGATAACAATTCCAATAATCCCATAGGTAATGTTTTGGTAAGGTCAACATTTCTTGCAAAGTCATCCTTATTGTTTATTTCAACATATAATGGAGATTCTGATGAGATTAGGAAAATAGTCAACAGGAATTGGGGTGTTTTGAAGTTGGATAAGGATTTGGCTCCACAATGTAATAGTAAATTGAGTTATGTATATAAAAAAGATTCATCATTTAAAGACATTTTTGAAATGAATGTATGGGGAAGGGGCCTTACATGTAATAGACCAATAGGCAATTTTAAATGTGGAAGGTGTTCTACGTGTCCCTATATATTTTCTACTGGTAATAGCCTCGTGATAAATCATTGTTATATTTCTATTTCGGGTCATTTTGATTGTTACACCAAAAATGTAGTTTATTTTGCTTAATGTCAGGAATGTAACGCTTTTTATGTAGGCAAAACAAGTAGGCATTTTAGGGAAAGGATAAGAGAACACTTGTTGGATGTTAGACATCTTAAAACCACCAATGCTCTTGCCAGGCATTTGGTTGACCATTCCGATCATAGTTTTAAATTCTGTATATTGAAACAAATAAAGGTGGATCAACAAGGTAGGATTACGGATACACATTTGGATATTTGTGAATTAAAATGGCAGCTTAGATTAAACGCACACAATTACCCTGGATTAAATGAGTACAGTACTGTCAAGCCTATACTCAAGTTAAGGAACATTACAGGTATTAAATAACAATATTTCCATAGATTTAAATTTTATGTGAAGTTAAGCACTTTTAATAACATTTATGTTTTTATATTTAAGACATACATATATACACTCTTATATACACACACAATATTATTTAAAACATATTACATATATAGATAAATAACTAAGACAAGCGTCAACAGAGTGACAGATAACATCCAATGTGTAAAAAGTTCAAGTAATCCAGTCTTCTGTAACAAATGGATCAGTTTATTGCACAGATAAACCACGATAAGCGCTTTCACTAACTAGTAGCTTCTTCAGATCACAAACAAGGGGCACAGTAGCCATGTGCTTTAAATAACTACATGTTAATTAATCAACCAATTTTTAAAGCAGAAGCGCCATAAAACAGGCAAGGGCTAAAAACTAATTACATAGACACAATACCATTAGCATCCCAAAACTCTGCCCAAATGGACAACAAAATGTGCATATTATATTAAAATTTTTTAAAAGTTGAGATAACTTCATTACATAAAGAATATATAAGAAATATAAAAAACATATTATAGGCAGCATGCTGATTGATATAGAATTATATACAGCCTAATACATAAGTACATATGGTGTTCTTGTTGAATACAACCTTAATATATGCAAATAATAGTGCAAGACAACTTATAAACTAAGTGGATGGATGCCGTCAAAAGCATGATATCTAACAGTAAGAGACAGTCTTATACAGATCGAGAGAACTGTTATCAAAACAAAGTGATCCTTGTTATAGTAAAATCAGTACACATAAATGTATATATGCTTCTATGTAAAAATGTATACATATATATACATATTCTTCTATTTATAATCATAAAACTATTTAATTCATAGATGGTTTTCCATTTAAACAATGCAATTCATTTTTTTATTTTTATTGTATAATGTTAATAATTACAATTATACACATTGCAAGGTAGTGTAATGTTTGATAGCATTGTTCAACTTTAAGTGTTTTATTGAATTTTAATTGAATTGTTAATTAATTTATTGATTGATTGCACTGTCTATTTAAATGGTTTGTAACAACATCATGGCATTCTGAAGAAGTCTGAGCATTCGGACGAAACCTAGGTCAATGTTATGGTGCATGGCACATTATGAATAAACTTCTGTCGGCTGGACCTCGTCTTCCTTGTTTTTTAGTATTATTGGTCATATACGCACTACTTTTGGTTCAAAAACTGAGGGTGATGCTACTCAATGCTAGAAGTCTAAATCTCAAAATGCACTCACTCGAGGCACTCCTTAAAATGGAGAACATTGATATCTGTGCAGTGACTGAGACCTGGTTCAAGGCTCCAGAGAGCACCCCTGCACTACCAGGCTATAACTCATACAACACTTTTCGGCCATGTAACCTGGACCGGAACACCAAAGGCGGAGGTGTGTCTATATTCATTAAGGATATCCACACCTCCAGGCTAGTTGCTCAGCATAATGCAGCCGAGGTTATCCAAGTGCAACTAACTCTGGGAAAAACTGCAATCCAAATTGTAGCTTGCTGCAGATCACCCACCATGCCCCAGGATTCCCACTCCTCTTTTCTTGATTTACTGGAAAATATTAGGGTTCAACCAAACACCCTAATAATGGGCGATTTCAACTACCCCACCATTAACTGGGAAAATGACTCATTTACCAACTCCTTCACTCAACACTTTCTGGAATTTATAAACTCCGATGCCATGGATGAACTTATCCACACACCCCCACCAGGGGCAACAATATCCTAGATCTAGTCATTACCAATATAAGCGACCGGTGTTCCACACCTGAAGTCAACGCCTCATTGGTCTGATCCGATCATAAGCTAATTACCCTAGATATCCACATCCTGCCTCCACCCCCCATTAAGGAAACCATGGTAAAAAATTTCTCCAAAGCCAACTTCATGCTTCTTAAGACAGAAGTGGTGAACTTCATGATACCCATGCAGATGGACAATACAATTACGACTACTGAATCCTACACAATTGCACTTTATAAGCACTTACATGAGTGCATGGATCGTGCTATCCCAAACAGAACCAAGATGCTATCCTGCAAAAAATGGAAGCCAGTCTGGTGGTCCTCTGCCATAAACAAACTGTACAACTGAAGGAAGAAACTCTTGTGAAAGAGAGTAAAATCCCACGAGTGAAGGAGCTCCCTGTCAGCCTCAGTAAGAGGCTGCGATCCCTGATAAAATCCTTCAAAGCTAGTTATAAAAACAAAATTGCCACTGATTCTAAAAACAACCACAAAGCATTCTATAGCTATGTCAAGAATCTCAATGGCAACACTCAGATCTGCTCTGAGTTACAGCACAATGGCACTAAATATACAGACCCCACTGATATTGCCAACATCCTGACAGATAGGTTCAGTGCTAACTTTACCCCATTCTCACCCCCTAAAGAGCCCATCTCTATACCGGAAGAATGCAAAGATCCTGTAATCACAGCTGCACAGGTAAAAACCACACTCTCCAAAGCCAAGAACACAACATCCATGGGACCAGACAACATCCCAGGCTGTGTTCCACACGAACTACAGAACGAACTGGCACCCCACCTAAGTACCATGTTCAACCATAGCCTCACCTCAGGCTTTGTGCCTGCTGAATTTTGCACAGCAACGGTTATCCCACTCCACAAGGGGGGAGCCACCACGGACCCCGGGTACTACCACCCCATTAGCCTGATGAGCCTGGTCTGCAAGGCCATGGAATGTAACATCATGAAACTTATAAACAAAGACATTGGTAATCTCCAAACTCTGGATTCCAGCCAGTTCGGGTTTGTAAAAGGCAGATCATGTCTCCTAAACCTGATAGACTTCTTTGAAGCAGTCACCAAAGCCATAGACAATGGTAAGGTGGTTCACACAGCCTATCTAGATCTTGCCAAGGCTTTCGACACCATCCCCCACTCTGGAATTATAGATAAACTCACAAAACTAGATAAAAATCCCTATGTCACAAGATGGGTTGCCAACTAGCTCACTGACAGAACCCACACTGTGAAAGTAGCAGACTCCAAATCCAACTTCAAACCAGTGACAAGTGGAGTACCACAGGGTTCAGTCCTGGGTCCTCTCCTGTTTGGTATCTACTTCTCTGAAGTACAGGCTAACACAGAAGGTCTTTGGCTAACAAAGTTCACAGATGACTGCAAACTAGGAGCCATAATTGAAACTCCTAACGATGTGGACATCCTACAAAAGGACCTCACTGAGACAGATGCCTGGTGTCAAAGCCAGGACCTCAAGCTCAGTGCTAAAAAGTGCATTGTCATCCCCTTTGGTAAAACCTCTGTACCCATGAACTACAACATAGGCGGTAGTATACTTAACACTGAAAGTGTGATAAGAGACCTTGGGACACAGGTGGACAGTAGTCTCTCCTTTGATAATCACATTGCCATAGTAGTCAGGAAATCCTTCTACATGGCACACCTCATCACAAAAGGTTTCTCATCCAGAAAAAAAGAGGTCATTGTTCCCCTCTACTCATCACTCATTAGACCCATTATAGAGTACAACGCCCTTCTTGGTATGTACCTTACAAGACATCTACAACAACTGGAAAGGCTGCAGAAATACCTCACAAAGAGGATTACCAGCCTCAAACAGATGCCCTACGCAGACCGTCTCAAAATACTCCAGCTTTACTCAGTCGCATATCGCCTACTCAGAGGTGATCTCTGCCTAACATACAAAGCTATGTCAAACCCAGAGCTGTTGGACATGCTCCACTTAAAGAAATCCCAATCCCTCCGAGCTACATGCTTTAGGGACCTAAACCTTGTCACCATAATAAACAGAACATGCCGGAGGAATAGATTCCTGTCCCAGAGACTTCCCATACTCTGGAATAAACTACCTATCTATATCAAAAAAAGCTCCTCATTAGCACTCTTCAAGAAAAATCTTGATGATTGGATGGGAAATAGGAAATTCATCCCGGGATCACCTCTGTGGTTCTGTTCAACAGTGGCACAGGAAAATAATTTTCTTGGGTGGCAAAAGCCAGGGTACCTTTTTGGCTTGGCTTGTACAGGCCCTAGGGCCGATAGCCTAGTACCTACCTATGAATCTATGAACTCAGTGACACATTACTTATATAGCAGTATCTTTCAAAAGAGGAGTATTGTACTCCATCAGGTACCTAACCATTTTCTTTCCAACATGATGCATGTGTTTGAATATAGTTAGGGAGAACGGGAATTACATCAGCAACCCTTTGTGAGAACTGTACTAATGACATAGCATTGATCTCCAGCCCTGTTAGACTTAGAGAGGATGTAGAGTACACCAAGGGTATAATGCTGTGTGATAAATAGGTATACAGGTCTCCTGGGTACTTAATTTAATAGCCGTTGTAATGGTACACTGTTTTTTTGTTGGCACCATTGTTCATTTATACATATTATATGGAGGGGGGATTTTTCCTGCTATGGGGCACATTACAATGGACTCCTGTGTTGGGTCTGTGATCATACATGAGTATCTGTCATGTCTCAAACAGGAATAGGTCACTATTGCTACTATCCTATTTGCGTCCACACCTTTTGTATGTTTGGCACACTGTTAAATATGTGATGTGTAATCAAGCAGTGAATACTGATAGCCTTCCTTTATTGCTGTATTTATACATACTGTACTACGTATGTGATCCTGACGTGTGTTCTCACTTATTTGTATTTCAGGAAACATCATGCATGCACATCACAGGGCACCATTTACTGAGGCCGAAAAATAACCTCATCATTGAGGCTTTGCATCAACATTACCAGGTCCTGCTCTCCAGAGGGAGGGCAAATAGAGCAGAGTGTGCAGCCCTGTGGGATGAACTGGTACATAACATCAATGCCGTGGGTCACCAGAATCATATTATGAGAAGGTTCGACACCATGCCACTGATATGATAAATTCTGCATGGGGATGGGCAGCTGACACGGCCAGGGATTATCAGGTCATTGGTGGTGGGCATACAGCAGAACAACCTCTCTCAGCTACAGAAAAATTCCTAGCAAACCTTGCAACACAGGAGAGCTTCCAGGCATCCATCAGCCAATAAGTTGTGGACATGGGTGCCACCTGTTCCTCTCAAGAGGAGTGTCCAAATATGCTTAGTTAGATCAGCATTGGAATACTGTTGCATTCAGTGTATCAAGGTGTATATAGCTTTATATGGGTATCAGGTGTTTTATGGGGGGAACAGAAGTTAGCTGTAGTTTTAAGCTCATGTAGTAATTGTGACCCAAATACCTGTTAACATAGCAGCTTTTATAAATGTGAGACATCTGCACATATTGCCCCTGTTATACTGTAACATGTGATGCTGTTGCCATTACCTCTTTTTCAAATTTTTTCAGGAATGTCAGGAATTACAAGAGGCCATGCTCCTGCTGTTGGTAAGCACAAAACTGTTTTATCAGAGATGTAGATATAGTTCAATGTGTTTGCTAAAGTGTCATGCCAGAGCTGCTGACTGGATTGGTGCACTGTCTGCATGATTGCCAAATGGACAGATATTTTCTTGAATGTCCACGGTTTACAGTCATACTTCTGCCTTGTAGGTGTGACCATAGTGATTGACTTGACAGTATTGTCAGGACATTACAGATTGCCATAACTGTCAACTGTGTAAATTTATGTTTTGATCATGAGATTCTTGTTTAATGAATAATTATTTCCAAGTAATCACATATTGGGGTTAGAAAATAATGTCCTCCTGTCCTACTATGTGAGGTTGGGGGTTATACACATCTGTAATAGTGACAGCAGGTATACAACTTAACATAGATTGCACCATAGTACTGCAGAGTATAGTAGTGCAGGCAATAATGAACACAACCTGATGTCAGTGTCTCTTCAGACTGTGATGATGATGGTGGCAAAATTCTGGCACAGCTGGGGATTGCAGAGGCTGAATCAGACACAGAGGTTGACATCCCTTATTCACCCTAATTATCACCATACACAGCCAGTATGCCTGCACATACCCAGTCCCTGGAGGCCACAGATATTGGGCAGTTGGAGGGTGGGGACATTGAACAGGGAAGTGTGGCTACTGTGGCTTCAATGACTGTAAACACTGGCTATAGCCAAACAGTTGGCGATGTTTCACACAGGCAGATTGACAGACATGCTCATAGGAGGCCTGCTGTCCCTTCACCACCTGTCAGAAGTGTGTCATCTCCTGTCATTCAGAGTATGTTTAGGGCCATCACGGAGACACAGGCATGTTCAGAAAGGAACTTCCAATGAATGCTCAGGGTTATGGATGTGGCACTGTCTGACATCCATGACTGCCTCCACTGTGCTGCTGATACCCTGGAATGGTTGATTGACACAGTGGAAAGAGATAGGTCTGAGACAGATCACACACTATCTGTACTGGAACGCACGTCTTCTGTGATGGAATGCTTAACTGTAGTTGATTGTCGGCTTTGTCTGCTGAGAGTCAACGTGGCCATGCACAATCGCAGTCCCATTGTGGCAGTACATTCAGCTCTCCAGAGGACAGTTTGCTGTCCACATCAAGATGTAGCAGGCCAAGGACTCATGGTCCTGGGTGTTCCCACTGAGAACAGGTTTCCAGCAAACATCAGTTATCCTCCGGTAGTTCACAGCATCTAACCTTGGGCATGGAGGTGCCAGTGCAACTCCTGGCAGAGACAGTTCTCATGTTTGGGGGTAGAGATGATGAACTCTCAGCTCTACCATGCATGGCTCACAGCTGTCCAACAGACAGACACATAGTCGAGAACTGAGCTTGGCTGTGTTCATGCAGACACTCACACACCACTGTCACATTGAAGGCACCTACGAACACAAAAGCAACATTCCCATGGTCCGTCTTGCTTGCTTCCTTTGAGTTTACTCACACACACTCTTGCCAACCTATTGGGTCAGCCTAGGCCTCCTTCACCCCCACACAACACTCTGTGCAAGTGATAATACCTTTGCCACATCACTATCATCTTTCTCATGGATGCAGGGAAATACAGCTATGTGCCTGATCCACAGGGTGTCTGTCTACATTACATGAGTTTATTTCATTCATTGTTGCTTTTGACATGCTACTTGCACTGGCCATTTACAGATACTGTACTTTGCCATTTATAATGTGTATAGCATAATAAATTGTGTACATTACAATGGATGATGCTGTAAGGGCTGTGGAGTCACACAATGGAATATGTCTCATGGAAATGTTTCTGTTTCACCTTCAGGATTGTGTGTCATCATCATAGCACAGGATAGAAAGTCAGCACAGAAGAAAGTCATCATCAGATAAGTAATGCAGTATAGGTTCATGGGTTTATTGTTTCATAGGTGTTTGCTAGGCTAATGAACACAAGGGCTTCTTTAAGCCTAGCCATGCATCCCACATCCCTGAATAGGTACAATACCCTTGATAAGTGTCAGCTGGGATTTGTGAGATGAAACATTTACAAGCAGGTGTCTGGGAGATGAACCATTTACAATTTCCCTCTGTCCATTAGAGACATAGGTTCCAGAACAGGGATGATTCTTCTGTTCTCCAGCCAGTTGTGTAACTTGCACTTGATTTACGTTATGAAGGAACTTTGCTTCACATGGATGGGGAGCCTGTTCCATATAGGGTGTAGTCTCTGGGACACATGCATAAAGACACCTCCACATTTAGTCCCTGGTGGTGAATTAACTGGTCTAAATGTGTGGAAGGCATAATAACCTTGCACTGTTGGTGTACTCTTCAGAGCTTTAGGTTATGTATCAGTGATCACACAGACATCTTCCAAGAGCTGAAATAAGTATTTGTAAGTATAGTCTAGGGAGGTATGTCACAGGTCATGTACTCCCACATGGAGTATGACAGTATGACAGCATCATATCATAGGAAGTTGCTAGGGTAATGGCCCTAGGGGCCTTACAAGCCTAGCCAAGTTCTACCTTTATTTCCATGATCAGCACCAATTGCCCCAGTCCAAGAGAGACACATGTGGAACCCCTGAGCTGAATTTATAATTACACATCCAATCATCCACATTGTGCTTGAAGAGGGCCAATGAGGTACTCTGTTTGACATGATGTGGGAGTCCATTCCAAAGGTGTGATAAAATCTGACACTCCAGCATGTCACATGCCATGTTAAGATAGAATCGCCAAGTAGAAACCAAAAAAACACAATCAAACTGGCAGAAAGAACTGAAAATAATACTTTAGCGTATACAGTATTTAATATCCGCTTTCGTTAAAATCAACTTCATCAGAAATACAGAAAATAAACCCATCATGCATATAAATACCATCATCAATTATAAAAACAATTAACAACTTAAACAAGTGATTAATTAATTCACATAAAACAGGAAATGACTAAATATGGAAATACTACTGAAAGGTTAAAAAAATATTTTAAAAACACCTTAGTATGAAAAACACTATTATAATAATAATTCCAATAAACTATTCCTATCTATAGTTTTAGACAGATTCAAACTCCGGTATTTAAGAAAACATTTCAAATTTACAGATTCATTCAGCCCTGGAAAATGGTCTGAATGTAATTTAATCTGCCATAAACATTCACGTTGCTCCACAAAATTCCTAAAATCCCCAGCTCTTCCATCATAATTACATTTTTCTAAAACAGTAAAACTAAATTTTTTGAATGAAGTACAAGAAATAGAATGTTTGTACAAGGCGTTATTGAGATTTTTCGTCTTAATGGCGTAAAGATGCTCCTTAATACGTTTGCCCAAGCTCCTAGTGGTCATGCCAACATAGAAAGCTGGGCAAACAGAACATAACGCAATATAAACTAGTCCACTACTAGAACAATTCAAATAACTAGGCACTTCTAAAATTCTATCAGACGTAATAATGCTGATGTAAGGACCTTCTGATATAAAACGACAAACAGAACAATTGTTACATTTAAACATACCCTTTTTCTTACAACTAGAAAAATTACTAGAAGCGGTGTGTTGAAAATTTGTTTTCTCCAAAATCATTTTAAGTGTGTTACTTTTACGAAATACAAAATTTGGTTTTGTGCCAACAGCTTTACTGATATCTTGGTTACCTTGTAGAACTTTCCAGTTTTCTTCTAAAATTTTTCTGATTTTAAAACAATCAGAACTCATTTCAAAAGAACAATAATGTCTACCGCTGACTGAATGGCTGGACTGAAAATCAACCTCATTTGTGTTTTTTTGGCTTACATTGAAACCTTTTACCAAAATTGGTGGAAAAAAATCTAACCGTTTATTGAAAATCTCTGTCCCTGTGTCAAAAAGAAATTTTTCTTCATATCCCCTGTGGGTAAAAAGATGTACTATGTTGTGAAATTCATGTATGATGTCTATATCTCTAGTGGTCATACGACTTGCTCTTATAAATTGTCCCCTAGGGATATTTTTAGTAATATATTTTGGATGACCACTAGAGAAATGAAGGTAACCATTTGTAAAAGTTCTTTTTCTGTGTATTTTACTATGAAAACAATCATCTACAAGATCCCACCACATTATATATATTTTTTTAACCTTTCAGTAGTATTTCCATATTTAGTCATTTCCTGTTTTATGTGAATTAATTAATCACTTGTTTAAGTTGTTAATTGTTTTTATAATTGATGATGGTATTTATATGCATGATGGGTTTATTTTCTGTATTTCTGATGAAGTTGATTTTAACGAAAGCGGATATTAAATACTGTATACGCTAAAGTATTATTTTCAGTTCTTTCTGCCAGTTTGATTGTGTTTTTTTGCCATGTTAAGATCTTTAGAGTGAGTAACCCCATGCTCCATTTGATTTGCAAATATACAACATTTCCAATAAAGGAGGGTCAAAGATCACCTTATATGCAAGGCAGAGATTGTCTAGACAGTGATTTCAGATGATCCACATAGGACAGATGCTGAAGACCTTGATTTATCCTTGTGAGGGACCTTTGTGGTCTCTCCAATTGCTGCAGACACTTGTGAAGGTGTATACCAAAAGGGCCATTGTATTTCATTATTGGCCTGATGAGAGGAGAGTACAGAGAGGTTATAACTTCTTTCATTTTCTGGATGCAATGGCCTTACTTATGAGATGAGCAATACAGAATGCCCTGCTTACCACTGTGGACACATGGTGATCAAAAGTAAGGTTACTATCAACCTGTATGCCCAGGTGTCTCACCAGTGAGTGCATACTAAAGGTTTTGTTATTGGTGTGGTAGTTAGCAGGAACATCGCACATACTGAGAGGGATGATAATACATTTTTTTGCATTGAGGTTAAGGCCATGATTTTGGCACCAATCATTTGTTTGTGTAAGACCCTCTTGTTGGATGTTGACATTATTTAGAAATTCTACGACTGCTCCCAGTTTGCAGTCATCAGCAAACTTTGTCAGCCATAGACCTTTAGTTTTAGCTTGTACTTTGGAGAACTAGGCTCCAAGCAGTAGAGGTGCCAGGACAGATCCCTGTGGAACACCACTGGTTACAGGTCTGCTGTTGGAGGTAGATTCCCCTATTTTTAATATATGGGTTCTATCAGTGAGCCAGTTAGTGACCCATCTAATGGTATAAGGGTTGATACCTATCTGGGAGTGTTTGTCAATGTTGCCTAAGTGGGAGATAGTGTCAAATGCTTTGGCTAAGTCTAGGTAGGCTGTATGCACAGGTTTCCCCTCATCCACGGCCTTGGTGACAGTTTCAAAGGAGTACACAATATTTAACAGTCATTATCGCCCTTTGACAAATCCAAACTGAGTAGGGTGAAGTGTTTGGATCTCACCTATATCTTTGTTTATAAGGTCCATGATAACTCGCTCCATGGCCTTGCAGATAAGGCTAGTAAGGCTAATAAGTCTATAGTTTCTGGGGTCAGTGGAAGCACCACCTTTGGCCATTTTCTGTTCATCTGGGAATAAGCTAGTGCTTATACTATGATTGAAAAGAGTACCCGATGGTGCCGTTAATTTTTCTTGGAGCCCATGTCGGACACAGCCTGGGATGTTATCAGGTCCCATAGATGCTTTAGAGAGGACATTCACAGCTTGCTCTTTAGAGATACAAGGTAGGGGACAGGTGGTAGGTGTGTCATGGGGTACATGTGGTGGGGAAAGGGGAGTGAAGTGTTCACAGAACCTGTCCACTGACAGGTTAATTATGTCTGCAGGCTCAGTATATGTGGTATTATTAACTACCAGTTCACCACAAATCTGGCCCTGCCCTGTTAGGTAATGGATGTAACTAAAGAATGACTTATGGCTGTCCTTAGTTGAGGAATCTAATTTGGAATCATAATTTGTCTTTGAGGACCTCACAAGAAGTCTTACTGGCTTATTAAGCTAAAGAGGGAGTGTTTCCCAGTTTAGGGCTCCCTCCCTGTTACTCTTAGATAGCAACTTCTTCATCTTATTGTAAAGCCTGTTAATGTCAGTTGTTCACCAAACAGATTTGCTCTAACTTGTGAAGCTTGTTTTGGTCCTATCAGGTACACCCGAGTCAATGCAGTTAAACAGGAGTTTGTATAAAATATTGGTGTAGAACACGGAATAGTTGCCAGTTACATCTGAATTTATACCATCCCGTAAGAGGTAATAATGTGCTTTGGAGAAGTGTTTTAATTTCTTTACTGTTGGGGGTGGTGGTGTGATAGTTACTTTGAATGAGACTGATTTTTGGTCAGATATCACTAGGGAAGACCTCACAGTGGGAGTGCTAGAGTGCCCCCCCCCATATTGGTAAGCACCAGATCCAGGATGTTGGCACCTCTTGTGGGACTGTCAACCAGAAGGTTCAGTGCACTGGAGTTAACAAAGTCAAGGAACCTTGGGGAAAGTGCGTTACAGCATGAATAATTTACCTGGTCAATGGATGGTTAGTTAAAGTTGCCCAAAGCCAGGGTGTTCGAATGTATCTTTATAGACTCAAGTAGATCCAAATAGGCAGAGTGGGTGTCCTGATTCACAGATGGGGTCATATAGCTGGCAATGACTTGAATAGCTGTCCTACCAACAGTTAACTGCACCTGAAGTATCTCCAGGGAATCCTACTGTTTAACCAATATGGAAGTGTATCTGTAATGAATATCAAAACACCACCTCCTTTAGTTTTCACTCCTTCAGTTTGTGGTCTGAACATGTGGAAGGAGGTGTGGCCCAATATGGTTGGGGTGCTCTGCACAGCCATGAACCAGGTCTCTATGACTGCACAAGTGTGTAAGTCTTCCAAGGTAAAGACTCCTTGCAGGACCTTGAGGTTATTTTATATTCAGTTTTCACATCTGGAATTTTGTCCTTGAAACACTGCCTAAAAATGGCACTGTGGGGGTGGCAGGAGCCTTTGCCAGTAGCCAGAATCCCAAGGGTGACAAATGAATACCACCTCTGGCAAAGCACTGAGGCCTGTCGATCATGTCATCCCAGGCTGACAGATACTGTATACCCTTAGAATGACATCAGAATCTAAGGTAATTATTGAGGTGAATCATTTTCTGTTTGTATTGGTGCAACATCCTAGGTGAAGGTAAAATGTGGCTTAAGGTTAGGGACATACCTGCCTGAGGCACATAATCTGAGAGTTCAGACATGTCTCTCTTCATATAGTCCAGAGAGGTACATCTCAAGTCATTCAAACCAACATGGACTATGACAGAGTCAAACAGTACTTGTTTTTGGGACATGTGAGTGCATGTGTGATATGGCGGATCCTGGCACCTGAAAGACAGCTGACCATGACCTTCTCCTTATCCAGCCTGTTGAGAGGGATATCTGTGTGTGTCTAAATGGAATAACTTATGACTAATGTGTTTCTTGTAGCGTTTTGCCTTAAGGGCTTGACAGGTGAGACACTAGTGTGAGAACTATTGTGTGTTGTGTTCTGCAGTAGATGTATTATGTGTTGCATGCTTATGTTTATGTTTGGTAGATCTCTGGTGTTTATGTATGTTTCTGGTGAGAACCTCTGCATATATAGGTATGTATGATGTGGGTCTGGGTGAAGTGGGAGGTGAGGTGTGCATGGTGATAACCTGCTCAATGTCATGCTTGACTGGTGTGCAATAGAGAATGTACTCCAGGCTGTTAAATATAGTTGCATCTTGGACATGTTGAGTTTGTGTTACTTGTGGTCCAATGACATGAGTGTGTGCACAGTGTATTGAACCCTAACCCCTGAAAAGCAACTGATCATGCTTTTCTCCTTACTCAGCTTGGTGAGAGGGATATCAGTGTGCCTCACAATAGAGTTGCCAATGATTGGAATGCTGGATTGTGTGGTGGCTTGCCTTATGGGCTTATAGGCTGAGCCTCCATGAGATTTTTCTCTGTGTGTTGATATGTGTGGTGTTTTAGCAGAGTACATTTGGGACTGCTTAGGGTATTTATTATCTGTACTTTGTCTATGAGGTCTTTGTGATTTATGAACGTTACATTTCAGTGCCTCAGCATATGTCAGCTTTGAACTGTGTCTGATGGGTGTGGCATGTGTAATATTGACTACCTTATTGACATTAGGAGAACTGTCATGTGAGAGCTTTGCCTCCAGTGACATTGTGTAAATACATCTTTCACATACCTTGTCAGCTTGTTTGAGAATAAAGTGGTTGTTGGTAAACATGAGATGATTTCTACATTGCCTCAGGATGCCCATATCTACCAAAGTGATAATGGTCACAGTGGGAAAGTTCATAACCAAGGAAACAGACCATTTTTTATTGATTAAACAGTAGTATTGAGAATATCATTCAATGTCATGAGAATCTGTTTTGCAAATATGGGGACAGTGCTTGTCACTGCAGCTAGTTGTCCTCTGTGCATCTTGGTATTGGAGTAAATTCCATTACACTTTGCCAGGCGAAATGTCACTCAAGGTGTCTGAATCTGTACAAAGCAATGCTAAACCTTGGAGGAGAAACTGAAACATACACCTTGAAAACTTATGGATGAAGGATTTAGGCAGTTATTCTGAAGTTAGAAACAAATCAAGCAGTGTTTACTGAAAACAAAGAATTACCTTGTGAAGAATGCTGAAAAGAGGGGAGTCACATGAATAGCTAATGCCTGGCTACTACTACTTCTGGTCTCATACCACAGAAGTACCACACAAAGAGGATTACTGGCCTCAAACAGATGCCCTACACTGACCATCTCAAAAAACTCCAGCTTTACTCCATAGCATATTGCCTACTCCAAGGTGATCTCTGCCTAACATATAAAGCTATGTCAAACTCAGAGCTGTTGGACATGCTACACCTAAATAAATCCCAGTCCCTCTGAGCTACATGCTCTAGGGACCTAAACCTTGTCACCATAATAAACAGGACATGTTGGGGGGATAGATTCCTGTCCTAGAGACTTCCCATACTCTTGAACAAGCTATTCATTTATGTCAAGCAATGTTCCTCAATAACACTCTTCAAGAAAAATCTGGATGAGTGGATGGGAAATAGGAAATACACCCCGTGGATCACTTCTGTGGCTCTACTCGACAGGGGCACAGGAAAATAACTTTCTTGGGTAGTGTAAGCCAGGAACCTTGTTGGCTAGGCTTACTTAGGCCCTTGGGCCGATAGCCTAGTACCTACCTATGAACCTACCTATGAACCACAGCTGTACTCTACTGGGATATAATGCTTCTTTTCTTTTCCTCTCACCAGAAGCAAAATGTTAGCACCAATCTCAAGTTATGAAGTAAGCCACAGCATGTTTGTTGATCCACACACTTGTTCTGGATGATGCAAAAGCATATAGGCTTGTTGTAGCCTTTAAATACCATCAAATATAATACCATCAAATATAACTACCCCTGCTATCACTAGGGAACAGGTCCTTAATGCTTTCTCTAAGGCCAAAAACACTACAGCAATGGACCCAGACAATATCACAGGATGCCTTCTAAATAGCATGAAATATGACCTGCCAGATGCTTTGGAATTGCTATTTAACTATAGCCTTCAAACAAGCTTCATGCCTCGTGAATGGAGAACAGCAACAGTTTCCCCTCTGCACAATGGTGGACCATCTACAGATCCTGGAAACTACAGACCAATAAGTCTCACTAGTCTTACATGTAAAGCCATGGAAAGAATTATCATTTGCATGATCAATTGTGATATAGTAAACCTCCAGACACTAGACCCAACACAGTTTGGTTTTGTCAAGGGCAGATCATGCTATTCAACCTGGTGGACTTCTTTGAGAAGGTCACAAAAGCAATAGATGAGAACAAAATGGTTCACACTGCCTACCTTGACCTGGCCAAAGCATTTGACACAATACCCCACTTGGGAAGTGTTGACAAACTCAAGAGGTTAGGTACAAACTAGTATGTCACCCAGTGGATAGCCAACTGGCTCACATGCAGGACCCAGGAAATTAGAATTGGGGAGTCCACCTCTACAAACAGGCCAGTCACAAGTGGGGTCCCTCAGGAATCAGTCCTTCAACTGCTCCTTTTTGGCATTTACTTCTCTAAGTCATGGCCAGTGTCAGTGGTCACTGGCTGACTAAATTTGCAGATGATTGCAAATTAGGAGCTGTCATTGAATCCCACACTGACACAAATGTTCTCCAGGAGGGGTTAACACAGACAAACAACTGGTGTCAGAGCCATGGAATAAAACTAAATGCCAGGAAATGCATAATGACATCCTTCAGAAAGTCATCCACCCATGGTAACTATCATATTGACAGCACACCACTTAGAGTTGACCCAGTAGTCAGGGACTTAGGGACACACAGCCTTTGACCATCATGTGTATACAGTAGTGAGGAAATCATTCTATGTTGCACAACTTATAAACAAAGATATGGCATCTAAGTCCAAGGAAGTCATTGATCCACTGTATTTGGCATTCATCAGACCTATCATTGAGTACAATGCTCCCTTTGGTATGTACCTAAGCAGGCATATCCAACAACTGGAATGTCCACAGAGATTCCTCACTAAAAGAATACATGGCTTAAGTAAAATGTCCTATGCAGACCACCTCGAGGCTCTGTCCCTTCATTCTGTCTCCAACAGGCTTTTGAGGGGAGTTCTATGCCTGACATATATTACATTGTCACATCCTACTCTAATGGACCTCCTGCATATCCATAAAACAAACACCACCAGAATTACCCATTCTAAAGACTTAAACCTTGCCTGTGTTATAAATAGGACCTGCTGGAGAGACAGATATGTATCCCTGAAATTACCCCATCTCTGGAACAGTCTCCCCATCCATGTGAAGCAGAGTTGCTCCCTAACCCAGTTCAAGTGCAACTTTGACAATCGGATGGGGAAAATGAAATTCATCCCTGATTTGGCACCTATGTCTCTAATGGACACAGGAAACCTGTAAATGGTTCTTCTCCCAGGCCCTAGCTTGCAAATGTTTCATCTCCCAAGCCCCTGCTTACACTTATCAAGGGTATCAGAACTTGTGAGAGATTTGGGATACATGGCTAGGCTTGAAAAGGCCCTTGTGGTCATTAGCCTAGTAAACATCTATGAACCAGGTAGATGCCTTGAATATCAACCAAACCAATCAGTTCAGTTTTGCATGTATTATGTCTTCGGTTCTGAGGTTCATAGGATTTGGCTAGGGGGCCGACCTGATAGTGATTAGGAGCATAACTGCTGCATCACAATGTAATGTTAAATGTCAGGTGACATAGATGTCCAAGGTTAATCTGTCAAGGTCAACAGCAGCAGTGATCCATGTTAGGTAACAGTTTCAAAGCAATTCATGCAGTCTGCCCTTCAATAGAGTAATGGAGATGATCTGCATGACATGGATGTGAGGTCTACTGCAGAGGAGTGGCCACCTTTTGGAGATATTCCTGTCCTTCCCACATGACCTAGGTATGTCATACTGTACATTCAAGTTCCCAGAACACCAAACTGTAGCCCCATATTATTTCACACAACATCCATGTGCTGTTTGGTTGTTTGATATGCATTAGGCACATTGCAAGGCCAAAGTAGTTACTGCAAAGTTGAACAAGTTTTCTGTGCATGTACAGACATGCACATCTTCACTGCAAAGAGTGCCTACAGAGAGTGTGTTTGAAGCTGTGAACCCCAAGGGTGTAGCAGCATGACTCTTACTTTCCTGGAGTTGTACATTATCACATTTGTAAGTATGCTATTGCGACCCTGTCTAATAACAGAGCTATGGTTCCGGAAAGTGTCATATGCTTGGAAAACCAGCGTACTCCTTCCACCATGTTATCCCACACTGTAAGGTATTGTTTTATCTTAGAATGATGCCATAAAGGTAATAACATCTTACATTTAAGCATCTTTCAGGCCACTGCCTAACCATGGCCTGTTGTGACTTATACAAAAGCAATAATCTGTTGCTGATGGCATTTGTAGTGTCTGTTGAAGAGATGTGGACAGTGTCCCCAACCTTCTACTCCTAGTCCACACAAACACAACATGTGAGAGATGCAACTATATTAAGAACCTTGAATCCATCCTCTCTCACACACCAGTCAGTACATATGACAATGAGCAGGTTGCTTGCATGCTCACCTCACCTCCTACTCCACTCAGACCCACATCCACATACCTACATAAGCAGAGGTCATTACCAGGAACATACCTAAACACCAGAGACCGCCAAAACACAAACACAAGCATGCTACACATAATACTTCCTCTGCAGAACACATTACACTTAATAGCTCATGGATCACCGGTCAAGCCCCTAAGACAAAACACAAAATCAAACTTATTAGTCATAGGTGATTCCTTCATGAGACACACTGATGTCACTCTCACCAGACTGGATAAGGAAAACGTCATGGTCAGCTGTTTGTCAGGTACCAGGATATGCCATATCACACATGCTCTAAAGTGTCTCAACAACAGGTACTCTTTTGACTCCGTCATAGTCCATGTTGGTGTAAATGACTTGAGACGTACCTCTCTGCACTCTATGAAGTGAGACATGACTGAACTCTTAGACTATGTGTCTCAGACAGGTATGGCCCTAGCCTTAATCAGCATTTTATCTTTACCTAGGATGATGCCTCAATACAAACAGAAAATGATTGACCTCCATAATTAGCATAGTTTCTGGTGTCATTCTAGGGGGATGCAGTATCTGTCAGTCTGGGATGGCATGATCGACTTTGTCAGAGATGGTCTTCATCTGTCACCCCTGGGATTTTAGGTACTGGCCAAGGCTTATGCTACCCCCATAGTCCTCTTTTTAGGTGGTGTCTCAAGGACAAAATATCCAATGTAAAAATCCCATCTAAAAACAACCTCAATGTTATGTTGCAAAACACAAGGAGTTTCCACATGAAACCACACTCACTGGAAGCTGTCCTCACCTTGGAAGACACAGACATTTGTGCAGTAACAGAGACCTGTTTAAAAGCTGTGGACAGCACTCCAACCATACTGGATTACATCTCCTTACACATGTTCAGACTTCAAACTGAAGGTAAGAAAACTCAAGGTGGCAGTGTATCAATATTCATTAAAGATAAATACATATCCAGATTGGTTAAACAGCATGATTCCCTGGAGGCACTTCAGGTGCAATTATATGTTTGTAGGGCACCTATTCAAGTCATTGTCAGCTACAGGACCCCCTCCATGAATCAGAACACCCACTCTGATTTGTATCTACTTGATTCTATCAAGATACATCTGAAAACCATTGTTTTGGGTGACTAACTACCCATCCATTGACTGGGTGGATTACTATTGCTCAAACTCACTTGCCAAAAGGTTTCTCAACTTCATTAACTGCAACACCCTGGACCAGCTGATTAACATCCCCACAAGGGGAGCCATCATCCTGCATATGTTGCTTACCAAAATGGGTACCACAGTAGCACCCCAACTATAAGGTCCTCCCTGGTGAGATCTGACCACAAATCTGTCTCTTTTGAAGTAACTATCACACCTGACCCTCCAGCAGCAACTAAACTAAAAAACTTCTCCAAAGTACATTATAACCTCTTATGGGATATAGAAATAGCTTCACTGCACCTCCTCCCTCAGATGGAACTGGCAACTATGCCGAGCTCTACACCAATGCTTTATACAAACAACTGTATAACTGCATTGACTCTGCTGTACCTGATAGGACCAAGGAAGAGCAAATTTGCTTGGTGGACAATGACCATTGATATGCTTTACAATAAGAGGAAGAAATCGCTGTCTAAAAGTAAGAGGGAGGGAGCCCTCCTAAACTGGAAACACTCTCTCCTCAGCTCAAACAGGCAAACAAAACATCTTGTGAAGTCATGCAAAGGAAACTATGAGTCCAAATTAGCTTGCTCAACAAAGGACAACCACAAGGCATTCTATAGTTACATCTGTAACCTAAAAGGAAAGGCCCAGATTTGTGCCAAATTGGTAGTTAATAATACACATATACTGAGCCTGTGGACATAGCTAATCTGTTGGCTGACAGGTTCTATGAAAACTTCACTCCACTGTCCCCGCCACATGTACCCCATGACATCCCTACTACCTGTCCCCTACCTTGTATCTGTAAAGAGCAGGTCATAAATGCCCTAAGGCCAAAAACACAGAATCTGTGGGACCTGATAGCATCCCAGCTGCATCTTACATGGGCTCCAACATGAAATAGCAACACCAGTGGGTATTCTTTTTAATCATAGTCTAAGCACAGGCTTTATATCAGCTGAATGGAAAACAGCCACCATTATTCTCTTACACAAAGGTGGGGTATCTACAGACCCTAGGAACTATTGACTGATTGGCCTGACTAGCCTTATCTGCAATGCCATAGAGTGAATCATGATGGACCTTATCAACAAAACTATAGGTACTCTCCAAACACTTGACCTTACTAAGTTTGGATTTGTCAAAAGGAGATTATGTCTGTTAAACCTAGTGGACTTCTTTGAGACAGTCACAAAGGCCCTGGATGAGGATAAATCTGTGCATGCAGTCTACCTGGACTTAGCCAAGGCATTTGACACTATCCCCCACTCAGACATAATTGACAAACTCACTAAACTAGGCATCATCCCTTATATCGTTAGATAGGTTGCTGACTCAATAATCGAACTCATATAGTCAGAATAGGGGAATCCACCTCCAAAAGCAGACCTGTAACCAGTGGTGTTCCAGAGGGTTCAGTCCTGGGAAATGTACTGTTTGGAATATATTTCTCTGAAGTACAAGCAAAAACTAAAGGTCTGTGGCTGATAAAGTTTGCTGATGACTGCAAACTGGGAGTGGTCATATAATCTCCAAATTATGTCAACATCCTACAAGAGGGTCTTACACAAACAAATGATTGGTGCCAAATTCATGGCCTTAAACTTAATGCAACACAATGTATTATCATTCCTTTCCATAAAAGATATGTTCCTGCTAACTACTACATCAATAGCAACACCTTAGTTATGCATTCACTGTGGAGAGACTTGGACACACAGTTGATATCTACCTTACTTTTGATTGCCATATCTCCACAGTGGTAAGAAGGGCATTCTATCTTGCTCATGTCCTAAGTAAGGGCATTGCCTCCAAAAAAAAGAAGTTATAATATTCCCTCCTCAGGCCAATAATTGAGTACTATGCTCCTTTTGGTACATACCTTTCCAAGCACCCACAGCAACTGGAAAGACTGGAAAGGTTCTCACAAGGAAAATTCAAGGTCTTCAGCATCTGTCCTATGGGGATCATCTGAAATCACTGTCAATTTATTTTGTTTCATACAGTCTACTCAGAGGTGATCTCTGCCTTGCATACAAGGCAATCTCTGACCCTGAAACAGACTCCCACTTCATGTTTAACAGAGCATCTCATTGAACCTCTTCAAACTCAATCTGGATGATTGGATGGGTGACCATAAATTCACACAGGGGCTTCCACCTGTGTCCCACTTGGACAGGGACAATAGGTGCTGATCATGAAATAAGGGTAAGAACTTGACTAAGATTGTAAGTGCCCTATGGCCATTAGCCTAGTAAGTTCCTATGATCCTATGATCCCACAGACTGATGTAAAATGCTCAGACTAACATGCACACACAACAATTTGACTGCAGTGAGTATAGAACCCTTATCTATCTATGTATAGAGACTATAGAATGCACAACATATATGCAGCACTGCTCAAGTCTGACATGCATTTTGCTTTAGGTAATATTATGGTGGATGACATCATCAGGCCTTGTGGAGGACAGGAGTTTTGAGGCCTGCAGTACCTGCAAGTGCCAAAACAGCAGAAAACCGTGCCAGTTTCTGATATGCACTTTTCTATATGGAGATGCGCGTGCGCGCGCACACACACACACACACACACACACACACACACACACACACACACACACACACACACGCGCGCGCGCGAGCGCACACATGCACACCAAGTGGTAGATAGCATCAGCAGGCCATGTGGAGGGTAAGAGTTGGAGGCCTGTAGTACCTCCAAGGCCCAAAAAGTGCAAACCAATGCCAGTATGGAATCCACACTTGCTCTTTGGGGAGATATACACACACACACATATGCACACATATGTGTACACGCGCGCACACACACACACACACACACACACACACACACACACACACACACACACACACACACACTCACTCACACAAATACACACACACACACACACACACACACACACACACACACACACACACACACACACACACACACACACACACACTAAGTTGGCTGGAGTGAGATTAAACCCCTACCGTTCTAGTCTTATACACTAAAGATCACAGTACTTAACACACACACAACAGCTCAAGTCTGTTTTACAACTGGATGCAGGTCAACTAATCCTAGAGGACATGTGTTGACCAGCTTGGGAGGCCTGCAGAGCCACATTGCTTCTTAATGTCATCTGCAGCTAGTAGCCTAGCAGTCAGAAACCTGCTTTGTAGCCTAGCTATGTGACAACAGAACCTCTTTTGAGCATATGTGTTTGTTCACATTTGGATGGGCAAGCTTGTGGCAAAACTCAATTTGCCCTGTCGATGAGTGAGCAGACAACATAATACATTACACAATGTATTCATTTGTTGATGTGTGTGTGGTGAAATCCAGCAAACACAGGGGGCTGTAGTGAATGTGGGTGTTGTTGCTACTGTAGATAAAAACATATGGCTTCACAATCTTTTTCTTTCTGCTTTTTCCCAGTTAGGGGTCGCCACAGCAGATCACTTGTCCGCTCATGATTGGCAGTGGAGTTTTTACAGTGTCAAGTTGCCAGCCCGGCGCCCAACCTTCCACAGAAGGCACACACGCACACCTAGGGACAATTTAGAGTGTCCCATCCACCTACAGCATGTCTTTGGGGTGTGGGAGGAAACGGGAGTACCTGGAGGAAACCCAAGCGACAACAGGGAGGACATGCAGACTCCACACAGAAGGCACCCCAGCCAAGGATCGAACCGGAGAACCTCTTGCTGTAAGGTGACAACGTTAACTGCTGCACCACCATGGCCACCCTATATAGCTTCACAATATATGTACATAATCATATACTTTGCCACACATTATCAAGGTTTCCAAATGCTATCTTAGTGAGACATGGCATGACTCTCCACTATCCAGATGTTTGCAGCAAGTACACAGGTTTGACTCATATTTATGTGTGCTTCACAGTAAATTGTGATTTTCTGTTAAATGCGGCATCATTTCCATATGACGTGAGAGAAGACGGTCAAAAACATGAACTTCAGATGTCCCAGTAGTCCTCCAAATGCAATGCATGTTAGTCTATTGATTTCCACATTTTGTAAGTGCATTATCTAATGCTGAGCCCTTACTTTTGGTCCTTTGTCCAACATTATATGTGTCATAGTGCATCTTTACTCTCAATGATCTGGGTATGTAGGGCAATACTGACACACACACACACACACACACACACACACACACACACACACACACACACATATATATATATACATATATATAGATATAGATATATATATATAGATGCATGTGTGTGTGTGTGTGTGTGTGTGTGTGTATGTGTGTGTGTGATATGTATGTGTATCACAGACAGAGATGTACATGTGTGTATATATATATATATATATATATATATATATATATATATATATATATATATATATATATATATATATATATATATATATAATATATGTATGTATATATATGGATCTACCTTGACCCACCGAAATTACATTTCTTTGAAATGTAATTTTACAAGTCTGCTTTCCTGAAAGTGCATTCATTTGAAAATGCACTTTCGCAAAAAAATGTTTCAAAGAACAGCAAGCGAGGCTGCTGTTGTAGATCACGGCAAAGTGGGGATAAGGAAATATTCCTTTTTCCCCAATGTAGTGCGATCTCAGAGTTAGAATGTATAAGTAGCAGGGGGGCTTGCCCCCTGCTTAAATCTGTTAAGTGTTGTTCTGTTTTTTTCATTGATTCAAAGTAGACCCATACATATATATATATACTTTTTTTAAAAAAATTTGAGTGAGGAGCAATGGATTTGTGCTCTGCTTAATTAAGTGTACAGGCATGTACAGTGGCATTTTTAGATTGTTTTCACATTGCTAAGCAGTGTGCAAATGGGAAGCACATTGCTTACATCAGAAACTTATTGTTCCTTAAACTGACTCTAGCCCACACCTAGCTGAACTCCAGGCCGAGACTGACCGAAATTGCTAAGACTTTTTAAATAGGTCTTATATATGCGGCACAGTACACAAATGCTTAATTAATGTATGAAATAGATTAATAATACTATAGCACACACAGAGTCACAGTCTGTATAACACAAATTATTACTAATTCATATGCAACATATCTAACTGCCTTAGTCCCTTGAGTCATAGAAGCTGCTTGACAAAAAAGGGTATCATTCATCACACAATTGTCTGCATAAATATGTACATTGCTATTCCTCAGTTAACTAACACTTACAATGTAAGTTCAAATTGTACATTACTGTCCTGATACTGTGTGGCATACTAACTGTGTGAAATGCTCATATAGCATAGATGAGTTACTAGGTACTATTATAGCAGTTACAAGGGGAAACTGCTGTTTTGAGGGGTACAACAAAAACCCATATTCTGCTAGGATACACACTAGGGTGACTAACAATTAACCTCACTTTCTAACATTTCCCTTGAATTATGTACCAGTAATCTGTTGCAGTAGAACTGTATGAATATTCCATGCATGAAGCCTACAGATTGCAAATGGAGACATGATAGTGGAATGGGTGTCTATAGTCCCATGTGGATGTAATTGCTGTCCACATAGCCCACTATAGTTACTTATATAATGTATCAGGTCCAGCTGACACAACTGTAGTTCAGGGCTGACTCTGTCTGATGCAAGCAGTACACAGTCAATACATGGATAGGTACAGGTTGTGTGAGTTGCTTGGCATCAATTTTAATACATGTATGTGAGTAAGAGTGAGGTTTTAGTCCATATGTCCCTAGATTGTCAGTGAATGTACTATGCATTGTCTCTTTGCCAAAGCCAGGGCATATAGAGCATGTCTATGTCAGCAAACAGGAACATCAGCAGGGAGTTCCTCCTCTAAGTCCTCCTGTGACTGTGGTGACCTAGGCACTGGTGGGGGCTGTATATCTCTTCCCTTTGCTGATGCTGTTGCGGCTGTTTCCCAAGGATCCGATTGTGCAAACTAGTACATACTGTAAATATCTGTGCACATGTGGCTGGAGTATACTGCAGGACCCCACCAGATATATTGAGGCACTGCTACCATGACTTCAGATGCCCAAGCACATGCTCTATGATGTTCTTAGTTTGTGCTTGTGTCTCATTATGGCAATCTTCCATGGCCGTGTGTGCATTTCTGATGGGTGTCATCATCCACAGTTCCAGGGTATAACCAGCATCCCCCAGTAAATGTCCCCATAGGTTGCCCCCCTAGCAAATATCTGGTACAGTTGGGATGTGTGCCACATATGGGAGTCATGATAACTGCCAGGGTTGCCGGCACACATATTCATGATAATCCCCTGGGCATTTCATATGACTTGGCACTTCCTCTTCAGGTGGTGCCTTGATGTGTACAAGAGTGCAAGCTACGGCACCCAGTACTTCAAGGTAGTGTGCTACATAGTATAAGTATTCCATATTGCTGGCCCTCACCTCAGGGGAAAAGATATGTGCTTACTGGCATGTGGGAGCATAGCATCCAAGAATTTGTGGAGTATCCTGGATGCAGATGCCTGTGACATCCCCATTACATCCCCAGTTGGCCTTTAAAAAGTACCTGTAGCTACTATCCAAAGTGCTACACATACCTTAGTTTCCACTGAGATAAGTTCCTCTCTGTTAGCTCTGGCTCTGAGTTGAGGGCAGCAGAGCTCACTGAGTTCTTGCAATATGTCCCTTTCCACCCTGTAGTGCTTTACAATCTCCAGCTCATGTAGCTCCTGGAAGGTTACCTTTGCCCTGAACACTCTTCTCCTCCTAGGCCTAGGCCTATTGTCAGCAGCACCAGCAGCATTGACTTCATCATCTAGCACATACAGCTGTAGAATAGCTGCAGCAGCCCCTAGCAATATTTCAGTTAAAATTTCCAAGTCTCTACTCCAATGGTTCAAAGTACTGAAGGAAAATCAAAATGTAGGGTGTATGCATACTTTATACAGTTGTGTTGCAGGTCCACCATGTGGGATTGGCTAATTATGATGCAGTTCACCTGCTTACCATATAATTGACATGATTTAAAGGCCCTATTTTATTTCACAATGCAGAGGTATGCCCAGCATTGTGCAGCATAGCTAATACAAAACTATATATTGTTAATTGAATATACCTGGTTTCTCTTCATAGCTGGCTATGTCAAGACTGTGACGTGGGTGGTCTGGTTGCACAAACATGCAAAACTATGCCCAACCATTTTCAGCAAGCAGCATGCTGTGCAAACATGCCCACTAAGCATGAAATATCCTAAACGTAACATGATAACCCCCTAATGTCATCCACATTCAGTGGTAATATAAACACCATGTAGGAGCCTACACAAAGTGGATATGTGGACATGGTTACTCCATTTAGTGATTCAGCAGATCCAGGCCATTTACCCCTCATTTTCATAATATTAGTGCAGACAGCCTGAAAACTACACAGTCCCTAGCCATGTAAGCTGGGTAACAGCACAAATGCACCGTTGTACAGACCCAATGCAAGGTCTTACAGTACATTTGTCTCATGTATATTATAAGTGTTATTTTACATTTTTTTTAATGTTAAGTATGTTTGCAGAATGTGGTGCATAGTGCAAACATGCAGAAGTTATTTAAAGAAAATGATTAATTTCACATAATCCCTACCATTTTCAGACATCCACAATGTATCTTTTTGTACACTTATGTATGTGATCTTACCTTTTCAAGGGAATTTTGTCTATATTTGTGGACTTTCACATACCCATCTTTCAATGTAGACTCCTGTACACAGAAAACTTCTATGTACACTACTGACACAGACACGGAGTCTACACAGATGCATTACATCTTGTTGGATCACTCCACCTGGCTAATTTGCATGAAATTCAGCTACTTCAACCAAAATTTGCATTGCACATGTTTCCCTGTTTGCGCATGCTTGCACACAGCTAAATAGGGTTTACTGAATCTAAAACTGTTCACGCCCATGTACTCATAGCGGTGTGATGCGCACATGTTGGATCACTCCACCTGGCTAATTTGCATGAAATTCAGCTACTTCAACCAAAATTTGCATTGCACATGTTTCCCTGTTTGCGCATGCTTGCACACAGCTAAATAGGGTTTACTGACTCTAAAACTGTTCACGCCCATGTACTCATAGCAATGTGATGCGCACATGGTAAAATATTTCGTGTTATCTTTACTGAATTCCCCCCACATTTTTTTAATCCTATGCACATTCATTATAGATCACCTTGATGTCTTCAAATACAAATTGTGACTCCTTTTGCAATCAAGTACAGAATTATGAATACATATTTCACTAAAAGGGCTATTTATTTTCTTAGAGATGGCATAACCTCAGAATATGTATATATATACGCAGTGATGCAGAAGGTAAAGCCCCTCATGTTGTAGGGAGCAGAGGCAAGCACATTCCCTCCTGCAAAAAATGTTTCACTTCCGTAGTTTAAAATTCATAGTTGTAATTCTACACCTGATTATTAGTATACGGATAGTTTATGATACAGTGCTCTATGTTCTAATCCTGGTCACATGTATTTCTCTAAGTGGTGACCAAGATATAGAAATAAGTTACAGATTCCTATAAGGAGCTGGGCAGTGTTTATAATTTCACAAGGTATTTGATTCTTTCGGTACATAAAAAAATATACTTCTAACCTTGTATCTTGTGCCTTTATATAATTCTTTGATTCCAGTATTACATTCATATATTATTTGATGAAAAGTTTTTGCTCTTATGATATCCTACAGCTTTATCTTTCTATTACGTTGTAAGTTTTGCAAATGCCATCAGATGCTTTTAGACTCCTTTATCTTTCAGTAACATTTACTTCTTTTTGTATTCCAATTGAGGACATGCTTTATCATCAGTTTTAAATGGAAACGTGTCAGGTTTTTTTTCCAGCATGCATTTAAAACATGGTGAAAATATAAAAATAAAAAGTCTGTGATGTTTATAGAATATATATTTTTATTTACATTTTAATCAGGTAATCCTTCTTGGGGTTGGCATAATGGTAAAGATATTTACCTCACAGACTGTACAGGATTTGATTCTAACCTCTTAGGTAAATTAGTTAGGCGCATAGTGGCCCACAAGGGCAGCTAGCTCAGAACTTACTTAGGAATGCAAAAAACCTGCTGTTCACAAGAGACCAAAGTATTTACCTCACAGACTGTACAGGATTTGATTCTCACCTCTTAGGTAAATTAGCTAGGCGCATTGGGGCCCACAAGGGCAGCTAGCTCAGAACTTACCTAGGAATGCAAAAACGTGCTGTTCACAAGAGACCCAGGAGTACTGTCTGGTTAAGTAATTGCTCAGAACTGCACAGTAAGTAGATGGAGGTGGAAGAAATAAAGCATGTACCCTTGTTTATAGTCAGCAACTCAGTAACAGTATAGAACCTTAATCCTATGCCCAAACTACAGTAACTGTCAAAGAATCAGGTATTTAGTTATCACATTTGTCACACAAGTTTCTACTGTGAGACTTCTGCTGGTGATGACTGCATTGGATTTTGGATTGAATTTCTTCATTTAGGGATTGGATTTAGCCTCATCACTTCAACGGTTCCAAATCTACCTTAATGATAGACCACAATCTGTAAAATGGCAACAAGACTATTCCTCTTTCTTACCCATATCTGTAGGTGTTCCACAAGTATCTGTATTAGGCCCCTTACTTTTTAACCTTTTCATCAATGATCTACATTCGGCCTCTACTCATTCCTCAACTATTCAATATGCAAATTTATCCACTTTTATCTGCTCAGCTAAAACTGTATATTTACTCCAAGAACAACCACAACAATCTTTCACTGTTAATGATATTTGGCTTGATGACTCACAAGTTATTCTCAATACAAAGAAAAAAAATTGTCATTCACCCCCCCAAAAACAATTCTCTACCCAAGAAAGCCTCTTCTCAGTAAGCTCAAAGAAGAGTAACAAACTTCAGTTGGTGTTCCACACCAAACTAGTAGACTTCACCATTAATGATCACCTGAGCTTATGTCAGCATATCTTCCATGTTACCAGTAAAGCATACAAAAAAAACCTAGGATCAAAATATACGATAAAACCTTATCTTACAGTCACAGCAAGAAAAAAATATTGCAATAGCCTGCTTACTTCCAAATCTTCTGTATGCCTCTTCAGTTTTTGCAAACCTCTACTCTCTTCAGTTGCTAAAATTTGAATAATGCTGCAACATAAAGCACTCATCATTGTACTGCTCTTAAGCACTAATATATACTCAGATGCTAACTACTTACAAACAACTCAATTCTCTAAAGAAACACCCAAGTCCACACTATATTGTCAAGCCTTACTCCCTGAACAGAACTTTGTCCTTCAGATAAATCACATCTTACTATATATAAATCCAACAGCATTGCTGGTAAGAATCTGTACTCTAATTGCATCTCAAAAAATTTTATAATTTTCCATTCACACTTAAACAAATTAACTCCCTGATATTATACAAATCAGAAAAAAATACCTAGCAAACACGACTCTTTCTTTCCTTTAACTTTTATACTTTACTGGCATTCCCATCTTTCTTCTCTTACCCTCATATCTTTTTCTTTCATGCAAAATAATCTCTTATTTTCTCATCTTCTATTGCATTAACTATTCTCTGTAACTTAAACATAGGTTCATAGGTTCATACTAGGCTATCTGCCCTGGGGCAATTATAAGCCTAGCCCGATTCTGTATGGCTTACGCCACCCCTTGATTTGAGTATACTGTGCCCTTTTTAAGGTTTAGTTTACTGTGCCTCTGTCCAATAGTGACATGGGAGTAATCCCTGGGACAAACCTACGATCCCCCATCCACCTATTGAGATTCTTCTTGAAGAGATTCAGTGAGGTGCTCTGCCTCACATGAACTGGAATTCTATTCCAGAGCGAAGGGAGCCTCTGGGTTATGAACCTGTCCCTCCAGCAAGTTCTATTTATTTCTGTGCTGAGGTTCAAGTCCCATGCTGAATTCTCCTTTACAGTTTCAGTTTCTGCTGAATTCTCCTTTTTGCTTCATCTTCATCTTGTATTTCATGGCTTTACTATATTGCACACCATGTTTTTACTTACTTCAGTGTTATGCTACTCCTATTAGTTTACAATTTTTTTTTTTATAATATGTGTGTATTATCATTGTAACATTCCTAAAATGTTTCTTTGTAACTACTGTATATGTTTGTTCATAGGTTCATAGGTATATACTTGGCTAATGACCACAAGGGCCCTTACAAGCCCAGTCAAGTTTCCCAAATGTATCCAGCAATTTATTTTTTCTTGTGCCCTTGAGCTTATTTTTAAGGAAATATTGTAATGTTTTAATTGTTATATATAAGCTACAGCATGGCTGGTCAAGCATTTGTAAACTGTTTCTATGCATTAGAGATACAGATGCCAGACCAAGGGTGAATTTCTGATTTCCCAACCACAGGTCTGTTTCATGCTTAAATATGGTTAGGGAAGAGCGCTGCTTCACCTTTATAGGTAGCCTGTTCCAGTACCTCATTCTTTAGTATTGGAGCTTTTCTCCATGGGCCTCTGCTGAAAATGGGCTTTGCTTCAAAGTTAGTCTGTTCAGGTAAACAAATGCAAAATAAATAGATATGTTTCTCTATTATATTGCAGTTAGTTGTATTTTAAATTCCGGTTTACCTTATTCTTTCTTTAACTTTTAAAAGTTTTACTTGAGACAGATAAAAAAGAAATGTCTTTCAGCTTCACCCATTTGGGGTCACCACAGCAGATCACCGGTCCGCAGATTGATTTGCAGTGGTGTTTTTATGGTGTTGTGTTGCCAGCCCAGCAACCAACATTCACAGAAGGCACACACACCTACCTGCATGTCTTTTTTTTCTTAAACTCACTTGACTGCAGGGAAGACATGCCCTCAGATTCCCAAAAGCTTTCACGGAGTGCAAGATCGATGCAGGAGCTCAAGCAGGCAATATGTCTGCCGTGTGATCCAGGAACAGCCTGCAGGGGTGTGCATGAGCACTCCTGCACTAATCTTGCACGGACTAGGCCCTGGTATGCAAATCACTTAATTTGCAGGTGAAATTTATGCAAATGAGGTAATTTTGCAAAACAGGAAGCTTGCAACAGTCATTGCAAGACTAGTGCTATCTGCAGAAATGTACTCGGTTAGTAACTGAGTACATTTCGGCAAAATCCAAAACGGAACTATGTCAGCTCCGAATAAAGGCTGCATATCAAGTAGTAAGCATGTCCGTGGCCAAGTATATGGCCATTGGCATTGCAAACAAAACAAAAAATAAAAAAAAAAACACTTATATATTTTTTAGCCGATCTCAGCTGTTTAAGCGTAGGGCAGCGGCACATAAATGGGATCGGGGGGGGGGGGGTAATAAAATAAACCTAAAATAAGCATTCTAACTAAAATCAGTATTCTGCCATGCAAGTCAATGGCAGGCAGAAGACAACCTGGCCAGTGAGTAGTGGATGCTAAGGGAGAAGGCTCCGTGTGAGACATGTAACTATACATTAGCAGGCAATCCTATGCAAATGAGGGGAAGGATAGTGAATCCCAGTTTTCCCCAGCATGTGAGTCAGATCCCAACAGTGTAAGAGTAGGAATAGCTTGGTGCAAGCCTAGGAGGTAGGTGACATCATGGAGGGATGTGTCAGGCATACTGTAAGTGGATTGGAGCCCTGTGGCTTGGGTTTGCTCCTAGCTTAGCACAGCTAAGCTATGGGGTGTGTCTAAACCTGCCTAGCACTCTTTACAAAGCCTAAGCTGGTGTGTGCGCCACGGACTGGGTTTTACAGGAAGAAAAAAGAAGTTAAACCAGGAAATAGAAGCAGTGTGCACATTTGAGCACTCTGTTTGCATGGTGCGCACACAGGCTTAAACAGGGAGGCAATGGGAAGGGAAAACAGCAGTAGGAAGGTAATCAAGGAGAACTAGCTTAGCTGGCAGGTGAAATGTATCAGAATCAGCTAATTACACAGGCAGCAGTCCAGCCCAGCCCAGAACACTACTATAAACTAGGAAAACACCTTGCCCTCTAGTTTTTCCCACACTCTACACCACCGGTGTATACAAGCAGGGAAATTTTAACAAACGAACCTACAAAATGAGAAGGGCTGCAGCAGGCAACATAGAACAACATGTGCAAGAGGCTGAGGGTGGTGAGGATGTGAATGCTGCCAAACAACCCGCAGTGAGGAGATGGAGAAGAGTGTAGAGACCCAGGGTAACCTACCAGGGGCTACATGAGCTGGAGATAGTGGAGCGCTATACGGTGGACAGAGACATCCTACAGCAAATTGTTGAGCTGCGCCGGTCACACCTGACACACCAAACAGACCGAGGGGAACCCATCCCAGTGGAAACCAAGGTATGTGTAGGCCTAGGTATACTAGCCACAGGTATCTCCCAAAGCACAACTGGGGATATCATGGGGATTTCACAGGCATCAGCATCCAGAGTATTCCACCTGTTCCAAGATGCCATGTCAGCACATGCCAGTGAGCATGTATATTTCCTCAACACCCGTGAGGTGTTGACCAGCAATATGCATCTCATCCACCAAATAGCAGAATACCCTGGGGTAGTGGGTGCTATAGACTGCATGCGCATATGCATCAAAGCACCACCCGGTGAGCAGGGTAGGGCCTACATCAACCACAGGGGCATCCCCTCCATCAACTTCCAGGTCATATGTGATGCCCAGGGCATTATAATGAATGTGTGTGCTGGCTGCCCTGTAAGCTATGACGATTCCCACATATGGCATCTGACGTAGCTGTACCAGAGATTTGCCAATGGGAACATCCCCTACGGTCACCTAGTGTGGGATGCTGGGTACACACTGGAGCCGTGGCTGATGACACCCATCAGAAATGCACACACACACCTGAACAACACCATAATGAGGCACACACACAGGCCAGACATATAATAGAGAGTGTGTTTGGGATGCTCAGGTCATGGTTCTGGTGTCTGGACACATCCGGTGGAGCCTTGCAGTATTCACCAGCTACATGTACCCATATTGTTATGGTATGTGCTGTGCTATGCAATATGATCCTGCAGAAACAGCTGCAGCAGGAACAGCATGGGGCAGGGCCACACAGCCCCCAACCAATGCCAAGGCCTGCACGGGCACAGAGTGACCCGGAGGAGGAACAATCTCTGCCTACCCCAGTAGGCAGAAGGAGGCATGCCCAGTATGCCCTGGCAAAGAGGCAACACATAGCACATGTACTGACACAGTGTGGCCCAAGGGAATGACATCTCTCTCTCTGACTCGCGCATACAGTAAAAGGGATGCCAAACATGACACTACCTGTGCTCAATCATGTGTAAGGAGTGTACTATGTGCATCCAACTTAGGCAGCCCTCCAGCACCATCCACAAGTCTGGCACACCCTTGAGGTTAGTCAGTCAACCTACCAATTGCCAAATGGAGTAGAATGTGTCGTTACCAGTAGCTATGTTATGGATGTGAGCATGCAAGGGAATTGGGTGGCTGAATATTATGGCAGCAGACAGTAGGCACCCATAGTTGCACCATGACATCTGTAACACATACTGGAGTCACCACAGTAGCCAGTACTACACAGGGTGACAAAACCCACTGTAGGAAATGTGCTGAGCAACATGTGTTTCCATATGACCCACACATGTCAGTCAGGATGGTTCACATTCCCAACAACAGTCTCAGCCAGCAGGACAGGTGTAGAGAAATCCAAACAGAGCTTGTGCCATGGCCCCTGAATGATGGCTATGGTTAACCTCCCCCCAGGCCTACACAGACAAACTACAGCAGGGCAGGCAGTGGGATGTTAGTTCTGAAGGGTAGGAAGTCAGACAATAATATGTAGGGCAACCAAAGCCATGATCTGTAGTACACTGATATGCCTCTAGTCAGCATGACAATTAGCAATACAGAATGAAATGGAGTACCTGACATACCAGTACAACCATAACAAATGTGTACAAGTGTCACGTCTGCCTGCTCACATCCTACAAAGTAATGTAATAATAGTCAGGTGTGCCCCCTCAACCTTGTGTAGAAATAGTCAGGTGTGCCCCCCCATCCTACATAGTAATATAGTAACAGTCCGGTGTACCCCCCCAATCCTGCGTAGAAATGTAGTAATAGGTGTGCCCCCCCCATCCTACATAGTAATGTAATAACAGTCAGGTGTGCCCCCCAATCCTGTTTAGAAATGTAGAAATAGTCAGGTGTGCCCCCCATCGTACAGAGTAATGTAATAACAATCAGGTGTGCCCCCAAATCCTGTGAAGAAATGTAGTTATAGTCAGGTGTGCTCTCCCACTCCTGTGTAAAAATGTAGCAACAGTCAGGTTTGCCACCCCTGCTATGCAGAAATGTAGTAACAGTCAAAGCCAAATGATCAATGGATATCCTGCAGAGACAGCATGCTACCTGTTGGTGTACAACACAAAGGTCAGCACTGCAGCACAAACTACCTGTACACGATCCACACATTCAATACAGACAGCCATACCGGGCATGCTCACACACGTAGAGAAATGAAGGCAATGTCAGTCAAGAACAT
Organism: Protopterus annectens; assembly: GCF_019279795.1. Classification (NCBI taxonomy): domain Eukaryota; kingdom Metazoa; phylum Chordata; order Ceratodontiformes; family Protopteridae; genus Protopterus; species Protopterus annectens. Next base: position 321,770,859 of record NC_056734.1, on the reverse strand, counting down.
ATTGAAAGGTCATACTGGGCATGCTCACACACTTAAACACATAAAGGCCATGTCTGCAAACACCAGTGGACTAGACATATCTGACAGTTGCAGTTGTTAGTGCAGACACTCGTCCGTATGCACCACTCATACCTTGCACGCACAGTGGATAGGAATACAGACATATATGTCAGGACAACACACTATAATAAGCTAAAGGTAGATGTACATAGATGTGTGGAAGAGGGTGACTGTGACAAGGAGTCATCCTGGCCTGTCCCACCCAGCACATAGCTAAAGGGCCCCAAACACATGAGGTGCAGATGTCACTCACTGCAGATACTAGCCACCCGTATATGTCAGCATTACAGACTATGTGGTGCATGTGCCAGCTGTGCAACATGACTGTACAAGGAAGTAGTCATCCAGCAGCTGTATACATGTACCTGTGACATATGACCCCCTGTGTGCCCACATGTGGCATGTCAACCCCTAGATGAATGATTATAGCCTATACGCACACACTGCCTTCCCCATAGCCCTACTATGACAAGCCTTCTGAGGTCATCCAATGTGAAATACACCTTTGGGAGAGCTGTAGCCCAGTAATCTCTGTGGCGCGTCCCATAATTGTGTACTGCTGTAGTGTAATAAATTAGTTAGGTAGAAGTTCAAACCACAAACTTAGCAATTGTGTCTGTGTGTGTCTGTCTGTCTCTGACTGTGTAGAGATCAATGCTTTTTAGGGTACTCACAATCCCTACAATTCATATACTTAACTGTGGCAAGGCTGCTGATATCACCCACCTAGAAATACACCTCTGGGAAGGTTGTAGCATAGTAATATCTGTAGCGCGTCCTGTAACTGCAAACTACTGTAGTGTGATAAAGTAGTTAAGGTGTTCTAATCTCAGACATAGGTTCATAGGTTCATAGGTAGGTACTAGGCTATTGACCCTAGGGCCTATATAAGCCTAGCCAAATGTACCCTGTCTTTCGCCACCAAAGAAAATTATTTTCCTGTGCCACTGTCGAGCAGAGCCACAGAAGTGATCCCCGGGGTGAATTTCCTATCTCCCATCCAATCATCAAGCTTTTTCTTAAAGAGTGCTAATGAGGAGCTTTGCTTGATATAGATAGGTAGTTTGTTCCAGAGTATGGGAAGTCTCTAGGACAGGAATCTATCCCTCCAGCATGTTCTGTTTATTGTGGTAATGAGGTTTAGGTCCCTAGAACGTGTAGCTCGTAGGGATTAGGATTCCTTTAAGTGGAGCATGTCTAAAAGTTCTGGGTTTGACATAGCTTTGTGTGTTAGGCAGAGATCGCCTCTGAGTAGGCGATATGCAATGGAGTAAAGCTGCAGTTTTTTGAGATGGTCTGCATAGGGCATCTCTTTGAGGCGGGTAATCCTCTTTGTGAGGTATTTCTGTGGCCTTTCCAGTTGTTGTAGATGTCTTGTGAGGTACATACCAAAAGGGGCATTGTACTCTATAATGGGTCTAATGAGTGACGAGTAGAGGGGAACAATGACCTCTTTTTTCCTGGCTGAGAAACCTTTTGTGATGAGGTGTGCCACATAGAAGGATTTTCTGACTACTGTGGCGATGTGATTATCAAAGGAGAGACTACTGTCCACCTGTGTCCCAAGGTCTCTTATCACACTTTCAGTGTTAAGTAGACTACCACCTATGTGGTAGTTCATGGGTACTGAGTTTTTACCAAAAGGGATGACAATGCATTTTTTGGCATTGAGCCTGAGGCCATGGCTTTGACACCAGGCATTTGTCTCAGCAAGGCCCTTTTGTAGGATGTCCACATCTTTTGGAGTTTTGATTATGGCTCCTAGTTTGCAGTCATCTGTGAACTTCGTTAGCCAAAGACCTTCTGTGTTGGCCTGTACTTCAGAGAAGTAGATACCAAACAGGAGAGGACCCAGGACTGAACCCTGTGGTACTCCACTTGTCACTGGTCTGAAGTTGGATTTGGAGTCTGCTACTTTCACAGTGTCGGTTCTGTCAGTGAGCCAGTTGGCAACCCACCTTGTGACATAGGGATTTATACCTAGTTTTGTGAGTTTATCTATAATTCCAGAGTGGGGGATGGTGTCGAAAGCCTTGGTGAGATCTAGATAGGCTGTGTGAACCACCTTACCCTCATTTACAGATTTGGTGACTGCTTCAAAGAAGTCTATCAGGTTTAGGAGACATGATCTGCCTTTTACAAACCTGAACTGGGTGGGGTCCTGAGTTTGGAGATTACCAATGTCATTGTTTATAAGTTCCATGATGATACGCTCCATAGCCTTGCAGACCAGGCTTGTTAGGCTAATGGGGCGGTAGTTTCCGGGGTCTGTGGTGGCTCCCCCTTTGTGGAGTGGGATAACTGTTGCTGTTTGCCAATCAGTGGGTACATAGCCTGAGGTGAGGCTATGATTGAACATGGTACTTAGGTGGGGTGCCAGTTCATTCTGTAGTTCATGTAGAACACAGCCTGGGATGTCGTCAAGTCCCATGGATGCTGTGTTCTTGGCTTTGTATAGTGTGTTTTTTACCTGTGCAGCCATGATTACAGGAACTTCTGGTATAGAGATGGGCCGTTTAGGGGATGACAGAGGGGTAAAGTTAGCACTGAACCTATCTGCCAGGATGTTGGAGATATCAGTTGGTTCTGTATATTTAGTGCCCTGTGCAGAGCAGATCTGAGTGTTGCCATTGAGATTCTTGACATAGCTATAGAATGTTTTGTGGTTGTCTTTAGAGTCAGTGGTGATTTTGTTTTCATAACTAGCTTTGGAGGATTTTATGAGGAATCTCAGCTTCTTACTGAGGCTGACCAGGGAGTTTCTCCAATCATGGGATTTTACTCTTTCTTGCAACAGTTTTTTCTTCTGTTGTAGAGTTTGTTTATGGCAGGGGACCACCAGATTGGCTTCCTTTTTTTTGGAGGATAGCATCTTGGTTCTGTTAGGGATTGCATGATCCATGCACTCATGTAAGTGCTTATAAAGTGCATTTGTGTAGGATTCAGCAGTCATACCTCTATTGCCCGTCAGCATGGGTGTCGTGAAGTTTGCCACTTCTGTCTTAAGAAGCGTGAAGTTGGCTTTGGAGAAATTTTTACTGTGGTTTCCCTAATGGGGGCTGGGGGAGGGATGTGGATGTCTAGGGTGATTAGCTTGTGGTCGGATCTGACCAACGAGGAATTGACCTCTGGTGTGGAGCACCGGTTGCCCATGTTGGTAATAACCAGGTCTAGGATATTGCTGCCCCTGGTGGGGGTGTGGATAAGTTGATCCATGGCATTGGAATTTATGAATTCCAGAAAACGTTGAGCACAAGAGTTGGTACATGAGTAGTTTTCCCATTTAATGGTAGGGTAGTTGAAATTGCCCATTATTAGGGTGTTAGGTTGTACTCTAATATTTTCCAGTGTATTAAGAAATGAGGAGTGGGAATCCTGGGGCATGGTGGGGGATCTGTAGCAAGCTACAATTTGGATTGCAGTCTTGCCCAGAGTTAGTTTCACTTTGATAATTTCGGATGCATTATGCTGAGCAACTAGCGTGGAGGTGTGGATATCCTTAATGAATATGGACATGCCTCCGCCTTTAGTGTTTCGGTCCAGGTTAGGTGGCCGAAAGGTGTGGTATGAATTATAGCCTGATAATGCAGGGGTACTCTCTGGAGCCTTGAACTAGGTCTCTGTCACTGCATAGATGTCAATGTTCTCCATTTTAAGGAGTGCCTCGAGACAGTGCATTTTGAGGTTTAGACTTCTAGCATTGAGTAGTGATACCCTCAGATTCTTCTTGCCTGTACCTGTTAGGGTGGTGAATTTGTCATTTGAACCTTGCCTAAAAAAGGCACTATAGGGGTGGCTAGAGCCTTAGCCAGTATCCGGAAACCCAGGGACGACAGGTGCAGGCTATCTCTGGCAAAGCATCGTGGCTTGTTGATCATGTCATCCCAGGCAGACAGATACTGGATCCCCTTAGAATGACACCAGAAGCTTAGCCAGTTGTTGAAGTCAATAATTTTGTCCTTGTACTGTGGTATCATTCTGGGTGATGGCAGGATGCTACTCAGGGCTGGGGTCATACCTGCCTGGGCTACAAGATTGGACAACTCCTCCATGTCCCTTTTCATGTAGTCCAAGGAGGTACGTCTCAGGTCATTCACACCAACATGGACAATGACAGAGTCATATTTGTACTTGTTGTGGAGTGACCTGAGTGCATGCGTTATGTGGCGGATCCTGGCACCCGACAGGCAGCTGACAGTGACTTTCTCCTTGTTTAGCCTGGTGAGTGGAACATCAGTGTGCCTGACTATAGAGTCACCTATGACTAGAGTGTTGGGTACGTTGTTATGCCTTATGGGCTGTGGTTGAGTGGCACACTGAGTTTGTGGGCTATGTGTCATTTGGGTTGTATTGGGGGGTGGAGGTTGCTTGTATTTCTGCTTTGGAGGTTCCTGTTGCTTGGGCAGGTTTTTACTGAGAGCCTCCGTAAATGTAGGTGTGTGTTTTGTGTTTCTATGTGTATGTTTTGGTGGTGTAGGTTGTGAGGGACTATGTGCTGAGTGTGGTGTGGTCAAGTGTTTACCTTCTCCTCTTGACTGTCTAGTCCAGTCTTGGGTGAAGAGAGCTTTGCTTCCAGTTTGGCTATATAAGTGCATCTCTCACAGGTTGTAGTGTTGGGTGGTAGGAGGAGAGGGTTGTCTGTGTACATGAGGCAATTACTGCATTGCCCCAAGATGCCCAGATTCATCAGGTAGACAGGAGAAAACACCGGGAGTTGACCCTTAGACATGCCTGAATAGGTGCTTATTTGTTAAGTACTAGAAACTGTTTTCCTATAGACAGTGAGGAAACTTGAGTGCTGTAGTAATTTTAGTAATTTGTAGCTTATTTAGTGCTTACAATAAGTTCTGAACAAGTGCTGAAACAAAAAACTGGCTAGTTCCAAGAAACAAAATTAAGCTAGAAGGCTTCCCTCCAGCGCAGAAAGGCTTGGAGGCCTAGAAGCCTACAAATAGTCCTGGACACGGCAAATCTATATCCAGGCTGGACTACCCACAGGAAAGGCAGGAAACAAGCTTAGAAATTTTTTTTTTTTTTTTTTTTTGTAGTGGAAAGAGAGAAAGAAGTAGCAGAAACTAAGCTGATTGGCCTTCTCAAATGTTCTCCCTGTACTGGGTAGAATGAGGTAATGACACTAGACTGGGAGGAGGGTCCCAGATCAAATTTACACTAGGGGCGGGCAACTGCAAAGCCATCAACACCATACCAACAGGGAGAGAGGATGGGAAACACACTGCAGAAATGTTTCTCACAGCAGAAAAGCAGCAGTGAGCCTTTAAATGAAAGTTTTAAACAGCTAAAGGAGCCTCTAGAAAAGAGTTTAACTGCAACAAGTTATCAGAAACAAACAACCCAACAGATGCTTAATAAAAGTGGACAATTTCTAGTTAATACCTCACACACAGTGAAACTAGCTAGAAAAATATACAGTACACAAAGTGCTATAATTAACAAAGAAATAAAGAACAAAATAAGCAAAAAACAGGATACTTAAAGTTATATATTATAGTTCCGAGTTTGCTCAGTGTCCTTCCTTCGATTAGCTCAGTGTGAAATGGCAGTAACACTCACAACTTAACTTCTTAGGTAACAGAAAGTTGAAACCTGAGACAACTTTTAAGAAAAAAGCTCAAAAGAACCAAAGAGGTGCTTAGTCTAAGCTGTAGTCCAGGTGACCTCAGTCAGCCAATGACCTTAAACAATTCTCTCTTAGTGAAATGCCATGGCAAGTGTGTGTCTGGCTGACTCTGTCTGTGTCAAGAGCAATGCTTTTCAGGGTACATACACTCCTTACAATTCATATGTTCAACTTTGGCAAGGCTGCGGATGTCACCCACCTAGAAATACACCTCCGGGAAAGGTTGTAGTCCAGTAATCTCCATAGCGCATGCCATTACTGCATACTGCTGTAGTGTAATTTAGAACTGTGGTAGAGTTCCATCACCACCCATGGCAGTTCTGGATGTTTTGTGTGTGTTTCAATATCTGTGTAGGGAGCAATGCATTCTAGGCTAGTCACACTCAATACATTTCAAATGGCCTACTCTGGCAATCCTGCTGATGTCATTCATTGTGAAATAAACCTTTGGGGAAGGAGTTTTCTAGTAATCACCGTGGTGTGTCCTATAACAGCTCCATGCTGTAATGTGATATAGACCTCTGTTAGGGGTTTTATACCCATAGTGGTGGTGCTGCGGTAGCGTTGTCGCCTCACAGTAAGACTTTGTCCTGTTTGATTCTCAGCTAGAGCGTCTTCTGTGTGGAGACATGCGTGAATGGGCATACCTTCATTGATGGTTGTGCATCAGGGCTGGCAACTCGGCATGTAAAAATCTACTGCCAATCATTAGCGGACCGGAGTTCCGCTGTGGCGACTCCTAACCGAGAAAAGCCGAAAGACACAAAAACATGTCATTTGTGGATGTTTTGTGTGTGTTTCAATGTCTTTGTAGGGAGCAATGCATTCTAGGCTAGTCACGCTCAGTACATTTCTAATGGCCTACTTTGGCAATCCTGCTGATGTCATTCATTGTGAAATAAACCTTTGGGGAAGGAGTTTTCTAGTAATCACCATGGTGCGTCCTATAACAGCTCCATGCTGTAGTGTGATATAGACCTCTGTTAGGGGTTTTATACCCACACATGTCAGTTGTGGATGTTTTGTGTGTGTGTCACTGTCTGTGTAGGGAGCAATGCATTTTAGGCTTTTCACACACAGTACATTTCAAATGGCCTACTTTGGCAATCCTGCTGATGTCATTCATTGTGAAATACATCTTTGGGGAAGGAGGGCTCCAGTAATCCCTGTGGTGTGCCCTATGACAGTTCCATGCTGTCGTGTGATATAGACCTCTGTTAGGGGTTCTATACCCACACATGTCAGTTGTGGATGTTTTGTGTGTGTGTAGGAAGCAATGCATTTTAGGCTTTTCACAATCACTACAATTCGAATGTCCCACTTTGGCAATCCTGCTGATGTCATCCAAAGTGATATACACCTTTGGGAAAAGGAGTATTCCAGTAATCTCTGTGGTGTGTACTGTAACTTCATAGTGCTGTAGTGCAATAAACTAGTTTGTAAGGAGTTCTACTCCCAGACATGACAGGTGTGTGCATGTTTGTAACTCATGTCCTCTGTGGAGGTGGTTGTGAGTGTGTGACACCTGTGGCCAATGTAGAGTGGGTTTTGCATATGTCTTATACGGTGGCCCTACTTTATATCACAATGTCCACTGTACAGGGATAACAGATGTGAAATAACTGAAAGGCTGGGGTGCAAAGCCATTCCCGTACATGTGACATCAAGGCCAGGCAAGCACAGATAGCAACCCCAGTATTACCCAGAGCACACTCTCAACCTATATCTCATACACACACACACACACACACACACACACACACACACACACACACACACACACACACACACACACACACACACACACATGCCTAGGCAACAGTCAATATCTGGGTAGTACACTGCTTAATGGCCACTGATAGAAACTATGGGGTGATAGCAGTGGGCTACAGAGGGCATGGCGCCCTGTCCATCTGTCCAATATGCACGTACATGCAGACAGTGCACCTTCCCCATATTCCCCAATGGCCACCTGCAACACCTGTGGTGCCATCACATGTGACCCACAAAGGACATACCATGCCTGACAACATGCCCTGTATTGACAGATGCCACTGACACCAGGGAATGCCATTAGCATGCTATCAATGTAGGTGCAGGTAAACCCACTGCCCATTGCTAGTTCCCATCACAGGTGGGCAAGACTGGCACATCTGATGATAATCTGTGTTCACAACATGAGCCAGACACCTCAGGTACAGTTCCCATGTCATTGTACATGCATGTGGAAGGTGTTCACATCCCAGACACCGTCCATGTCATGGACTAAGGAACACATACATGGCAAGGGATACACAGCATTGGCCACACACAATAGTCACCCAGGTGACTGGATGGGGGATACAATACTCACCTGAGTGGGCAACTGCAGACACTACAGCCCTGAGCCACAACGCAGACCATTGTCATGTGGTCTGATGCCAATGTATACCCATCGCCTAGCCTTGTACTGCCATCTGGCACAGTTGAGCATCACACACCCGTGCAGGCATGCACACATGCATGTCAGTACTGGCACCCTGTGTGTTTGTGTGTGTGGGTTGTATGGTGCGTATGCTCACATCCACACTCCCTACAACCCCCATGGGCATACTGAAGCATGCTGTCTGATGTCAGACACCTCCCCATACCCTTTGCCCATACAACCCCTGATGACCTGTGTGATGCATGTGATACCTGCACAGTGATGTGTTGTGGCACTCCCACTACTGATGAGTTGCAAGCCTGGCCATGCCAAGTGTGTCAATGTGTGTGCATCTCTGTGAGAGTGTGGCTGTGTTGATACTGGCACCTGTTCATGCAGACAGGCACGTGTACATCACCTACTGTATAGCTACCGTAGCCCTGTTGCAGATGTCACTCACTGTCACATATATGTTCTGAGGGCTCCACAAAAGGTAACCAATGTGGCGCATCCAATAACTGCATAGAACTGTGATAGCACTACATAGTTGTCAGGGGTTTGATATCCTGTGCTGGTAGTTGTGTGACACAAACATGCTTAAGTTTTACTCTCCCACCCCTCCCTGACTTGTCTTTGCCTCTGTCTGCCTCTCTCACTCCCTCTTTGGTGGATGTGGAGGCCTACACCTGCTTTGCTTAGGCAACAGCATGTATGTTTTAAGTGATGCTCATGATCAGCATATGGCCTCTTCATGAACTGCAGCCCTCCCCTAGCTGATTGCATGTGGAACAGCTGTGGTAACATTCCCATAGACAATTGCATGGAAACACACTCCAATATCTAGGAACATCATGATGGTGTTGGCCCTTTTCTTTCACTGTGGGCAGGAACTATTTCCGTTGTTTGACAAACAGCATCTTAAATGGATTGGGAATTTACCTCTAACAATATACACTGTGGAAACAGGGCAACACACAAGAGGGGGATGTGCCTGACCTAACTACAGACTGTAAGTGCTGCTATACTGCATTTGGAGTAATGTTGGTTTAACAGTGTGTGTGTGGATATGGCTGTCCTACATGTCTCGATACCTGCCATGTCAGTGCCATGTTTATGAGGAATCCCCATCTGCAGGTTCATCTGAAGACTGGGCAGTGTGTTGTGCCTTTGGTTTTATGTGTTACCCATTGAGCATCTATCTGTGGACTGCAGAAGGTAGTGTGAGGATTACAGTCTGTAGATGGTGAAAGCTGTGACAGTTACTGACTTCATATCCCTCATAGGACATATGTTGCAACAAACCCTGTTACAACAGTAAATGTATGAGGTTATCACAGCAACATGTCAATATTGGCCCTGTGTATGTGCTTCCAGGCACACCTCTGTCAACCTTTGTATATATGTTGTGCATGAAGTGGTGCATATGTGCTGTATACCATAATTAGTGTCATCATATCTGATAACAAGCCAGTGAGATATCAGACTGCTGCACATATTATGTACAGTAGGGGTTATAGTTGATGACATAACCTGGACATTCTGTGGATGTTTGTACAGTGCTGAGGTCTGTGTACTTATGGTGAATGTCGACAGTGTGTGTATTGTTAATATGTACTTTAGTCTGTGTACAGACTGTGGTAGATGTCATTGTTCTAGGTCCTGTCCTATCTGATGTTACATGCTGCTCCACTGTATGGTACTGTATTGGCGTATATGTTTGTAGGGCCATACACACACATTTCCCATACCGCAGACAGCCATCAGACCAAACTGTGTAGCAGCCCAGTATATGTAGGGTCAGTCTGTGAGTGGCACATATGAGGATAGTGTCGAACAGATAGTTCATATACTGTAATATTATGCTATCTTTAACATATGTGGCTGTGGCTGTGTTCACATTGGTTGTGGTTATGCTCTTTCTCACAAGTTTATCTTACCCTGTGCTGTGACATGCCTGTAGAGCCTGCCACATATGCAGGTATATGTGCATTCCCCCATAGGAGATGTAGGCCAGTGTTGAGCCAGTCTGCCTGTATCCTGCATGGTGCATTGTTCCATGCCTAGCAGCTTAGTGTATTTACCCAGTGAGATGTCATGTGCAGATACTTGCCAGATGTACTGCTGCCGGTCCTCTTTTAACAGTCATGTATATCAGACAGATCAGTGGGTGCTGTACAGATGTATGTCAATATCTAGTGGGTAGTATATGGCCATGGCACCCCTGTACCAGTGGTTATTATGTGTCAGGCCAGACAGGGGTGTGTGAATGCATAACCTATGGTGGCAAATGTATACCAGTCATTATGTGTTATACCCATCTACATGGCTGTCTACATTCATATTGTCAGGTATGGTACACATGTTGTGCAATAAAGGGATTTGTGTATACCTCTGGACTGTACAAAGTGCGTTAGAATGTCCACATATATTGGCCAATATCTCTGCAGCAGTCCACAGGGGCATTATGTCCTAGCAGCGGTACTTTACTATGATGTCCTTAGGATGTCTGTCAGTAGTCAATGGCACACGTTATAAGCAGATGTGACCTCCCACACCCACCATGTCTGTGAAGATAATCCCAATAACAGTAGCAATAGTCTACTAATATACCTGCTATACATACCTGACATCCCCTTGCACTACGACGTTGGGACTATACAGGCTGGGGTAGGGCTACACTCCATGTCCAGGACATATGGTGGAACTATATGTACATATAATTATCCAGATAACCGTATATATATGATTATCCATGTGTAGTACTTCCAATTACAACTGTCATGGCAACCACCTACTATAAATCCCTACATCATGTGGGCATGGTCCCTTTACATTTCCTGTGTGATGGACATCCTGTGTGTGGGCATCAGTGTTACAGACAGCAGGTATCAATACCTTTTACAGGAGAAACAGCACACTCAGGGCAGCTACATATTTATAGTAGGTTCAGGAACTACAGACAAGAGTGTGAGTAGAGCTGTGTTATGCTTTGTATAGTACTGGTGCTACAGGGTGTGTGTGTATATACTAGTTTACCTTGGAATGCAGTCTGTCTGCATAGCTATCAACTGTGGACCTATCCTCTTGGTGGCCAGAGGTGTGCCTATCATGTTTTGTCTGTCCACCACACAGGTCCTGTGTCAGATATTTCACTGGCAGTGTGTAAGTTGAGTGCTATCAGTACATGGCTACATCCATTTCTGTTTCTAACCTCAATTTCCTGACTGAGGGTATGTTGCAGACTATCCTGTAACACCAGCAACTTTCTTAGTGTATGGCAACAGTTTTCCACATATGTGTCTGTGTTTCAGCCTCTGTCCTCCTACATACCAAGCTTTACACATATGACATGCTGTCAGGGGTTGTTCTGTAGTGGGCTGTGAGTATATCACGCTGCCATTGCTGCCATCAGTCCACTGCTGTTGTATCCCCCACACATATGGTGGGGCTGGGACCATATATGTGTGGGCATCACCTACACAATACATGTTTGCCCTTATGCACTCCAGAGGCTAGTGTATGTAACAGTGGTATATGGCCCTGTATTATTGAGTCTAGGGGGGAAGCACCATAAATGACCTAGGCTGTTACAAAATGTGAGGTACCAGGGCTGAGCTGCCTTAAGGTATCTGAATGTACAGTACCGTATACTTAGGTTCATTGGTAGGTACTAGGCTATCGGACCTGAGGGCCTATACAAGCCCAGCCAAAAGGTACCCCGGCTTTTGCCACCCAAGAAAATTATTTTCCTGTACCATTGTCGAGCAGAGCGACAGAGGTGATCCTCAGGGTGAATTTCCTATTTCCCATCCAATCATCAAGATTTTTCTAGAAGAGTGCTAATGAGGAGCTTTGTTTGATATAGATAGATAGTTTATTCCGGAGTATGGGAAGTCTCAGGGACAGGAATCTATCCCTCCAGCATGTTCTGTTTATTGTGGTGACAAGGTTTAGGTCCCTATAGCGTGTAGCTCAGAGGGATTGGGATTTCTTTAAGTGGAGCATGTTCAACAGCTCTGGGTTTGACATAGCTTTGTATGTTAGGCAGAGATCACCTCTGAGTAGGCGATATGTGACGGAGTAAAGCTGGAGTTTTTTGAGACGGTCTGCGTAGGGCATCTGTTTGAGGCCGGTAATCCTCTTTGTGAGGTATTTCTGCGGCTTTTCCAGTTGTAGATGTTTAGTGAGGTACATACCAAAAGGGGCATTGTACTCTATAATGAGTCTAATGAGTGATGAGTAGAGGGGAACAATGACCTCTTTTTTTTCTGGATGAGAAACATTTTATGATGAGGTGTGCCATGTAGAAGGATTTCCTGACTACTGTGGCGATATGATTATCAAAGGAGAGACTACTGTCCACCTGTGTCCTAAGGTCTCTTATCACACTTTCGGTGTAATTTTTGGCATTGAGCTTGAGGCCATGGCTTTGACACCAGGCATCTGTCTCAGTGAGGCCCTTTTGTAGGATGTCCACATCATTAGGAGTTTCGATTATGGCTCCTAGTTTGCAGTCATCTGCAAACTTCATTAGCCAAAGGCCTTCTGTGTTAGCCTATACTTCAGAGAAGTAGATACCAAACAGGAGAGGACCCAGGAATGAACCCTGTGGTACTCCACATGTCACTGGTCTGAAGTTGGATTTGGAGTCTGCGACTTTCACAGTGTGGGTTCTGTCAGTGAGCCAGTTGGCAACCCATCTTGTGACATAGGGATTTATACTTAGTTTAGTGAGTTTATCTATAATTCCAGAGTGGGGGATGGTATTGAAAGCCTTGGCAAGATATAGATAGGCTGTGTGAACCACCTTACCCTTGTCTACAGCTTTGGTGACTGCTTCAAAGAAGTCTATCAGGTTTAGGAGACATGATCTGCCTTTTACAAACCCGAACTGGGTGGGGTCCAGAGTTTGGAGATTACCAATGTCCTTGTTTATAAGTTCCATGATGATACGTTCCACGGCCTTGCAGACCAGGCTCATCAGGCTAATGGGGTGGTAGTTTCCGGGGTCTGTGGTGGCTGCCCCCTTGTGGAGTGGGATAACCGTCGCTGTGCGCCATTCAGTAGGCACAAAGCCTGAGGTGAGGCTATGATTGAGCATAGTACTTAGGTGGGGTACCAGTTCGTTCTGTAGTTTGTGCAGAACACAGCCTGGGATGTTGACTGGTCCCATGGATGCTGTGTTCTTTGCTTTGGAGAGTGTGGTTTTTACTTGTGCAGCCATGATTACAGGAACTTTGCATTCTGCCGGTATAGAGATAGGCTCTTTAGGGGGTGAGAGGGGGGTAAAGTTATGACTGAACCTATCTGCCAGGATGCTGGCAGTATCAGTTGGGTCTGTATATTTAGTGCCATTGTGCTGTAACTCAGAGCAGATCTGAGTGTTGCCATTGGGATTCTTGACATAGCTTTAGAATGCTTTGTGGTTGTCTTTAGAATCAGTGGCAATTTTGTTTTCGTAACTAGCTTTGGAGGATTTTATCAGGGATTGCAGCTTCTTACCGAGGCTGACCAGGGAGCTCCTCCACTCATGGGATTTTACTCTCTTTTGCAACAGTTTCTTCCTTCTGTTGTACAGTTTGTTTATGGCAGGGGACCACCAGATTGGCTTCCTTTTTTTGAAGGATTTGGTTCTGTTTGGGATAGCATGATCCATGCACTCATGTAAGTGCTTATAAAGTGCAGTTGTGTAAGATTCAGTAGTCATAACTGTATTGTCCATCTGCATGGGTGTCATGAAGTTCACCACTTCTGTCTTAAGAAGCATGAAGTTGGCTTTGGAGAAATTTTATACCATGGTTTCCTTAATGGGGGGTGGGGGCTGGATGTGGATATCTAGGGTAATTTGCTTATGGTCGGATCGGACCAATGAGGCGTTGACTTCAGGTGTGGAACACCGGTCACTCATGTTGGTAATGACTAGATCTAGGATATTGTTGCCCCTGGTGGGGGTGTGGATAAGTTCATCCAGGGCATTGGAGTTTATGAATTCCAGAAATCGTTAAGCAAAGGAGTTGGTACATGAGTAGTTTTCCCAGTTAATGATGGGGTAGTTGAGATCACCCATTATTAGGGTGTTTGGTTGAACCCTAATATTTTCCAGTACATCAAGAAAAGAGGAGTGGGAATCCTGGGTCATGGTGGGTGATCTGTAGCAAGCTACAATTTGGATTGCAGTTTTTCCCAGAGTTAGTTGCACTTGGATAACCTCGGCTGCATTATGCTGAGCAACTAGCCTGGAGGTGTGGATATCCTTAATGAATATGGACACACCTCCGCCTTTGGTGTTCCGGTCCAGGTTACATGGCCGAAAAGTGTGGTATGAGTTATAGCCTGGTAGTGCAGGGGTGCTCTCTGGAGCCTTGAACCAGGTCTCAGTCACTGCACAGATATCGATGTTCTCCATTTTAAGGAGTGCCTCGAGTGAGTGCATTTTGAGATTTAGACTTCTAGCATTGAGTAGCATCACCCTCAGTTTTTGCTTGCCTGTTCCTGTTACAGTGGTGAATTTGTCATTTGAACCTTGCCTAAAAAAGGCACTATAGGGGCGGCAAGAACCTTAGCCAGTATCCAGAATCCCAGGGGTGACAGGTGCAGGCCATCTCTGGCAAAGCATCATGGTCTGTGGACCATGTCATCCCAGGCAGACAGATACTGGATCCCTTTAGAATGGTACCAGAAGTTTAGCCAATTGTTGAAGTCAATCATTTTGTCCTTGTAATGTGGCATCATTCTGGGTGATGTCAGAATGCTACTCAGGGCTAGGGTCATACCTGCCTGGGCTACAAGATCGGAGAGCTCTTCCTGTCTCTTTTCATGTAGTCCAGGGAGGTACTTCTCAGGTTGGTTACACCAACATGGACAATGACAGAGTCATATTTGTACTTGTTGTGGAGTGACCTGAGTGTGTGGGTTATGTGGGGGATCCTGGCACCCGACAGGCAGCTGACAGTAACCTTCTCCTTGTTTAGCCTGGTGAGTGGGACATCTGTGTGCTTGATTATAGAGTCACCTATGACTAGTGTGTTGGGTACGTTGTTTTGCCTTATTGGCTGTGGTTGAGTGGCACACTGAGTCTGCGGGCTATGTGTAATTTGGGTTGTGTTGGGGGATGGAAGTTGCTTTCATTTCTGCTTTGGAGGTCTCTGTTGCTTGAGCAGATTATTATTGGGAGCCTCCGCTAATGTTTTTGTGTTTTTATGTGTGGATTTCGGTGGTGTAGATTTAGTGAGACTATGTGATGAGTGTGGTGTGGTGCAAGCGTTTACCTTCTCCTCTTGACTGTCAAATTCAGTCTTGATTGGAGAGAGCTTTACCTCCAGTTTGGCTAGATAAGTGCATCTCTCACTGGTTTTAGTGTTGGGTGGTAGGAGGAGAGGGTTGTCTGTGTATATGAGGTAATTTCTACATTGCCCCAAAATGTCCAGATTAATAAGATAGACGGGAGAGAATACTAGGAGCTGACCCTTGGACATGCCTGAATAAAAAACTATTTTTATCTAGATAAGTGAGGAAAGTGAGTACAAGAGCTGTTTTTCTATAAGCAAGTGAGGAAAGTAAGAACCAAAACTGTTTTCCTCTAGGTAATGAGGAAGGTTGAGTGCTGTAGTAAATAGTAGGTTATTTAGTGCTTACAAGTTCTGAACAAGTGCTGATCACGAATAAGCAAATTCAAATGCTAAAACTAAGAATCTGTATCTGGACTAAACTAGTTACAGGAAAGGTGGGAAACAAGTGCAAATGCGGGCTTTTAACTCAGAAAGTTGAGAGAGATGAAAAAACTGCCCAATCGGCCACTAACTACAGTTCCTGGGCCAAAACCACTCCTTATGTGGTAGATAGGTTACCTAGTGCTTACCACTCCCACTGATAAGCTAGAAGGCTTCCCTCCAACACAGAAAGCTTGGGGGGCTCAGAAGCTTACATACAGTCCTGGATACAGCAAATCTGAATCTGGACTACACTAGTTACAGGAAAGGTATTTTTTTTTTTAATATATACAGAAAAGTAGCTAAAACAGCAGTAAAAATAATCCAAATGCAGTGCAAGCTAGCACACTTGAGTATGTAGCAATGTTAGACCAAACAGTTTAAAGAATGCAAATAAATTAAAAATGACTAAAAAAAAGAGCAGAAGGAGTCTATTAGGTAGAATGAGGTAAAGAGATGGGACTGGGAGGGAGTGTCCCAGATCAAATCTGCAGTGGGGGTGGGAACTGCAAAAGCCTCCAAAATTAAACAACAACACAGGAATAAACAACAACACAGGAATACGGAGGGTGGGTATGGGAAAATCAATACCTTCAGCAGAGATCTGAAAAACTCTATAGTGAAGCAAAAATAACAGTACACAACTCTGAAGTCAGCCAGCAATGAGATAAAATTAATTAAACAACAATTACCAGTATACAACTCTGAAGTGCCAGAAAAATATACTCAGCTCTGTATATCTCCAGATAGTTTGAAGAGCACTCTGTCAGGACACAGGAAGGCTCCAGCAATGATATGCAGACTTTTACTAAGAGCGTCTAATTTTATGCAAGTAATCCTTGAGATAGTCAGATAACACACATGATGTAAAACCAGTTGTACCAACTTAAGACACAGAGAAATAGTGGGAGGGGGGAAAAACACTTCCAGCAGAGCTCTGAAAAACTATACAGTGAAGCAAAAATAACAGTGCACAACTCTGAAGTCAGCCAGCAATGATGTAATATTAGCCAAACAACAATTACCAGTACACAACTCTGAAGTGCCAGAAAAATATACTCAGCTGACAACCCATTTGGTCACATGACATCTTTACCACCTAGTGATTTTGTACAGAGTGTAGATAGAGGCTGCTGAACTATACACCCGCATTACATACTGTTGATTGTTTGGTATCCTGTGGCCCAGTCTGTCTTCATTATTGTATAATTTGAAGGGCTAGGTCTGGACAGCAACAGTTGTGAACCTTTCCAGACTACTGTATTAGTATAACTGTTTCACATTTGCATTACTTTGTTTATATGGATGTCAGTGTCTGAACAGCTAGCTATATGACATGGCATACATAACTGTAATAGTACACAATTAAAGGTTTTCCATTTCTGCAAACCTGTGCGTGATGCTTTTTCCTATGACCTCTCTGTGGGTATATGTTGCAGGCAACAATTGTCATTTGTATGGGTGGCCCACACAGTGTCCAGTTGTTTAAGTGTTAACTGTAGGCATAGTGGCTGTTCCATATTGTGTGCACCTTCTACATATGTATCTTACTGTACATATATCTGCTTGAGTATGTGTAGTCACATGTATATATATATATATATATATATATATATAAATATATGTTATATATATATATATATATATATATATATATATATATGTTTTATATATATATATATATATATATATATATATGTGTGTGTGTATCTGCATATCTGTGTCTGTGTATCTGTATTCTGGGGATGTTTATGGCTTCCACATTTTACATTTCCTATGGGAGGCAGGCTCTACTGCATATGTTACCAATACCAGCCTGACATCATACAGGTGGGATGTAGTACTGTCAACATCTTGTGCCCATGTTGTGTCAGGTCCTGGTTATGGAATCTGCAACACTTGGTAGTGTATTGCAGGGTGGATTTGTTTGGCTGTGGGGGGGATGCGTATTCGTACAAGACGTAAAGTGTGTGGGGCCTCTCAACCCCATTAATGGTGCATATGGACATATGCGTTTTTGTTAATCTGCCATTGCTATCTACAGATGTATTGTCATATATACCTATATATATATATATATATATATATATATATATATATATATATATATATATATGTGTATATATATGTTTATATATATATAACTATGTCCGTATATACCTACATAGATATATATCTGCATACATATATGTAACTTGCTGTGTATATGTAGACATATATGTGTAGACACATATATGTGTCGATGTAGGCATTTGCATGTATATATGTTCATATATATTGCTATATATTTATATATTTTTAGAAATATATATATATATATATATATATATATATATATATATATATATATCTACATGTATGTTGTATCTGTTTAGATAGTAATATATTTACAAACTCATACATCTAGATGTTGGTATACATTCTCTCTACTGTTGCATGACTGGACTGGATGATATGTTTCTGAAAACATCAGATTTTTATATAGAGGGAATGGCTTAGTGGTAAATCACTTTGTCTATGGTTTGCAGGCTCCTGGGTTCGAGCCTTGTAGCAGCTGTTTATTTTGTTGCTGGGCAGAACACGGCCCGTTGGATACAGAGTGATTAAGCCACTTTGAAGCAGTTGTAAGC
Organism: Protopterus annectens; assembly: GCF_019279795.1. Taxonomy (NCBI): domain Eukaryota; kingdom Metazoa; phylum Chordata; order Ceratodontiformes; family Protopteridae; genus Protopterus; species Protopterus annectens. The sequence continues at coordinate 321,752,418 of NC_056734.1, read as the reverse complement.
GGGTTTGCGCGGAGGTAAGCACTGCTAACTTCTGGTTACAGTTTCTTACACTCAGTTTCTACATTGCTTAACCAGTGTAGGCATTGCTTACCCCATGCAAGCAGGCTTAAACCTTCTTACTGCTGCTTAAAAGTGTGTACTCCCACTTACCCCTGCACTAATTTCTTTAAAAGAAAAGAAAAATGGGTTGATAGGAAAGTGGTGAAAAAATGGGCACAAAGGGAAAGACAGTAGGGAATATAGCCAGGGATATGCAGGAAGGGTGTAGGGAAGGTCCATAGCTGCCCATTTCTTCTACAGTAACAGTTGTGCATATACACTAAATTTAGAGGTAGATTTGGACACTGAAACCCCTGGGTGGAGGTGAGGACAACAATAATAAGTTGTGATGCCAATTAGACCAGATTACATGTGTCCAGTGGACAAGTGTGCAAAATGGACAGCTATGTATGGGGCGAGATGTTTTTGTGGGAACAGATTGCCCTTTTTTTCTTTTTCAGGTGAGAGTGGGATGTTGGGGAGGCATAGTAGGTATATTTAGGGAGGTAGGTTGGGATAGGCTAACACACAAGACAAGACGTATACAGGGGCAGTATATGACACATGTGGGTGGTAAACACCTTGGACGGGGAGGGGTGTTTGGAAGTCGCAAGCCCATGAGCTCCCAAATGGAAACAGTGGGATTGAGGTCCCCACCCATGGGCAGTCACAACTGCACCTTCACGGCCCTAAAGGTGGCTGTGCTTGGGGCTGGGTAGGGGGCAGGCTCATCCTCCAATTGTGCCACATGGCCTTCAAGCTAACGTAACTGGCCCCAAAACTCCCTGTCAAGCTCCCTATGCACCACAGCCCAGATCTGACAGCTGGTGACAGATACCTCTCCACCCCCTCTCCTGGGGGGAGCTGAGCCCCATCCCTTTCAGTGGTTCCACCTGAAGGTGATGCAGGGCCAATGGAGGAGGAGGTCCTAGGCTGGGCCCAAGATGTGCTGGTGCCTGGTGCCATGGCCAGCAGAGGTGGACAGGTGGGTCTGCTGGGACCAGCCTTCCCATACAAGCTATGGTGTTGCTGTTTTAAGAAAGATATCAGTTAATCATAGTCAACAGCATTCAGGATTAGTTATAACAGCATGCAAAGGTATTCCCATTAACCCAAGACACCAGTTTTCAACAGTTGCAGATCAAGCAGCACACATGCATATATGGTACAACAATGGCCATTACAACAGCATGCAGGTTTCATTGATGGCAATAGGCCACCAATATGGGAGTATTTTAACATGACACATGCATAGAACCAAATGTGAATATTTATAAACCAATAGGACATATGTTCCAACAAAAGGTTGGAGTGTACACGTACCCATTGAGGTGTGTAATAAGGTTATTGTTGCACATATGGAGGGGGTGAGAGAGGGAGGTCAATTAACAACTAATATATCCCTGTAGTTTTCACAACTTTCTTAGTCACTGCAGTCATCTGTCCCTTACATGTATTATTACACTAATCAATGTCATTACTTTGTACAATGGTATGTTTGTAGATTAGTATATGCGTGGACTGTGTCTTATGTATAGTCTACACTTCCTACCTGTTATACCTGTTGAGAAAATCATTGTTAACACTACCTGACAATTTCTATACATACTCCCAGATTCCATGCTTGTAGACAAGTATATACATGACCTGTTTTGTACCTACAGTCTACACCTCTTACCTGTTATAGCTGTGGAGAAAATCTTTGTTAACACTACCTGACAAATTCTACACATACTCCCAGATTCCATGTTGCTGTTATATACATACCTAACAATCTGTTATTGCACACACTCTGGTCAAGGCGTGACAGGATGCAGGTGTTAATGCAACATATATTGAGAATTGTTGTCATACACTTTGGTGAGATGTTACAATGACATGTTTGTTTCCATGTACATTCTCTTTTTATGTTCAGGTCTGACTATCCATTATATGTCAGTATAAGCTGCCTACATTTCTTGGATCATCACACTGATTTGTCAGGGGAAGAGGTTATCAGGCAGCAGATTTGGGCCATTTATCTGGACATGCTGGACAGATCAGAACAGTTGAGGGGTATGACTATGCATACAGCTTACTACCTGAACATTCTGCCACAGTCTGTACAGTTGATGGTTATGATTATGCTTACAGCATACAATCTGAACATTCTAGCAAAGTCTGTACAGTTGTTGGGTCTAATTATGTATACAGCTTGCTATCTGACCATTCTCGCAAACTCTGTACAGTTGTGGGGCATGATTACACCTACAACTTATTACCACTCCTGGAATTCAAACCCCTGCTGTGTGTGGTAAAAATGTTACAGGTGACATTACAGTACACTGTGCTATCAGGGAATTGGTATGAAGCATTTCAATGGTTCATGTCTAAGTCTCCCTCAGTTGTTCTATATGACTGACCTATTGGGACTTCCAACATTGTTATACTCACCTTCCTACACATTTTGTCTGCATTCAGCAGTGTGGGTAACACTGCTTAATACAACAGTACTATTTATAGAATGCAACACTACAACAACATATGAAAGCAGGATGTACACAAGCACTCCAGGGGTTATACTTTTATTTACAAGATATTATAACCTTTATTTCCACAGAACCTATATGACAGTCTTCCTGCCATATTGTCTGGTTTATTCAGTATATCCCATACACAATACATTTTTATACTGGTACAAAACTTTTCAGATTTGTAATGACAGTACATGCAGGGATATTACTAACCTACCTCGCGACACAGCCTTTGCAGACTAGCAGCATGGGCTTGCTGGTTTGCAGCCTGCTCATCTGCAGCTGTCAGGGAAATACAGTGATATTTAGCCATTACCTATCCATAGTATACACAAGCTAGGCAATCATTATCTACGTAGTAGACTGGGTACTTACTAAGTACTGGGGCATTGGCCATCTGCCTCGCTTCTTGGATCCACTGTTCCAAGAGATCACCCCTCCACTGCTTCAGGTCAGCATGGTGATGCCTGACCTGCTCATCAGTCTGGGGGATTCCAGTGGCACTGGTGAGATCACGGGTGAGACTGTCCTAGTCCTCCACTTTATACTGAGAGCCCTGGTACTGGCCCTGCAGTAGTCTCTCCTCATGGTGTTTTACCAGGAGCCATACCATGAATTGGGACTCCTGGGTGCCCCAGCACTGTGCTCTAAATCGAGTGCCTTCCCCAACTCCAGCCATTCTGCCTACAGTAAGGAGCTGCAACCAGTTATGGGAATTATTGGTGCCTGTGGAGTTTGAATACACCCAATTTCCCGCATTTTCCCATGATTGGATGGTTTTAAAAAGGCTAAGCTAAGGGCACACCTGCTTACCTAATGTTAGCATTGCTTAAAGGGGCATACCACTGGGCAGATTCAGTTAGCCGGCCTACACATTGCTTACCCCAACTAAGCTGAGTTGTGCAATACTTAGATTGCTTAATATTTAATTTGCATTATATTTTCCTTTTGGCATTGATTTATTATTTGTTACATGCTATATATGTGTCTAGTATCCGTGATTCATGTGTACATACACTGTATGGGGCCCTGGGAACTTCAACACTTTATTACAATAACACCTCACATCTGGCCTTACTGCAGTACTCCAGTTCACATATTTATGTTATGTAGCAGGTTATGCAACATCACACTGTACATAAATTCTTTTCACATGTTCAGTTTGATTTTCCTATGGTAAGGATTTGTTTGTTGAAACCTCAATCTTATGTACTGCAATGGTGGGCTAGTGTTTAACTGCTGTGATAAGAGTGTACAGGGTCTTGGGTTCAAGTTTTGCAGAGGCTGTTTATTTTGTTGCTGGGAAGAACATGGGCCGTTGGATATAGAGTCGTTACAGCACTTTAAAGCAGTCGCAAGAGGGTTTGCATGGGTTTGCACCGAACTAAGCTGTACTTACTTACGATTACAATTTGTTACACTCAGTTTGCTTCTACTTTGCTTAATCTGTGTAGACAATGCTTACCCCCATGCAAATGCACTTAAACATGCTTACTAGTGCTTATATATGCTTACTACTGCTTATTTGTGCTTAAACCTGCTTACTAGTGCCTTATTCATTATGATACTGACACATCACATGTGCATTTCCTGCAGTACTCCAGTTCATAAATATATGTTTTTTAGTGGGTTTTGCAACAAAAATATTGGTTATAACGTGCTTTGCCATGTAAAATAGACTGTGCTGCAGTGGGACTCGAACCAGAAATGTCTGCTCGTTAGGCGAATGCTCTGCCCACTACACTGTTGCTGTGCTGCTTCATTTGCATATATCTTCCTTGTTATCCTCTTCAGCCTTTTAAGCTGCTATAACCATAGCTAAGTAATGGGCACACCCACACACCTATGGTTAGCTGTACTCAGATTTAAAAAATAAATAAATAAAAGGGTTTCTTTTTTTCATTTATATGTACTGTTGCTGTTGTACACATGGGGGACTGTTGGTGGGGATATGAGGGCACCTATGAGCGATCTCGCTCATTTCTTAACACCTTCTGCTGTTCTACATTGCAGGGGCATATTTATTCTGAGATCTCTGCTCTCAGACTTGCCCTCTGCACTCGTACATGCTCCTTTTACGCCTAGGAGCACGGGCAGCGTGACTTGTTAATATGCATGGTGTGCTGCTGTCCTGCTCCTAAACAGGCACTTCTGTGCAGAACTAAGCTAGTCCTGCACAGAAGATTAGTGAATCCGGAGGATGAAGACTCCACACAGAAGGCATTCCAGCTAAGAAATTAACCGGAGAACCTTCTGCTGTGAGGTGACAACACTAAAAGCTGCATCATCACATCTGTGCCTTTTGATTTGAGACAGATAAAAAAGTCCCTAGCCATTCACTAATTGAAAAGGAATTAAATCCCCATAATTAGTAGGGTGGCTGCGAAGCAGGGTTTGTTATTTATGGTATTTAGCTTTCGGTTCAGTTTAAGTACCACTAGTGTTTGAGACTGCACTGGATTTTTGACTACATTTCTTTACCTAAGGACCGCATGCTGACATTTTTTTTTAATTCTGTGCTGTTATATTGTAGTTTGTTTTACTTTAAAAATTTTTTTTTTTTGAGTTTTAAAAACTCAGAAAAATTAATTATTTCCCATTCATTGATTAAAAATGAATTCAATCTGAGTAATTAGTAGGAATAGTTGAGACATAGGATATCTTATTTAGGGTACTTAGTTGCTTTCTTGTTTAGCTGCAAGTCATTTGATATTATTGCTCAAGTGGGGTTGTATTGGATTTTGGACTGGATTCCTTCATTTAAGGTGTTTAAGGTTTTTATACTTTCATTTTTTTGCTCTTATTACATTATAGTTTGTTTGACTTTCGTTTTGTTTCACCTTTTTTACTTCTTTTCTTTGGGTTTTAAAAGCTCTTGGCTATGGTCATTTAGAAAAAAAAATATTTCCATATTCTGATTGCGAAGTAATTAAATCTTGTTAATAAGTGGGTAGAGCTGTGAATTAGTGAACTATTTTTAAGAATAAGGGTGATGTGCAGAGCTTTAGTAACTACAGAGGGATAAAACTGATCAGTCACAGCTTGAAGTTATGGGAAAGAGTGGTGGAAGCTAGGTTAAGAAGGGAAGTGATGATTAGTGATCAGCAGTATGGTTTCATGCCGGGAAAGAGCACTACAGATGCAATGTTTGCTCTGAGAGTGTTGATGGAGAAATATAGAGAATGCCAGAAGGAGTTGCATTGTGTCTTTGTGGACTTGGAGAAAGCATATGATAGGGTGCCTAGAGAGGCATTGTGGTATTGTATGAGGAAGTCAGGAGTAGCAGAGAACTATGTAAGAGTGGTACAGGATATGTACAAGGGTAGTGTGATAGTGGTGAAGTCTGCAGTGGGAGTGACAGATGGATTTAAGGTGGAGTTGGGATTATATCAAGGATCAGCTCTGAGCCCTTTCTTATTTGTAATGGTGATGGACAAGTTGACAGACGAGATCAGACAGGAGGCCCCATGGACTATGATGTTTGGAGATGACATTGTGATCTGTAGTGAGAATATAGAACAGGTTGAGGAGACCCTGGAGAGGTGGGGATATGCTCTAGAGAGGAGAGGAATGAAGGTTAGCAGGACTAAGACAGAATATGTGCGTGTGAATGACAGGGAGGATAGAGGAATGGTGAGGATGCAGGGAGTAGAGTTGGTGAAGGTTGATGAGTTTAAGTACTTGGGATCAACAGTTCAGAGTAATGGTGAGTGTGGAAGAGAGGTGAAGAAGAGAGTACAGGCAAGGTGGAATGAGTGGGGAAGAGTGTCAGGAGTGATTTGTGACAGATGGGTACCAGTAAGAGTGAAAGGGAAGATCTACAAGAGGGTAGTGAGACCAGCTATGTTATATGGGTTGGAGATGGTCGCATTGACAAAAAGGCAGGAGTCAGAGCTGGATATGGCAGAGTTAAAGATGTTAAGATTCGCACTGGGTGTGACTAGGATGGACAGGATTAGGAATCAGTATATTAGAGGGTCAGCTCAGGTTGGACAGTTTGGAGACAAAGTCAGAGAAGCGAGATTGTGTTGGTTTGGACATGTTCTGAGGAGGGAAGCTGGGTATATTGGGAAAAGGACGCTAAGGATGGAGCTGCCAGGTAAGCAGAAAAGAGAAAGGCCTAAGATAAGATTTAAGGATGTGGTGAGAGAGGAGATGCAGGTGGTTGTTGTGACAGAGCAATATGCTGAGGACAGGAAGAAATGGAAACAGATGATCCGCTGTGGCGACCCCTAACGGGAACAGCCGAAAGAGAAGAAGAAGCTGTGAATTAGGATTTCTTATTTAGGGCATTTAGCTGCATTTTGTCTGAAGAGGAGTAACACTTATAACATATGAAGTGGAAGAAACATTTTGATGAAAGCTGCTACTCTGCATTATTTGTATTTAGTATGAAACCATTATGAGCACACCAAGTATACAGACATTTCAGCCCCTGATGGACATATTTGGTATCGGTTATTGACATGATTATGTGCCTAGTCTGCAGTCATTAGCAAACACACTTGTGGGATATTTGTTTGAAAATCTGTATAATAAATGCCCAACTGGTGTGGTTGCTGCACTGATTCCCAGTGGTGAAACAATAGTTTATAATTTTTCATTCAGAGAAGTTTTACAACTTGAGATATGTTAGTTAGCCAGTTTATAATCCAGTGGACAAAGTGGGGCAGTACATTAAGTTTGTGTATCTTTTCAGGAATAGCAGCATGGTAGATAATGTCAAAGGCTATCTTTGTAAAGGTACCCAGGATGCATTCACTGAGTGACATCTGTCCACAACCTCTGTAGCCTTTTACAGAAAACTTACAAGGTTTAGGAGACCTGACCTTGAGTTGCCCTTCACAAAACCATATAGATTGGGGTACAGATCATTTAAGTTACCTACATCTGCATTAATAAGTTTTGCTATCATAAGTTCCATGGCTTTGCATATAAAGCTAGTGAGGTTGATGGGTTTGTAATTAGCTGGGCCCACAGAGGGGCTGTGCTTTTGTAGACATCAGGCACAAACACTGTTGATTGTCTAAGATTAAAAAGTACAAGTACTGGTTCAGTTAGTGCATACTTGTTATTGAGGAGAATGCAAGACAACCCCATGGGTACATCTGACAAACTGGAACCTCCAAAGGTCATACTACAGCAGAAAAGGGCAAAATCACCACTCCCAGCTATACCACATTGTCAGAAATATGCCAACAGCATTTGTTGACCTTCCAAATATTCAAAAATGTGTATTTGATATTCTTAAGTGTGACATTTTTGGCTGTTGATCATGAAACAGTGACCCAAGTTTAACCAGAGAAGAAGAGGTATGTGGTTGGGTAAAGACTGGAGCAAGGTACAGTCCCTTGTGGCTAGTTTTACAATTTTCTCCAGAGGATTGTTATCATCAGACAGTATTAAGTAGTTGTCAGATCCATGTTTCTAAGAGTTAATGTGCCACTCAATGACTTCATAGTTAAAGTTCCCTAAGAAGAAGGTATTTGGTTAGATATTTAACTCTTCAGTGGTGTTAAAGTTATTTTCTTGATATTTATGGGCATTGATATAGCACTGTTGCTAGCAATAAGTAATATTTAGATATGTTAAGGCGATTTGAGTCTCTAGGAACTTTATATTAGGCTCATGGGTAATTTGGTATGAGGTGATGGTGTTTCTGATAAATACAGATATTTCCACACAGTTTTCTGAGGGCAAGAGTCCACAATAGGTGATAAAGACTGATATAGGGGAAGTACTGTTATTGCACTGAAACCATGTCTCAATAACTAAACAGATATGAATGTTTCTGAGTTGCAGGGGATCCTCAAGTTTGGACATCTTTCTGTAAGCATTAGTCTCCTAGTCATGGCCGGCCTTAGGCATAGGCAAACTAGGCAACTGCCTGGGGCGCCGGACAGCCCGATCACATAAAGGGTGCAATTTTAGTTATTTATTTATTTAAATATTTATTTATTTATTTATTTATTTTTTGGTTATCCCAGTCTGGGTTTGTGATGTTTTTGGCGGTACACTGTCTGTAAAACAAAGACTGCCTGTGGCAGCGAGGAGATTCATTTTCTTTTTATTACAAAAAAAAAAAAAACATTTTTAAGGACGTTCTTCTTTAAGAACACCCTCCTTTTATGGCCTCAGATGACAAAAACAGGTCGCAAACACCGGATATGACTGTGCGACAGATTATGTACGTCTTTGTTTTGAAAGCCCAGCAGCAGCTTAGACAAACAGTAACGGAGCAAGCTCAGCAGCAGCTTAGATAAACAGTAATGGAGCAAGCCCAGTTTTGACAAACAGTAACAGAGCAAACCCAGCAGTAGCTTAGGCAAACAGTAATGGAGCAAGCTCAGCAGTGCTTAGATGCAGTTTCATAACATAAATACATGGCAGCAAGTTTCATAAATACATGGCAGTCCTTATTGTGGGTGACTCTCTGGCTGCAATGATATGATTCCCTTCCCGCTCACGTTTGTGTTTAAAATTCATGCGATGCATGCATTTCTGTTGAGCCTAAAATGGGTCTTGCAGCTGTAAAAGTGGGAGGACGCTCCCTCCCCCTCGCTCTATGGTTCCGGCGCCTATGTCACTGATAGGAACTCATCTAGCAAAGGCTGTAAGATGCTGTCATTGCGATTGCAGAATGCACTTTGCACAAATGTCACTGACAGGAACTCATCTAGCAAAGGCTGTAGGATGTTGACATAACAATTGCAGAATACACTTTGCACAAATTTCACTGATAAGACCTCATCTAGCAAAGGCTGTAAGATGTTGCCATAGCAATTGTAGAATGTATTTTATGCTTTGACTACAGAGGTATAACTATGAATCACAGACAAAGGAAATGCAATTAGCTAGTGATCTCAAAAGAGCAACTTTGGAAACATATTGACCAAAATTTTCTTGGAAAAGGACAAGAACAATTGGGCTGATTTTCTGAAACTCTTGGGACAATGAAGGTAACGTCTGAGCTGCCTGTGCACATCTAATGTATGTAATATATGGTCAACTTTATTTGAGAAACTGGTAAGTAAATTTTTGATTTGATTTGGGAGCAAGGAAAGGTTGGTCCTCAATGACACTCTATGAAAGAAGCCTTGCATGAAAGTACCTTAAGTTCATAGGTTAATACTAGGCTAACTGCCCTTGGCTAACTGCCCTTGTGGGCCATTTTAAGCCTAGCCAATTTCCTTTTCAGAGGGGAGAACTAAACCTCATATCCTGTGAGGTAAACAGCTTAACTATTATGCCAACAGGTGGTAAAATGAAGGATGAGGGAATCGAACCTTGTACCACAGGAACTACAGTTAGCAGACGTAACCCTCTGCTCCGACTGCCAGATGTTGTTCTGAGTTCTGATACTCATTTGTCAGAGGTGATGGCAACTAAAAATATCACCTTCCAGGACAGAAACTGCATATCAGTGGATGCTGCAGATTCATAAGGTTTCTGAGTTAGGGACTGTAGCAGAATGGTAATGTCCCAGGGAGGGACTGAATCATGAACTGGAGGCCTCAATAAAAAAAGTACCTTTCCAAAAGGCCTTAGAGATTCTGAGAGAAGCAATGGAAGGGTTGCTGAATGCAATGTGAAAGCGTGAGATGGCTGCCAATTATACTTTGTTTAATAACTTGACACTGACATCAAAAGTTCCAAAATGTATTTGAGGATTTTTAGAAGAGGTGCTGAAAAGGGGTGTAAACCATTATCAGATGACCAGATAGAAAAGAATTTCGTACTACTGGGGAGGAATGCCTGTAATCTCTGGCATGTGTTAAAACTGGAGAAACCATGCAGTCAGTTTTAGGGACTGAAGTTGCATCCCAGAGGGGTGTGTGAGGAGATCCAGGAAGGGATCCAGCACCCATGGTGGGGAACCATACCTGTCAAGGCTAGAAAGGGGCAATGAGGATTACTTTGGTCTTGCATTCCTTTGCTTCCTGGATGAACTTGGGAATAAGGGAATGGGGAGAAAGGCATAAAGGAGACCTGGAGGCTAAGGATGGACTAGAACATCTCTTGGTGACTGACCCTGTGAAGGGATTACGGCAAAGCAACTTCTGCAATTGTTGTTTAGGTACGAAGCAAAAAGATCACAGTAAGGTTGGTCCCAGCAGCTGAAAATCTCTGTTGCCAGTGTGTTGTTGGGAGAACACGCATGAGACAGTGATACAGTCCAGCTCAGTTTTTCCACTAGGGTGCTGGACATCTCAGGTACATGTGTTGCTACTAGAAAGTGGTTTGAAGACATCTTCCACTGCCAGATTCTCATAGCTTCTTGGCAAAGAGAGTATGATCTGGTTCCAGCCTGTTTGTTGTTGTTCCAAACTACTGACAAATTGTCTGAATGTATGGCAATCACTTCCTTGGATAGATGGGCCTGAAATGCCTGCAACACAAGGAGGATCACTCAACTCTAAGGAATTAATGTGAGGGCTGGCTTCTAATGGAGACAACATTCTTTGGACTGGTCTCCCTTCAAAATGCTCCCCCTCCCCATCTAAGAAAGGAGGTATCCACGGTCACTGTGCCTTTGGGTGCCAGAGGAGAGAAGTGTCTGTCCAGCGTGACTGAGTCAGATATAATCCACCACTGGACATGGTTCTTGCATACCTATGCAAGTGGAGTTTTGTGGTGAAAGGGATGAGATGTCTGGGACCACTGAACCACTAATGTGTATTGTAGAACTCTCATGAGGTATCTGGCCAATGGGACCATCATTATGGAGAAATCCATTAGTCCTGGAAGTCTTAATATCAGTCTAGCCTTGGGATGAGGATAATTTATTACATGAAGTGCCACTCATCTGATTGCACTGATCCATGATGCGGGTAGCTTTACTATTTGATTAAAAGTAGTACTTATTATACAGCAGGAACTTCTCCCACAAAGTTTTCATGACAGATTTATCATACCTAAACTGTAACAATAGTCAATAACTACCTTGATTATAGCAAGCTCAGATGCTCATAAGCCTAGTACTTATTATACAGCAGGAACTTCTTATTGTAACATTTGTTAATGTCTGTTATGTACTTCGCAGATAAAGATTCTAGTTGTCTACTGATGTACTATGTTCTTCATCTGTAAATATGTTTGTAATTAATTGCTATGTTAAATTGTTAATTGCTATGTAATCCAATGTAACTACTGTCTGTTTATTTTAACTGTGGAGCTTTTCTCCCTGGGCCTCCGCTGAAAATGGACATATGTCCAGTCAGACACTCCTGGTCAACAAATGTAAATAAATAAATAATCAGAGTGGCTAGTGCAGCAGTGATCATTCGAACAGGTACTGTTAAATTAAGTTTACTTAAATAAATGTACTCTGTCCATCATTGGATCACTGCTGTAATAGCCTTAGCTGTAAGGGTTGTTTACCATAGTATATACTAACTGGGTGGAGGAAGAATGAGGGCGCAGATGCCGCTGGAGAATGGTCTGAGCGAAGTCTGATCTAAACCTATAGAAGCAGTTGAGTTTGAGTGTCTTGTAAAAGTATGTACTGATGACCAAGTTGCTGATTCTAGAATACTTCTAGAATCCATCCCTTTCTAAAAAGCCATAGATGAGGCCAATGTCCTGGTAGAGTGAGCATTGTCCCTGCATGGAATTGCTTAATTCTGTTGGATGTAACAGAAGGTAATAGAGTGAGACAATCATTTGGAGACGGTCTATTTTGACCCAGTATGTTCTTTATTCTTACCTTCATAAAAAAATAACTGATCAGAATTTCTTTTTTTTTGAAAATGCTTTTATTACATTTTTATAAAACATAGTACAAAATTTGTAATCAGAAATGTATATGCATATTTAAAAGTAAGAAAAAAAACTAATCTTATAGGGAACATGGGTGAAATTCTTGGCTAGGCTTATAAGGGCCTGCAGGCCAATAGCCTAGTATCATCCCATGATCCTAAGAACCTATGAACCTTAATACAGAAACAAAGAAATAACTATTTACAAGAGTGTCCATCAGCCTTCTAGTCATTCCTGTTGTTACATGCCTGTTCAATTCCAGAATTTTTTTGTTTGTATTTTTGCTTGTCAAGCAGTTGTTTAAATTTTGTCCATACATTGAGGCAAGAGGTAATTCTGTTCATCCTTGATACTGTGTTGTATTTTAATGGTGTGGGGTGCTGCAATCCTGTGTATGCACTCCTTTAGATGAGATGCCCAGTAACTATGAACCTGTTTTTAGTTTGCCATCCATTCCCTAGTCCAATATTAACAGCTTACCATTCTTTTTAATGTAACGTAGGCAATTTATTCTTCATTGACAGCAGACACTGAATTGGTAGATGAAACACTGAAATATAAAGTTGTTTGCTTGCAGCAACCTTTTCATTAGCTACAGATCTCTTTAATGTGGAATTATTCAGATGACTTTTACTTCTGCAGAGATTGTGCATATTGACTGGTATTGGTGGATTGTAATGACACAAGTTTGAGTGGCCTTTATGGTTGAAATGTTCTGATTTGGACGGTTTTGCCATTGGTTCATATAGTTTGTTTCATTGCTTACTGGAAAAAAATGTTCATGTGTCTTCTGTGAAATGTGGCACAGCTGTGTGTAGGGTTAGTTTCCGTTGGTGGTGCTTTTGGATTTAAACAGCAGTATAGAATGGTAAGGACAGCAAAAACTGTCCAGTCCTGTGCACTTGTAGTAGTACAAAGGTTGCAGAGAAGATAGCATCTGGAGTAAGTGTTTACTTCTCTTGTGTTAAGTGAATGTACCTGTGTCTTGTTCGGCTGTTGTCTGTGAATGTTTCATGTGTCCTCTCACCAGGTTTAGTTATAAATGGGTGATGTGATCATGACAGTGCTGCTTGCAGATCTTTGGTTGTGGCAGTTTACCTCTTTCTCAACTGCCTTATTTTGACTCCAAATGTTGCTCTGTTCCTCTTAATCTCTCCTAAAACTGGCAACTTTTCAAAAAAAGGTGAATTACATTTAATAAATTATTAAGGCAATACAATCAAGAAGCATAAACAGGTAGACAGAAGCATAAGTGTTTTGCAGAAATACTAGTGATTAATTTAAAGAAATAGCATGCAAACTGAGTAGAAAAATGTAAACGGGTCTCCCTTTGTTTTTTGTCATTCCAGTCCTGACACAGGCAGATCAAAAGTAATGTTCAAGGCAGGGGGGCTGTGAAATGTAACCATGAAAACATTCTTCAATAAATGCCCTGTAATCAAAAGGACAAAGCCTCATATGCCTGGGTGAATGGTACCTGCCAGCTGATGGCACAGCTTTGAGCACCTGCTGGGACTGCAGTGTGTGTGTGTGTGTGTGTGTGTGTGTGTGTGTGTGTGTGTGTGTGTGTGCGCGTGTGCATGTGTGTGTGTGTGTGTTTGTGTGTGTGTGTGTGTGTGTGTGTGTGTGTGTGTGTGTGTGTGTGTGTGTGTGCACATGTGCGTGTGTGTGTGTGTGTGTGTGTGTGTGTGTGTGTGTGTGTGTGTGTGTGTGTGTGTGTGTGTGTGTGTGTCTGTCTCAGTTGGTTCTGAGTTTTGATGTTATTACTTGTCAGATGAACTCTGGTATTAATTTTGGACTTCATAACTTTCGGGAAATGCTTGGTAATGAAAAATTCATTACAGTAGAAACTTATTTTCATACATTTAAAAAAATTGAAGGAAATAACTGAAGTGGCTTTCATGGGGAGTGATGTCTCTGTGGGTGTGGCTCAAATAGGGGTGTAACATGAGTATGGAGTGGGTGTGGCTCAAGGGCCACCAGAGCACTACTTCGCCTAGGGCGCCATTTCACCTAAGGCCGGCCCTGCTCCTAGTATTGAGTAGACCATGATTTTGTCTAAATTTGAAATTTGAGTTTGCTATGTTGGAATGTCCACTGGGGGACTCTACCAAAAAAGGCACAATGGAAGCAGCAAATGCTTTAGCCAGTATGTCAAATCCCTGGTATGAATGATGGGATCTATGCCTGGTGAAGCAAGAAGTCTTATCTACCATCTCACCCCATGCTGACACATAATGGACCACTTAGAAGGATACCAACTACTTAACTAAATGTGAAAAACAGTTAGCTTGTCTTGGTATCTACACATCATTTATGGTGATAACAAAATACTACTCAAAACCAGTGTATTTCCTACCTTTAACACCTGCAGAGTAGATTCCATTATATCTTTCTACATGCCCCTCATGCCAGAGTACATGACATCATTCACTTCCATATAGACCACTATTAGGTAATAGTTACATTTATCTGGATAAAGGGACCTTAGGGGCCCTTATAAGCTCACAAATCCTGATTCCAGACAAGCAAAAGTTATCCTGTTCTTGTTCAGTATGGTGAGTGTAAAATACATGTGCCTAACTACAGAGTCACCTAGAACTAAAACATTTCCCTGCATGAAATCATACTTAGTGATCCTTTATAGTATAGATAGGTATTGACTTTTCTAAGCAGCTGTTTACTGGTAAAAATCAGTGTTGAATCCATGTTAATTCCTGGGTAAGCCGTGTGCATTTCCATTATTTATGAGTGGCCAGCCATTCATTGTTGCCTTGTGTGCTGGAGTGTGACTTCTTTCAGTGTGAACTCTTAGAAGCTTTCACAATATTTTCTTCACAACCTTAGCATACATTATGGGCCAGGGGTATGATGTGACTGATGTGGTGTTGTGGATGTATGATGCGGACTGATGTGAGAGTTTTGTATCCACGATTCTTAAATATTTGAGTCTCTCAAAGGTTGCACTATTGATTGACAAAGCAATGAAGTATAAGGCAGTTGCTACACTGACGTAGAACTCCTAAGGTGATCAGAGTAGCCATAGATGTGGGGAAAAGCAGACTGCTGTGCCATGTTACCAAAGAGGTGAGGACTTAGACTGGTCCTAGTACCCAGGGGTTGGAGTGAGGCTACTACAGTAAGCCTTGGTGATTAATGGATAAAGTATTTCGGGTGATAACCTGAAGTTAGGCTAGAGGGGTGATAATCTAGCAATACTTGGTGAAAATGCTAAATTATGCTATATGTTATGCTATATTATATAAAGTAATGTTGATTCGACACAGCTTCTTTATAGATTTACAACTTCTGCTACTCTATACCACTGACTTGTACACATTGTAGGACAGTGGCTAAGCAAAGTGCACTGTAGCTTTAGTTTATACCACAGAATGAATCCTAAACAATAAACTGGAAGTGGTAATATTTTGAAACTTAGTTTTAGCGTCAGAGATGTTGGGAGATGAATGCAACAGCGAATGTTACTTACCACAGAAGGGAGGGCAACAACAGTACTTATGTCAGTGATGCAACCAGATGAAGTGCAGTTAGTAATTAAATGAGTTAAAAAAGAGAAACTTATTTCACTGTATGTATCAAGATACTAGCAAAATCAATCACACTATTACAACTACGCAAAGACAGAGAAGGCAGAGAAATTGATATCATCTGCAACAAAAATGAAGAGGTTACTTACTTGTTGTAGAGTAGGTCCTTGTGCTGGTTACCCAGTAGGATTAAAACCTCTTTCCTCTGCTGTTCGAACTGAACAAGCATCTAGGAATTTGAAGTCAGTAAAGCTCCATTCCAACAGAAGATGGACAATCAAAATTCAACCAGTGCCCCTATCATATAAGCTAAGTAATCAAAAAGAGGATGCCCAAGCTTTCACTGGAACCCAAGCTCAAGTAGTTATCACATGGGAAATATTGCTGTTACCAGAGGATGGAACATTGCAGACTTGGTGCTGGGAAGCCACTGAAGTTTCTTCAGTTTCCTCAATCTTCAGTAGCAGGTACACATATGAACAGTTTCCTGGCAGAAAATAGAAAATATTCATACTCATACAGGCTTTCTGCATAATGCCTACCTGTAGCAGGTGTGCCATACCTCTAGAAGTGCACATTGAGTGTTAGGAAAGCCATGTCCCTGAACTAAGTGTCAGGCATAATCATGCACTAACTGTACAGTGCACAACCCCTTTGTCACATAGCCACCATATATATGATTAGCCCAGCCTATATTTGTTTTTCGTTTCTTTTGTGACTTTGGAACAGCAAAACACCACTTGCAAAAAAAAAACTGCAAAGACTTCTCTCTTATGACCACTTGTGTTTGCAATGAAGTATGTAGGTATCTCCTTCTAGCCTAATTTTGTTGTTGTTAGCTAATTTTTCGATTTCCTGTTGCTGTCTTTGTTTTGTTGTGTGTATCTGACATCATGTTTCAGCTTTCCTTCTGAGCTTTTTCTATGTATTGGATATAAACAAATTCTCTGATACTGAAGTTAATATTAGGCATGTCTGGAGCCTGAGCATATCCTGCTTTAATTCTAGGACATGTCAATGAGTAAATCATTGAGTGAAATAAAAGCAGTCTCCTGCACATCTGATGAGAGTACATTGCATAGAGAGCAGGGTCCTTGAAGATTTACCCCGGGATTCATGAAGCTTGCACCAAGTGCAGGCGTAGCATCGGCGATCTAACACCAAATATGGCCCCGAGCGATTTAGGTATGAGCTGTTTCCATGTGCACTACCTGCGTATGCTACACCCGCACAGCTCCCAGTGCCTGTATGCTAATCACCCCATGTGGAGCAGTGTAGCATGCAAATGAAGGTATATAGCAATTCAGGAAGTGGTGCAGGCATAGTGTAAGCATGCAGAAATGTAAACCGAAAAAAACAGTTTACATTTTGCAAACATAAAATCGGAGCCATGACAGCAGACCAAACACATGTATTATACTGTTAATATATGCCAATGGCTAAATATATAGCCATTGGCATAAAACAACATGCACAAAATATGAAAAAGAACATTTAATATTATGCCCACACTAACGTGAAGTTAGAGCGCAGGGCATTGGTGCACAAAGGGGATCACAATGAAAATAAAATTATATGGAATAAAACTGCAATGTAACACTTTTCATGATTTCCCCATAATAGTCAATGGCATGCATGCTACACCACACCATGGGCAAGGGTTGCTAAGGGGCTATGACAGTGTTCTGTGCAGTAACTAGCAATTAGTAGGCAATGCCATGCAAATGAGAGGAGTAATAGTGAATCACAAATTCCCCGCCAGTGTAAGGATGTACCTCACAGCGTAGCATTACAACACCGAGGTGTGCCCTGGAGATAAAGATGACATCAAGAGAGGGGTGTGCCACCTTTGCTGTAAGCACATTGGAGCATTGCTAACCCGATTTGCCTGTTGCTAAGAAAAGCTGCAGGATAGGGATGTGTTGAAGTAGCCATAGCTTTGCTTAGTTGAGAGCACACAAGGTAACTGAATGTGCATGTGAACGTAGATGAAAACGCGCTGTAAACCCGGTAAATGGCTGTGCGAGATGCGCACCAGAGCAGAAACAGGAAGGATACTTGAAAAAGATAAGGAAATGCTGCAGCATGGAAATTGGAGTACAAATGAGTAATTAACACCTTGGTACCCACAGTGGGCCATTGACAACAGCTAACAAGGCTGCTAGCAGCTACCAGCAGAACAGGAAAGGGGAGGTGCCATACTGCAAAGAGAACAGTACTGTCACAGCAGAACAAAGCAAAATTGCAGTAAATCAGCTACATAACACATTTCACAACACATTGCTAGGTAGGGAAAGTACAAAACAAGAAAGCCGGCAGCTGGATGCATGCCTGTCAATGGGAGGGGATCCGGGTTGAAAAGTGAATTAAAGGGCAACAGATAAATCATGGTAGGCAAGCATAATTCAACACCAAAGGCCCCAAAATTGCAGTACTCACTGTAAAACCCATAATTAAGATACCCTGCAGCTGGAATTGTACATACACACCCAATGACATCAGCAGCATCCATAGCACAATAGTATAAAGTGTGAAAGCACCTCACACGCACTTGTGTATTCCCATACACTCTGCACCATCGGGGTATACAGACAGGGGACTTTTAATATGTACATGTTAGGGGCTGCCACAGCTTTGATTCACTAGCATGTATTGGAGACTGAAGGTGGTGTGGAGGATGATGCTGACAACCACCTAAGGCACCAGAGGAGGAGAAGAGTGTTCAGACCCACGGTAACCTACCAGGGGCTAAATGATCTGGAGATAGTACAGCATTACAGGGTGGACAGGGACACCATACAGCAACTTGTTGAGCTGTGCCGGCCATGCTTCAGAGCCAGAAATAACAGAAGAGAACCCATCCCAGTGGACACAAAGGTATGTGTAAGCTTGAGAATACTAGCCACAGGTACATTTCAAAGGCCAACTGGGGACATCCTGGGGATCTCACATGCATCAGCATCTAGGGTACTCTACCAGTTCCTGGATGCCATGTTACCACATGCCAATGAGCACATATACTTCCCCCAAATGCAGGAGGAGTTGGCCAGCAATATGTGTCTCTTCCACTGTGTGGCAGAATACCCGGAGGTACTGGGTGCAATAGACTGCACGCACATACACATCAAGTCACCACCCAGTGAGCGGGGTAGGCGATACATAAACTGCAAGGGATATCACTCCATCAACTGCCAGGTCATGTGCAATGCCCAGGGCATTATCATGTATGTGTGTGCTGGCAGCCCTGGAAGCTATCACAACTGCCACATCTGGCATGCCTCACAGCTTTATCAGGTATTTGCCCGGGGGGACATCCCATATGGTCACCTGGTTTGGGATGATGGCTATACACTGGAACCATGGATGATGACTCCCATCAGAAATGCACACACACCCATGCAAGAACACCATAATGAAGCACACGCACAAACCAGAATCATCATAGAGTGTGTGTTTGGGATGCTGAAATCACAGTTCCATTGCTTAGACATATCTGGTGGAGCCTTGCAGTACTCTCCAGGTATGTGTGCCTACATCTTCATAGTATGTGCCAAGCTGCACAATATGATCCTGTGGAAACAGCTGCAGCAGGGACAGAATGGTGAAGGCCCTCACAGCCCACCACCATTGCCAAGGGCCCCACAGGTACAGAGGGACTCAGACCACAAACACTTTGAGCCAGCCACAGTAGGTAGATAGAGGCGTGTCCAGTATGCCCATGCCTTGGCAAAGAGGGAACATATAGCACACACACTGACAGTGTAAGCACCTATGGACTGACACCCTTCTCCATCTGCACACAAAGTAAACATGGATGGCACACACACAAGACCACCTGTAAATTATCATGTATAGGCGGTCTACTGTGTGCATCCTACATAGGCAGCCCTCAACTATTGCACACACAACCGCTATTGGCACAAGGTAAGTCAACACCTGAATAGTAAATTAAGCTATCAGCATGTGCTGATAATGTATGTATAGGTTCATAGGTACATAGGTAGGTACTTGGCTAACTGCCCAAGGCCATTCATAAGCCTAGCCAAAATGTGTCAGCTGTCGCCATGCCATTGATTAACTAACTGACCCTCTGTGGAACAGAGCCAATTGCAAGATCCCTGGGGTGTATCCACTGTTCCCCATCCACTCTGCAAGGTTTCCCTGGAGTGTTAGTGATGGGCTCTGTGTAATGTAATCAGTTATGTAGTTCCAAATCATGGGGAGTACCTGTGACAGGAATCTGTCATTCCAGCATCTTCCAGTTATGGTTGTGGCAAGATGTAGCTCATTACAGTCTGTGGCTCACTGTGACATGGATTCCCATAGGTGGAGCATATCCATTATGCCTGACTTGGACATGGCTTTGTTGGCCAGCAAAGATCATCTCTGAGTAAACGAGATGCCACTGAGTAATGCAAGACTTCATTCAGTCTGGCAGCATAGGACACATGTCTGAGGCCAGTAATCCTCTTGGCGAGGTATGTTTGAGGACCCTCCAGCTGTTGGATGTGTCTTCTGCAGTACATCCCAAATGGGTTATCATACTCGACGATGGGATTGATGAGTGATGAGTAAAAGGGCACAATAACCTTAGTATGTCTAGATGCAAACCCTTAAGTAATCAGATGGCCTACATAGAAGGATGTCCTAATTACTTTGGAGATATGATTGTCAAAGGAGAGATCACTATCTAATGTAGTCCCCACATACCTATTACCCCGTCTGTATTAAAATGGCTGCCACTCATGTGTTAATATGTGGGTGTTTAGTTTTCCCAACATGGAATGACCATGCAGTTTGTGACCTTAGCTGGAGGCCATGACTTTGACACCCTGTGTTGGTCTATGTGAGGCCCCTTGAAGGATGTCTGTGACAGCTGGACTGTCAATTATGGCTCCCAGTTTGCAGTAATCGCCAAACACAGTCTGTTGTAGTCCACCTGTGTTTGCCTGTACCTCTGAGAAGTATATGGCAAACAGTAGGGGTCCCTGGACTGAGTCCTGTGGGACACCAGTTGTGACTGGTTAAGAGTTGGACCTGGAGGCTGCTAGGCTTACCATGTGGATTCTGTGTATAAGCCTGTTGGCAACCCAACCTATGATGTATGGGTGTATGTACTGGCTGGTGAGTTTATAAATAATACCTGAGTGGGGAATGGTGTCATAATCCTTGGTGAGGTCAAGGGAGTATGTGTGAACTACCACACCCCACACCTAAAGTCTAGGTGACTGTAAGACATCAAACAGGTTCAGTAGGCATGATCTGCACTCAATCAAGCTGACCTGGGTTGGGTTGAGTGTCTGGAGGTTCCCAATATCTCTGTTAATGAGTTCCATGATGATGCACTCAATAGCCTTGCAGACCAGGTTAGTCAGACTTATAGGGTAATAGTTTTGGGGTCCGTTGTGGTGCCACCTTTGTGGAGTGGGATAACTGTTGCTGTGTGCCACTCTGTGGGTATGTAGCCTGTAGAGAGGCTGGGTTTGAATAGTGTGTTTAGGTGAGGGGTTAGTTCATTTGGAGCTCTTGTAAGACATAGCCTGAGACACTGTCCGGTCCCATTGAGGCTGTGTTTGTGGCTTTGGACAGGGCTGTTTTAACTTGTGCGTCAGTGTTTGCTGGGGCCATACATTCTTCTGGTATGGTTATGGGCCATTTAGGGGTTGAGAGGGGTGTGAAGTTTGCACTGAACCTGTCTGCTAAAATGTTGCCAATATCAGTCAGTTCAGTGTATTTTGTGCCAGTCTGCACCTACTCAGATCTGAGAGTACCCACTTAGGTTCTTGACATAGCTAATGAACACTTTGTGGTTATCTGGAGGGTCCTTGGGAAATTGTCATTTGAAGCTAGCCTTGGATGATTTCATGAGGTATCGTAGTTTCTTGCTGATACTGATCAGGTATTTCTGTCCTTCTTGGGATTTCATTCTTATCTGTACTAGTTTCCTCCTTCTATTGTAGAGGCTGTTTATGGCAGGGGTCCACCAGACCAGTTTCCTTTTCTTGTAAGAGTGAGTCTAGGTTTGACTTGGGATAGCACGATCCATGCATTCCTGCAGATGATCATAGAGTGCCTTTGTATAGGTTTCAACATCTTGGACAGCATTGTCCATTTGCGTGGGGGCTGTGAACCTTTCCACCTCGGGCATAAGCAACTTGAAGTCTGCTTTGGAAAAGATTTTCATGGTGGTTTCCTTGTCTGGGGTTGTGGGCAGAATGTGAATATCCAGAGTGATTAGTCTATGGTCTGATTTAACCAACGAGGGGTTGACATTGGGTGTGGAACACCGGTCGCCCATGTTGGTGATGACCAGGTCCAATATGTTGTTCCCTCTGGTAGGGGTGTAGACCGGTTGTTCCAGGGCATTTGAGGAAGTGCTGGGCAAGGGAGTTAGTACTTGAGTAGTTCTCCCAGTTAATGTTTGGGTAATTGAAATCACCCAGTATTAGGGTGTTTGGTAGGAACTGCATATTTCCCAGTGTCTTCAGAAATGCAGAATGTGGGTCCTGTGTCATGGTGGGTGATCTGTAGCAAGCTACAGTTTGGATTGCAGTTTTGCCCATTGTTAGTTGCACTTGGGTGATCTCTGATGCATCGTGCTGCGCCACTAACCTTGAGGTGTGAGTATCCTTGATGAATATGGATACACCCCCGCCTTTTGTGTTCCGGTCCGGGTTCTGTGGCCGAAAGGTGTGGTATGAGTTATAGCCTGGCAGTACTGGGGTGCTCTCTGGAGCCTTAAACCAGGTGTCTGTTACTGCACAGATATTGATGTTCTCCATACTGAGGAGTGCCTTGAGTGTGTGCATTTTGAGGTTTAGACTTCTGGCGTTGAGTAGCAATACTCTCAGTTTCTGGTTACTTGTCCTGTTTACAGTGGTGGGTTTGTCTTATGAGCCTTGCCTAAGAGTCCACCTTGCCTAATATCCACCACTCTACTATTGTATGCAAGCAATGACAGCTGTGCATGTGTACATGTTCTGCAAATGTGTACTGACCCTTGTTACAGGGCTGTGCCAAATGGCTATGTGCACACCTACATAGAGTGGATATTGACAGTAGAGACACACTGGTTGAATGTTTAGATTTGTGTAGCCTAACCTCTCATTGCCAGACTAACAGCTGCTTGGAAATATGTTGACAGTACTGGTAATGAAACAGGGTGCATATCATCTTTAACTCCAGTGTGACATCTGCAGTAGGAGTGTAAGATGTAGGAAACTGCTGCCCATGTGTAATAGCTGCTTCATAGGTGATGGTGTACACTATCTGATTATATCCTAATCATGTCGATAGTGGCATCAGAGTCTATTGATATTTGACTCTGTGTGGGGAGTGGGTGTCTGTGCCCAACAGAGCTCATGGTTCTGCTGGGTATGTGAGTATATAACCAGACAAGGATACAGCCCTGTTCACACTTGCATCATCTGTAATCAACTATCAGGATGTGATGTGGCTCTCAGAGGCGGATTGCTACTAAAGGTAGCTACCATGTTCCTGTAATAGCTGGTGTTGCCACGTCCATAACACAAATATTTACATGTGAGCATCACTGACTAAAACATCTTCAATAAGCAGTAAGTATACTAAATACAGTATGTGGTACTTGTAGTACTGAATGCTCATACAGGCATGTCCACTAGTCAGCTACTGGTGTTTACTAATGTCAGCTTTGTGTATGTGGCCATCCTGGGGGAATGCAATCTCTATGCCATGTACACTGCCAAACACACCTAACACCCCACCCCACACATTGTCTGGGATGCAACTACAGGGGTGAGCTTGTAGGCAGTCCATTCTACACCCATAACTAGACAGTCAAGAAGTGTAGGTTAACCCATGCATCTTATCACCACAACCAACACATACCCTTACCAGAACACAGTAAGGACACACACACATTCCAACAGATATCACACACATCCACAGAGGCCTCTAAGTATCTGGCCAAGCAAGAGGCCTCCCAAGTTGAAATAGACAGACAACAGAATAAAAAGACTGTACAACATAGTTTACATAATTGTGTCACACCTCAGAACATGTGGCCGGAAACATGGCCAACAGTACTCATTTGTGAATGCAAACCCTTGCACTATGTTACACACCAAGCTATATGAGGGCAAACATACTGTCAACTGTCTGTCTGCCATGATTAGCCTCATACCCATACACTCCGACCATCTTTAGAACTATACACATGTCTCTGGCATATTCTATGTTGTTGTGCAGGACCTGTGATGCAGTAGCCTGGACTACATGGAAACACACATAGGAATGGTCAGGTCTTGTAGCCCATGCAGGTGTGTCCCAAGTCCTGGGTAGCATTCTGCCATTGGCCAGAAGGATGCAGCAGTACAGGAACAAGGATTGTATTCCACAATCATGAAATGTACTGGTGTAATTCAAAAAGTATCCAGCATCTCTCTGCCTGGGATAACATGGTTGACAGACCATGATGCTTTGCCAGACAGGGCCTGCACCTGTCAACCCTAAGAATCTGGATACTGGCAATGGCCCATGATTCCCCTGTAGTGCCCTCATTATGCCAGGTTCAAGTGAAAGTCCACTGGTGCAACAGGGACAGCCAAGGAATAAACTGTGGGTCTTGCTACTCGATACAAATCAGGTACTCAATATGGACTCATTTATGGCAATCTGAAACATGGAGATCATATCTGTGCAGTGACTGAGATATGGTTCAATGCTTTGGAGAGCACCCCTGCATGACCATGTTATAACACATACCTCACCTCTTGGCCATCATCCTTTATTTGAACACATGGGCCACAGGTGTGTCCATCTTCCTGAGGGATATGTACACCCCCCCCATGCAAGTTGCTCTTGCACAACATAAGATGCATTATGCTGAGCAACTACCTTTGTGCCAAAGTGTAATCCAAATTATACCTTGTGACAGATCATCCACCATACCTCAGAATTCCCAACTGTCATTGTGCTGTAATGGGGAATACCAGTTTTGAGACAGGAAACCATAATCATGGCCACTCAGCAATCCCATTATGAACTGGGAAGACTCATCATGTACCAACACCTGTACTCAATGCATGCTGGATTTCATCAACACCAATTACCTGGATCACCATAGTCACACCAGCAGGGCTAACAGTATGCCACACATGGTCAGTCTTCAAAGCCAATGTTATGCTCCTTAAGAGCGAAGTGGTGACTGTCATGGCACCAATGCAGATGTACAATGCATGTGGAAATGCTGACTTCTACACAAATGCACTTTAGGCACTCACATATGTGCAGTGATCATGCCATTGAAACAGAAACAGGACTCAAACAAACGCAAATATGAAGGCAAACCACTGGTACCCTGCCTTAAGCTGTACCACAGAAGGTAGTAACTGTTGCAAGAGTCAACACACATGAGTGGAAGTTGATCCATGGTCAGCCTTAGTAAGATGCAGATACACCATATAATGCCACGCAAAGCTACTGTGAAACTAATCATCCACATATTATGAGACCAAACACAGAGGATTCCATAGCTGTGTCATGAAACATAATGGCAACAACAAGACCTGCTGTGCTTCACAGCACTATGGCATGAGAAGTACTGCACCTACGGAAATAGCACTTATTCATCCAGATAGGGTCTTGGATAACATAAACACACTGCCCCTCCCAATAGGTACTCATTCATATATCCATGTACATTACAGAGCCCCTGTAATAACAACTATGCAGGTAAAAGCGGCACTCTCTAATGCCATACATACAGGCTGCATGAGACCTGCTTACATCCCAGGTTGTATCCTGCACAAGTGTCAAATCAATCTGCTCCCCACATAAACATCTTGTACAATCATAGCTTCATGTCAGGCTGTGTACACACTGAATGGCGCACAGCAACAGTCATCTGTTAATGCTGTCAATATCCGAGGGACTCCGGTATGTATACAGCTGACCTGGTTACAAACAGTGGTATTACTGCATTGCATAACACATAATGCAACTGTGTCAGTACATGGGAACTCTGCACAGTTGTTGTAGGGCTAGGCACAGTCCACCAGTCAAAGGTTACCTGGTGTTGTACCATTACATGTCATACCACATGTATGGATGTGTGTTGGTGGTCTGAGGACATGGTGGTGTCTGAGGATTACATCCTAGAATGCAGCTTTTGACACTGTGACCTGCACCTGGCTCATTTGTGATGACTTATGTTGCAGTACTGGTCTGTACATATGACTAGCCATTATGAATGTGGGAACACCACCACCTGGAGTGGTCCGTGCCAGTGTTATGGCCCACATGTCTGATTCTGAGTTATATGGTGGTAGTGCTATTGTGCACTACAGAGCCTTCAGCCTGGTGTCCCTCACTGCACAGATGTCAGTATTCCCCATTGTAGGTTCAACAGTGAGCAGCTGTGATTATGACAGCAACACATCTAGCACTGGTTAGCATAAGCATACAATGCAATTGTGTTCTAGGTGTCAGGGTGTTATCCTGTGTTTAGGACATTTGCCTTGGAATGGCACTATATCGGCAAATGCGACCTAGGTATTATCACCACTCCCTTTAATCATGGATACATGTGATCAGTGACAAAGGCTTGTCTTCTGTCAGTCATGTCATCCCAGAATGACAGACACTGGACAACCTCGTAATTACAGCAGGATATTGGCTCATTGTGTTGGTCAAGCAGTTGCCATTCCTAGCATGACATCACTACGAGTGGTAGTATTGTGCTTGGTATAGACTGATACATCTAAGATGACAGACAGCAGCAGATGTTGTATAGATGACCAGTGTCAGATATATGTAGTGCAGCGTTCCTGCTAACAATGACAACTACTATCACTGGAGTCCATTACAACATGTTCTGTATGAGTAACTGTAAGAGCATTGCCACTTTGGCCTTCCGTGTTTAGAATCAGAGTGCATCCCAAACAGCCCTGTGCTACTAAGTATGAGAGCATGCCCACTGACACCTTGTGTAAGTTATGTGCTTCTATGTGTATGAGCATGGCCATTGTAACCCTGTATAGTGATAGTAGTCGTCAATTCCACAGATGGGCATACTCCTGTTCAGGATGGACTACTACATTAAACACACATGTTCACAGCTATGCACATCTTAACTGTCAGCATCCCTGTTGATGTCTGCAATCCTAGAAGGTCATGATGACTGCCTTGGAATGTGTAGTCTCTGTGGCGTAACTCGTAACTGCGTAGTACTGTAATACTTATCTGTAGATAGAAATACAAAATGAAAGTGCTGTAAAAACCAAATAGTCCCGAGACAGCAACCAGTCCAGTAGCTACCACCGTTACAAATATCAGCTCACAATAAGGTGTCAGAAGTACCAAATTTATTGACTCCACAAAGGTACAGCACTGTAGATAGGCAGGTGGTCTGATCCCACTACTGGCGTGTGTGTGTCCATCTGCCTGAGGACAGAACAATGATTTTTTGAGTACTCACACTCCATACAATTCCTATACTCAACTTTGGCAAAGCTGATGATGTCACCCACCTAGGAATATACCTCTGGGATTGATGAGACCCAGTAATCTTGGTAGTGTGTTCTGAAAGTGCATAATGTTGTAGTGTGCTAAAGTACTTAGGTCGGTGTTCCAATCCCAGGCATTCTGCCTGAGGGCAGAACAATGCTTTTTAGAGTACTCACACCACATACAATTCCTATACGCAACTTTGGCAAGGCTAATGATGTCACCCTCCTAGGAATACATCTCTGGGACTACTGTGACCCAGTAATCTCGGTAGCGCATTCTGTAACTGCATAATGCTATAGTGTGATAAAGTAGTTAGGTCGGTGTTCTACTCCCAGACATGACAAGTGTGTGTGTGTGTGTCCATCTGCCTGAGGACAGAACAATGCTTTTTAGAGTACTCACACTCTGTACAATTCCTATACTCAACTTTGGCAAGGCTGATAATGTCACCCACCTAGGAGTGTGGTGACCCAGTAATCTCGGTAGCATGTTTTGTAACTGTGTAATGCTGTAGTATAATAAAGTAGTTAGGTTGGTATTCTAATCCGAGACATGCCAAGTGTGTGTTTGTGTGTGTGTGTGTGTGTGTGTGTGTGTGTGTGTGTGTGTGTGTGTGTGTGTGTGTGTGTGTGTGTGTGCGTCCGTCTGCCTGAGGACAGAATGTACTCACACTCCATACAATTTCTATACTCAACTTTGGCAAGGCTGATGATGTCACCCACCTAGGAATACACCTCTGGGATTGCTGTGACCCAGTAATCTCGGTAGTGCATTCTGTAACTGTGTAATGCTGTAGTGTGATAAAGTAGTTAGGTCGGTGTTCTAATCCCAGACATGGCAAGTGTGTGTGTGTGTGTGTGTGTCTGTCTGCCTGAGGAAAGAACAAGGCTTTTTAGAGTACTCACACCCCGTACAATTCCTATACTAACTTTGGCAAGGCTGATGATGTCACCCACCTAGGAATACACCTCTGGATTGCTGTGACTCAGTAATCTCGGTAGCATGCTCTGTAACTGCAAAATGCTGTAGTGTGTTAAAGTAGTTAGGTAGGTGTTCTATTCCAAGGCATAGCAGGTATGTGTTTGTCAGTCATATCCTATGTGTTGGAGGCTGTGAGTGTCTAGTCATTGGATGTGTTGAAGAGTGTGTTTTGTAGTTTCCCTATATAGTGGCCATATATGTCACAATCAGCCAAGAGACTGGGTTGGCAAGACATACTCATACATTTGGCAATATGCCTGGTGAGTAAAGTCAGCAACCCTAATATTACCCAGAATACAGTCTGAGCCCATGTGTCTGACAGAAACACACTTGCCTTGGGATTAACACCAGTACATAATACAGGAACTGCTGGTGTTTACCTTTTCATTCTTTTCTAATGCTTTGGTGTCACGAGGTGTGTTCTTGGGATATATAATCTATACCTGTGTATGTATATGTATATATATATATATATATATATATATATATATATATATATATATATATATATATATATATATATATATATATATATATAGACATTAACACACATACATCTACGTAATGGAATACATGTCCTATACTGTTGAATGACTGCTGGATGATATGTTCGTGATAACATCCGATGTCTGTATATCTGCCATGGCTTAGTGATAAAATACATCGGCTGTGGTGTGCAGGGTCCTGGTTTCGAGCCTTGCAGAGGCTGGTTATCTTGTTGCTGGGCAGAACAAGGACTGTTGAATACAGAGTGAGTAAGGCATTTTTAAGCAGTTGTGAGCGGGTGTGTGTGGATTTGCGTGGCGGTAATCAGTGGTTAGTTTAGGGGAGGCTCAGTATGGGACATGTAACTATGCATTAGCAGGCAATCCTATGCAAATGAGGTGAAGGATAGTAAATATCAGTTTTCCCTAGGGTGTGAGGCAGGTCCCAAGAGTGTAAGAGTATAGATAGCCGTGTGCAAGACTTGGATATAGTTGACATCATGGGGGGGGGGGGGTATCAGGCATACTGTAAGTGGATTGGAGTCCTGTGGCTTGGGATTGCTCACAGCTTAGCACGGCTAAACTAGGGGTGTGTCTAAACCTGCCTAGGGCAATCGGAAGGGGAAACAGCAGTAAGAAAGTAATCAAGGAGAACTAGCTGAGCTGACAGGTGAAATGTATCAGGATCAGCCAATTACAGAGGAAGCAGACCAGCCCAGCCCAGAACACTACTATAAACTAAGCAAACACCTTCCCCCTCTGGTTTTTCCACACTCTACACCACTGGTGTATACAAGCGGGGAAATTTTAACAAACAAACCTACAAAATGAGAAGGGCTGCAGCAGGCAACATAGAACAACATGTGCAAGAAGCTGAGGGTGGTGAGGATGAGAATGCTGCTGAACAACCCACAGTGAACAGATAGAGAAAAGTGTACAGACTAAGGGTAACCTACCAGGGGCTACATGAGCTGGAGATAGTGGAGTGCTATAGGGTGGACAGAGACCTCCTACAGCAAATTGTTGAGCTGTGCCAGCCACACCTGACACATCAAACTGGCTGAGGGGAACCCATCCCAGTGGATACCAAGGTATGTGTAGGCATAGGTATACTAGCCACAGGCACCTCCCAAAGCACAACTGGGGATATCATGGGGATCTCACAAGCATCAGCATCCAAAGTATTCCACCAGTTCCTGGATGCCATGTCAGCACATGCCAGTGAGCATGTTTATTTCCTCAACACACGTGAGGTGTTGACCAGCAATATGCATCTCTTTCACCAAATAGCAGACTACCATGGGGTAGTGGGAGCTATAGACTGCACGCACGTATGCATCAAATCACCACCCGGTGAGCAGGGTAGGGCCTACATCAACCACAGGGGCATCCCCTCCATCAACTGCCAGGTCGTATGTGATGCCCAGGGCATTATAATGAATGTGTGTTCTGGCTGCCCTAGAGGCTGTGACGATTCAGAAATATGGCATCTAATGCAGTTGTACCATAGATTTGCCAATATGGACATCCCCTACAGTCACCTAGTGGGGGATGCTGGTTACCCACTGGAGCCGTGGCTGATGACACCCATCAGAAATGCACACACACCTGAACAATGCCATAATGAGGCACAAGCACAGGCCAGACATATAATAGAGCATGTGTTTGGGATGGTCAGGTCACGGTTCTGGTGTCTGGACACATCCAGTGGAGCCTTGCAGTATTTACCAGCTACATGCACCCAAATTGTTATGGTATATGCTATGCTACACAATATGATCTTGCAGAAACAGCTGCAACAGGAACAGCATGGGGCAGGGACACACAGTCCCCCACCAATACCAAGGCCTGTACAGGCACAGAGTGACTCAGAGGGGGACAACCTGAACCTAACCCAGTAGGCAGAAGGAGGTGTGCCCAGTATGACCTGGCCATGGCAAAGAGGGAATGCATAGCATATGCACTGACACAGTAGGGACCCAGGGAATGACACCCTCTCTGACTCGCACAGACTGTAAAAGGGATGCCAAACATGACACTACCTGTGCTCAACCATGTATAGGGAGTGTACTATGTGCATCTGACATAGGCAGCCCTCCAGCACCATCCTCAAGTCTGACACACCCTCAAGGTAAGTCAATCAACCTACTAATTGCCAAATGGATTAAAATGTGTTGTTACATGTAGCTATGGTATGGATGTGAGCTTGCAATGGAATTGGGTGGCCGAATGTTAAGGCAGCAGAAAGTAGACACCCATAGTGGCACCATGACATCTGTAACACATAGTGGAGTCACCATAGTAGCCAGTACTACACAAGGTGACAAAACCCAGTACAGGTAATGGGCTGAGTGACATGTGTGTCCATAAGACCCACACAAGTCTCAGCCAGCAGGACAGGTGTAGACAGACACAAACAAATGTTGTACTATGGCCTCTGACTGTGCCCTATGGGTAACCCCTCCCCCAGACCCACACAGACAGACTACAACAGGGCAGGCAGTTGGATGTAAGTTGTGAAGGCTAGGAAGTCAGAAACTAATGTGTTGGTAATTAAAGCTAAGATCTGTAGTACACTGGTACACCTCTAGCCAACTCAATAGGTAAGACTACACACTGAAATGGAGTACCTGACATACCAGTACAGTCCTATCAAATGTGTACAGGAGTCAGGTGTGCTCCACTATCCAATGTACACTTATAGCAACAGTCAGATGCCCCCCCCCTGCTCCTGTGTAGGAATGTAGATACAGTCAGGTGCCCCCCCCCCCCAGCTATGCAGACATGTAGCAACAGTCAATGTCAAATGACTGATGGATACCCTGCAGACACAGCATGCTACCTGTCGGTGTACAACACAAAGGTTGGCAACACAGTACAAACTACCTGGACTTGTTCCACACATGCGATACAGATGGCCATACTGGGCATGCACACACACTTGAAGATATGAAGGCAGTGTCAGTCAACAACATACTGAAAGGTCATTCTGGGCATGCTCACACACATAAATACATGAAGGCCATGTCTGCAAACACCAGTGGTCCAGACATATCTGGCAGTCGCAGTTCTTAGTGCAGACACATGTCAGTATGCACCACTCCTGCCTTGAACACAGAGTGGATAGGAATCCAGGCATATATGCAAGGACAACACACTATAATAAGCCAAAGGTAGATGGACATAGATGTGTGGAAGAGGGTGACTGTGACAAGGAGCCATCCGGGCCTGCCCACCCAGCACACAGCCAAAGGGCCCCAAACACATGAGGTGCAGTTGTCATTCACTGCAGATACTAGCCACCAGTATCTGTCAGCATGACAGACTATGTGGTGCACGTGCCAGCTATGCAACATGACTGTACAAGAAAGTAGTCATCTAGTAGCTGTATATACATACCTGTGACATATGGCTCTGTGTGTGCCCGCATGTGGCATGTCAACCCCTACATGAATGGATTATGCCCATGCATGCACTGCCCTCCCCATAGCAGTATTTTGACAAGCCTATTGAGGTCATCCAATGTGAAATACACCTTTGGGAGAGCTGTAGCTCAGTAATCTCCATGGCGTGTCCCATAATTGCATACTGCTGTAGTGATAAACTAGTTAGGTAGTAGTTCAAACCCCAGACTTGCCAACTGTGTGTGTGATTGTGTGCGTGTCTGTCTGTCTCAGACTGTGTAGAGAGAAATGCTTTTTAGGCTACTCACAGTCCCTATAATTCATATACTCAACTTTGGCAAGGCTGCTGATGTCACCCACCTAGAAATACACCTCTCGGACTGCTTTAACCCAGTAATCTCAGTAACACGTTCTGTAACTGCATAATGCTGTGGTGTGTTAAAGTAGTTAGGTAGGTGTTCTAGTCCGGGGCATAGCAGGTGTGTGTGTTTGTCAGTCATATCCTGTGTGTTGGTGGCTGTGAGTGTCTAGCCACTGGATGTGTTGGGGAGCGTGTTTTGTAGTTTTCCTATATAGTGGCCATATATGTCACAATCAGCCAAGTGACTGGGTTGGCGAGACATACCCATACATTTGTTAATAGGCCTGGTGAGTAATGTCAGCAACCCTATTATTACCCAGACTACAGTCTGAACCCATGTGTTGGACAGAAACATATTTGCCTTGGGATTAACACCAGTATATAGATTAACACCAGTACATAATACAGGAGCTGCAGGTGTTTTCCTTTTCATTCTTTATTAATGCGTTGGTGTCACGATGTTTGTTCTTGGGATATATACTCTATATCTATGTACGTATATAGATATATATATAGATATATATATATATATATATATATATATATATATATATATACATATATATATATCTATATGGACATTAACACACATACATCTACGTAATTGAATACATGTGCTATACTGTTGAATGGGTACATTTCCGTTATCGGGGCAACACTATTAATGCAATCATTCAGGTGTAATGCAGCTCATTAACATGTCTGTTAAGCACATGTCTGTATAAAATGCTTGTGTTAATAATTAAATGTTTAACCAAGTAACTAGTCTAATTTTACACACATCTGCCTGACAAACGTGTTAAGGTACTGCATTACAACGGAGCGATCTCTTTAAAGTGTTGCCCCGGAAAGTCACACAGACAGGAAATCAGTAATAAGGAAATACTTGCAAATAACATGACATTCCTTTCTTCTGTTAATTAGGCATGACATGGTGATATGTACACTGCATGAAATGCCTAACGTGAAGTAGTAACTGACTGTCCTTACAGTTTACAAAGACATAGTCATGCTGACCATTTGTAATCAGAAAGTTTTCAGTCCTCTGTGAGGCCTGTGAAATGATGATTAAAAGACAGTGACATTCATATGTATATGTTTGCTGTGAAGGGCTTACAAGACACAAGTTGTTAGGATTAGGCTTCAACTTGGATTAATTATGTAAAAGCCTTGTACAATAGCAACAAATGTACACATCGTAAACACAGTTATTTCCGGGCTCAGCGATGCCTTCCTAAATCCATGCCTGACACTCTTAACAAACAAACGATCACTGTTTACTGATTGTAATCGCATCCTCGGGGCTTAAAGAAGCCAAGTTAGTATAATTATAGATGTTGAGGATGGGTATTTGACAATGAAAACATTTTCTACAATGCCTGCTTTCCCTATAATGGATAGACTGTTGTAATAGTAGGCCTTTGTCTTTATTTTTGTACTGTTCTGCTTTCGGGCAAACACTTTCAATGCAGGTGGTCAGCTCCGACTCCAACCTCAAGCCATGTTGTTTGGATGTTAATGTTAACAGTTGTGTGTAAATCAGTTAAATGGATAAAATGTAAAAACAAAATGAGAACAACTGTAACTTCTACATTATACACACACATGTTAAGACTAACAAAAATACACGGTTTGACACTGGATTCGGAAGGTCAGCAACCGCATTAACAGTGTTGCCCCATTAATGGAAAAGTACCCCCGTGCAAACGCACTTAAACATGGTTACTAGTGATTAGATATGTTTACTACTGCATATTTGTGCTTACACCTGCTTAATAGTAACTTATTCATTATGTCACTAACACTGAGATTGAATGACATTAATTAAACATTTCATGCAGTACTCCAGTTCACATGTACATGTTCTTATGTAGGCTGTACAGCAATAAGATGTATAAATATGTTTATATACACATTCCACATGGAAAATTATATGTGCTAGTGTGGGACTCAGACCGTGAATGCCTGTTCGTTATGCGAATGCTGTGACCAATACACTATTGTTGTGCTGCTTCAGTTGCATATATACCCATATACCAATGTCTCCTAGTTCCCCAAACACCCACCCAAAAACTTCACTAACACTGCAGTCATCCATTCTCCAGTTGGATTCGTGGTGTATCCACACCAGTACACATTAGCTGCTCCCTACCCCTGTAGATCCATCCCATCAGTTGACTCACTACACGTATCCTCAGGAATCCCTAACGTTTAGTCCACAAACATTGGTGACATGAGTGACCAATAGGACACCAGTCACAATTTTTGCCTTATCTCACATGGGACACAATTGTCTTTATGTCAAGATTAGACTGTTACTTCCTTACATACTTACTCCAGTTAACATGACACTACAATGAATTAATTAGTCTGACTATATGATAACGTACACGTTACACATGAGAACTAATTATGTACATGTTCAGTGTGATTTGCCATTGCAGGCAGATCACATGAATAATTCCCTGTGTGAGACAGTCCTCACATTTGATTTATTCAGCACAGCACTGACTTCGGACATTGTACACACTTCTGCGTTTTAGCAATTTCGGCCCTTCCCTCTTATGCATTACCAATTATTCTATCTACTGTTGAGGTTTGTAAGGGCACATTCATGTGTTTATGTCTGCAAATGGAATGGATATGTTACAGGGAATGTACTTCTACATATAGATGTA
Organism: Protopterus annectens; assembly: GCF_019279795.1. Lineage (NCBI taxonomy): Eukaryota > Metazoa > Chordata > Ceratodontiformes > Protopteridae > Protopterus > Protopterus annectens. Next base: position 321,717,160 of record NC_056734.1, on the reverse strand, counting down.
TGCATGTGTGTATGCATACATACTTATAACTAACTCGCTGGCCTCCATGAGGTGGTCCAGTTACAACCAGGCCATCCAACCATGACACGCCTGGATCCATAACCACATACCCATGGTTCCTCGACCCCACCCGAGTTCGACATATATGCAATCCATCCATTATCCAGTTTCTTTCACGGCCATGACACACCTCCACACATTGCCCTCCCCCCAGCATTAGGGGCCCTACACGTATGTTGTCCCAACACATGTATTATCATACTTTCCAACCATTTAGTCCTTGAACATGCCTGCCCTTGCTTGTGTAATGGACAGAGATCCAAATATGCTGTCAATTTTTGGTAGTCCCACTGGGGACTACCCTCTGATTGTTTGTAAAGTAGACTTAGCAGATCAACAATGTTACTCCCACTGGTAAAATTCTGCCTGTGGTGTGAGTAGCAGTGCTTTGCTCACTCCTGGCCAGCTTGTTATGACATACTCTGACAGCACTATATAATACTATAGTTGCTGTTGATTCCCTTCTCATTCCTTTTCTATGCTTTATTGTTACGATGTTCATTCTTCATATATATATATATATATATATATATATATATATATGTGTGTGTGTGTGTGTGTGTGTGTGTGTGTGTGTGTGTGTGTGTGTATGTGTGTGTGTGTATATATATATATATATATATATATATATATATATATATATATCTATATACACATATTACATCTGTACATACTTATATACATTTCCTATGCTGGGCACTGCTAACACCCGCACAAGCACACTCAGATTTGCTTACTGTTTGTTATATATGTTTGCTGCTTATTTGTGCTTACTTGTGTCTTATTCGTTATGACAGTACCACTTTGATTGAATGGATTTGGATAAAAGTCCCATGCGATACACAAGTTCACTTTTACATGTTATTATGTCGGTTTTACAGCAGAACAACATTCATTCCACATGAAAAATTATATGTACTATAGTTGAACTTGAACAGTGAATGCCTGTTCGTTAGGCAGATGCTCTAACCACTACACTATTGGTGTGCTGCTTCATTTTGATGTATACCCATGGTTCATAGTTACCCGAACACACGCTTCAACACTTCACTAACACACCAGTCATCCATTCTCCAGTTGGAAAAACCACACCACTACACATGCGCCAGTCCCTACCACTCTATACCCATCCCGCATGTTAATTCACTCCAAGTATATTCAGATGTCCCAAGCTTATAGTCCTGGAACATACGTTCATGTAATAGTTAGGGTTTTCAAATAGTTTTCCTGTTTTTGGCTTAGCTGACTGGGGACTGGGACTGCTCTGTACTTTGAAAGTCAGACTTAGCATGTGGACAATGTTAGTCCCACTGTTAGCATCCTACCTGTGGTTGGAGATGCATGGGGTTTGCTCACCTCTGGCCAGCTTGATATGACAACACTAAATAATATGTGAGTTCCGCTGCTGTTTTCCTTTGCATTCATTATGAATGCTTTATTGTGACCATGTTTGTTCTTTACAGATATATATATATATATATATATATATATATATATATATATATATATATATATATCTGTACGTACGCAGGCATGTACATCTACATGATTATTTTCTTTGATCATACTGTTGAATGACTGTGCTGTCTGCTATGTTTGTGATAACATCAGAGTTAAGTATAACTGCCATGGCTTAGTGGTAAATCGCATTGTTTGTGGTGTGTAGGGTCCTGGCATCTGCCGAGGTGGTTTATTGTGTTGCTGGGCAGAACAAGTGCCGTTGGACAAAGGGTGAGTACAACACATTTCAGCAGCAGTTTTCCATTTTGCCATGTTTAACCGCCACTTCCCGTCATGCAAACACCTTCTCCATTCTTACTGTGATACGTCACTCCAGTTCACATTTCAGTGATATTATATGTTTATACAGCATACAAATGTCAGACTATGCTCGTATACAGATTCCACGTCATAAATGGTGTGTGCTGCAATCAAACCAGCAATGTCTGCTCGTTAGGCAGATGCTCTAACCACTACACTATTGCTGTGCTGCTTAATTTGCATGTATACCCATGGTTCATAGCTACCCGAACACACACCACAACACTTCACTAACACAGCAGTCATCCATTCTCCAATTGGAAAAACACCACACCACTTCACATGCACCACACTCTACTGCTCTAGACACATCCCGTATGTTGGCTCACTCCAAGTATATTCAGACTTCCCAAGCTTATAGTCCTGGAACATAGGTTCATATAATTAACAGGGTGTTCAAATAGTTTTAGGTTTGTGTGAGTGGAGACTGGGACTGCCCTGTACTTGTTTGAAAGTCAGACTTAGCACGTGGACAAAGATAGTTCTACTGTTAGCATGGGGTTAGCTCACCTCTGGCCAGCTTGATATGACAGCACTAAATAATACAGGGTTCTGCTGCTGTTTTCCTTCGCATTCGTTATGAATGCATTATTGTGACCATGTTCATTCTTCATGTATGTGTATATGTATATATATATCTTTCTGTACATGCACATGCATATTCACCTACATGCTTATTTACATTTCCCATACTGTTGAATGACTGCCACTTACCGCCACACATACACACTTAGTCGGCTTGAAAGTGCCTTAATCACTCTATATCCGACAGCCGTTATTCTGGGCATCATATAAAATTAGTAGCCCTTGCATGGTTTGGACCCAGGAACAGAAGCACCATAGTCACTGGTTTGACCACGAAATCATCCGTGATACATTCTGCATGGGTGGCAGTTAGGATATATGACTTTACTACAGGCATTCCACACTACTGGCAACAAATGTGACAGTTGGTTGGTGTACATATGTATAGTACATGTTAATGTTCATATGTTTCTGAGAGACATATGTATACATTTGCAAGTGTACATATTTATGAATGGGATACATACCTGACTACTTATATGCATGTATGTGTGATGTGTAGTTATGCGAATATAAGTATGTACATTTATAGATATATGACTACATATCTGGGGTTATACATGGCCATCTATATGAACACCCACATCCGGGTGGAACCTGTACCGTTTGTATACAGGGGTTGTGTGCATCATTATGACGAGGAACCTGGACGGGGTATACAATTTGTGGACATGTACTATTTGGAAGATGGCTATGGGGAAACTTCTTGGGAACATGTGAAAGGTATATATTCCCGATAATGCATGGGGGGAGATATGCATCATGGTCAGGTGTTTAATCCCGGGTCGTAGGTTCTGCAGGGTGGATGCTGAGCAGGGTTGTGGACAAGTACTGCTAATCCGACTTGTGTCCGGATGTCAATGAGGGTAGAAATCGTGTTGTACCACCAAGTCTAATCTTGAGAACAGACATCCCATGAGGGATGTCCAAAAATTTTGGATGCCAATGAACCCCAGTCTTTTGGCTATATGAAAATGAGGGAGGGTTATACATGCATGGGATACCTAGTTTGCAGGCCTGAGACTGCTTAGGGTGAGACTGCCTACTAGATGTTGGTGGGGGCACTATGTGCAGATATGGCTGGTCCAAGCTAGCAGCCCGAGTATGGGTGGTTTTGGTAGACGTTCAGCAAGGGGGGTTGGTGTGCTGTGGATGGGACGATGGGTATTTAATTATGTATCCAGGTGTGTAGGGGTTGGATGACTCAGTTCAGGCCAAACCATTATGTGGTGTGAGCCGGTACCATTTCTGTACATGTGTATCATACATTTTAAGGTTCATGTGTTTGTGGGATTGTGTTCTGCAATATGACCTGACAGGGTGTATTGGGGATGTGAATGTATGTTCTTTAGTTTCCTTTTGGATTCTCCCACTGCTCCCTTGTACACTTCCAGTTCACCTATTGTACATCCGACCCAGTCTCCCCTTGGCGGATTATTACATTACCCATCACCCCCCCCCCCCCAAAATCCACATACACACCATCCATCCCTTCTCTGGTTGTTAGCCCATGGCACAGACAGCAGTACACATTGCCTACTCTACATATCTCTGGTACCATTATGGTTTTGAGGCCAACCCTAGCATATTTGGTCTTCCACATGCTGTACTTCATGCACATAGGTACACGCAAATACGTATCTTTCATGGCATGGTAGGTTGACCCAGGTTATACCCATTCATTTTTGGGCCATCCAGACAAGGACAACTCGGACCGCGAATGGGCAGATATTAAGTGAATGCTCTAACCATTGGGCTAAGCTTAGCAAAGGGAAGCGGCATGCAAACATGCTGTGTTTCGCTTTCACTTGATATAAAAATCAACACTACAATGAAATACGGACACAGGGTTTTAAATGTAATAGTTCTAGGGACGGGGACTCAACATTCAGCTACGTGCTTGTGTGTTTATTCCTGTGATTTTATTTTGATGTTCACGAAACTCTCTTGTATGCTTTGCATACATTTCAGTATCCATGGACACTGACAGGAGTGATTACTATTAGAGGCATGCTGTACTAGTCAGCATTTTAAGTTTCGTGACTGTAGCGGACATGTTCACGCCTCCATGCAGCGCTTAAACACACCCCCTGCATTCGCGCACATTTCCTGTGCACGTGGACGGTGCGGCAGCGCGCCTTCATTAATATGCATATGGTGCTGCTGTGCCATCTCTACGCTGCACGCTCAGTGCAAGGCTAACACTGTCCTTGTACCGAGCTTCATGAATCCCGGGTTTAGTCTGTTCAGTACTTCTTTTAGAGTATTCACTAGTTTTAGATGCCCAAAACTTGGCATTTCTTTCTGAAACTGGTATTTTTTTAGAGAAACTGCACCTCAGCCAACACAAAAGCCTTTTTTTATTTTATTACAAATAACAGAGTCATTGTTTTATAGTTTTATCTGTTTCTGTTTTTGTATCAATCTTGCACAATAATGTAAAAGAAATATACTGTATAGCTTTTGCAGTGCACAACTGACAAAATCAGGACTATCATGCGAAATGAGTTACTCATGTTAACACAGCTGTACAACTACAGAATCCATTTGTAATCATTCAGGACATTACCAGCAAGTAATGTTGACTGAGGCTGGTGCATCTATACCTTTGCACAGGCAGAACAAAAAAGACAACGTAGAAAGTGTTCATTATGCTTTCAGTTTGCCAGCCTGATTATTTATCTATTCATGTGTGTATTGCATGTATGCATGTATGTGTGTATGTATGTATGTATGTTTGTATGCATGTTAACAGAGTTAGTGGACTGATCTAGAAATTTTTCATCCATAACCTGAGGACTATAGCATAGTGAAATATGAAATACACTTGTAAGGCAGCAATGTCACAGAACCTCCACAAAAATTAAAAGAGAAAAGTGCACAGACTAAAGGCATGTAGATATGCAATATGTCAGAGTTACAACAACTGCAATCAGAATAAAAATGTATGTATAAATGCTAATATAGTGCTTTATGAGTGATCAGTCAAGCATGGATGGTATTCAACAATTTATTATATCTACTATGTGATATAGTGCAGTAACAGAAAAAAGTATATCAATGTGTATATGTAAATATATACATTTGTTTACAACAAAGTAGAATTCGGATCACAGGTGATTCTCGAGATTTCATATTTGAAAATTAACCGTTATCCAATTACTTTAAATAATATAATGTTAGTGGTGGTTCATATAAGAGCAAGATATTATTATACAGTAACAGATCACCTTGGCTGCTATATAAAAGAGCTGATGTGCATAAACTGAAGAATTAGTCAGTTAAATACTCTTAGGTTATCAGAGGGTGTTTAAAGCATGTTCATGTGGCTCTGTTTTCCAAAAGGTTAGACATTTTTCCCTAAACTGGTTATATACTGATATGCTATGGATTTTGTTTGGGAGAAAGTTCCATACTTTAACTGGTATGGCTGAAATGGCATGGTTACTAGATGAAAGTGAGCAAGCCATTTAGGTAAATACAGTCACGTTGTTGGTTTTTAACTTTGGGAAGTAGTGGTCATTGAATAGTTTCTTCCAGTATCTTCATTAGGTTTCATTTTTCTCCTCAGTTTTGCAGAAGAAATAATTGCATTCTTATACATCTTGTGTCTTTCTCTTCCTGTTTTTTTTTTCCTGGAACAACCACAGTATTTTTCTTGCCAAAACCTTTGTTGCTGTAAAAGGCAACTAGGATAGAAATATTGACAGCTCTAAAGTGGCATGAATGGAATGTGCAACATCCCTACAAATATCTGCTGTCTTTGAAATCCTTCCCTTGGTAAACATAGCTAGCATCTGTACTGAAAAAGATTCTAAAAATTAAAAACTCATATCATGTTATATATCATAATGGCTAACTTTTAGCAAGGCACACAAGCTAGCAAATGTATCCTTGGTTTTGCTCAGAATCTTAACAAGTAAGTAAAAATGAAATAGTTACAAGAAATTTGTTTATGCTATTGTATGAAACATTTAGTCCACTAAGAATTGTTTTAAATTTGTATGTCATTCATGTTCTGAATATAAATTTTCAATTGCAAAAAAGGGGATTCTTTATATATTTAGTGTAGTGCACATTTGCTGAATGTATTTCTTACATATATGATTCATAGTATTATTCCAGATCTGCCAGATAGTCCATAATTACAAAGTTAAATGAAAACAAGTTAAGCTGCATTTTATATGGATAGTTGTACATCTGCATTGGAAGAATGCTTTTGCTGAAACTACAATCTCAGCGTTAAAGCTTTCATGTAATGTTATCTAAGTGCCATTTTTTTATAAGGATGACCCCGAGTTTTTCCCATGATTCTTATCACAAAAACAGTCTTGCTGTAGTTGTTAATGCTATCAAACATGGAACAGTGTCTTCATAGCTTGATACAACAGGATGTGGTTAGTTTCGTGGTTTGTGGACCATTGGTGAATTATGTCCTTGTCCCTATGCAATTTGCTTGGTCAGCATCTAAACATATATTTTCACACATATACCAGTTTATGCCTCAATCAAGACGGGTGACTCATTCATGCAGATTAAGGCCTGGCTGTTCAAATTCTTAACCTCCACCTTCTTAAGGCATTTGATCACCATCATCAGCAGGTTTTATAGCTTCCTCACTGCATAAGCAGCGAGTTCATCAACCACATCATCTCTTCTGTTGCTCCCAGTTGAATGTCTGCTGAACGTATTAGATGAGACCTGGTTATTCATGGGATACTTGTAAGTAACATCCTGTTGTTTTCCCCTACAGCAGAATACTGGACACAGCAATGCAAAGTACTGAGACAGCAGGGTTGCAGTGCTTGGGGGGCTGACAACACATGGCTGTATTGTAAATATATGACATGCTGTCAAATAGGGCCTTCAGTCTGTAATGTTTCCATATGTAATGTGATGTCATAGACAATAAATGGACAGTAAACAGCAGTAATACATAATAATATTTAGTTTTCCATAGTATGGCAGGCAGCGAGTTTGTGCGACAGTTACCAAAGTTTATATGCATCAGTGATACACGTTTGTGCATAGCTAAGCAGTGTGAAAATGCAAGCCACAATTGCAAGGTAATTGGATGCATAGGCAGTTGTGTATGTGTCTTAGACAAATGTGAAAGCCATGCAAGCCCAAATAGCAGCATGATATTTACACAGATTTAGTACACATTATACTCACAACCATACATCTGATAATATCATTGTCCACTATTTAAAGTGGTATAATTGAGAATGACTATAATGGGAAGTGGAACAACAGTAAAAGTGTATGGAATATCCTGTATTAGAACCCAGTACCATGTGTATGGCAGTCCTACACTTACACCTTTTGCCACAAGAAGGGTGAAATAACACTTGTCTATGTTGCAGTTCATTGCTATAAACTACAACATCACAACGGGAAAATAAAAGTTGCATATGCTGTCCTAGAACCCAGAGCCATCTGTACTCCAACCCTACAATTAGACCTGCTGCAAGAGTACTAGTTAAACAACTTTCATTATTTTACTAATCATTCTTAAGGTCTCGCTGTTAACCACCATTCAATGCCACTTAGTAGGTTTGCGTGATGTCCAGCAGTATTAATCAAATGCATCTGGTTTCTATGTTTGGCTGTGTGGGTCCAATCTGCTTCCAGGATGGTCCAGCTGTTCAGTTTTATGCACTGCTGCACTTCACACAAATGAGATAAGCACAGCCAAACCCACTATTCATTCCGTCCATTCCTGTGATTGCACTACATGCTGTATCTCACAAATACTGGCCAAAAAAAAAAAAAATTAAAAAAACAAAGACAGAAAAGGAGAAAAAAAAAGGGGCAAGTAATTGAAATGAGGAAAATCAATGTATGACATACACACACGAAAATGATGGCTCACGTGAGATATGTCTACATAGATCTGGATTTGAACTCTCACTCCAATGCACCTTCGGAACACAGAATGGGTGCCTTATCCCTCTTTACCTCACAAACAGCTTTGCAACAAAGAACTGAACTCAATCTGCACACAACCAACTGCAACAGCATCTACTGTGATTTCAAATCATACAACTATTATTTGTACATTTATCATTTTTGGATGTAATGTCCCCATCACGCAACCTGTCATGATTATTGCTTGCAAATATATAGCTCTGCCTTACATTTCTGTATTTGTTGGCCTTTCTTCAGTTACCTGACCAGTAATCTGTGTAAGTCATTCTATGTTATTGGCCTCACAATGTGTGAGGATATTAAGTAGAAATAATATCATATGCAGTTGCCAAGTGAAGGGGAGGTTGGATGTTTAGGAACACAACCTGTGAATTGTGTGCTGCTTACTTACATTTCCAACTTACATCTAACACTTTGTAGACCTAACCTGATACACCCAGTGGAAGTAAGGCAGCCTGCAATGCTGTTGTGTTTTCTTTCTTCCAACCAGTAATCATTCACAGTTGCAATCCATTAAAAACAAACACTGAGGGAGTGGCTGCCCTATGTTTACATCTCTTACACGGATCCAAGTATTTGTGATTCAGCAGTTCTAACGAGTTCACACCTCATCTGCATATTCACCATGCTAACAGCCCTGAATCTACACCATATAAAAAGGCAACCATGTAGTTAGGAAAACTGTTGGTGAAGAGACTTGTTTATGTTGGGAAGACTGCACATATGCTATTTATTCAGGATATATCTGTACAGACAAGTACTGAACTTTAGAAGGTATGCTTCCATTTTGTCAGATACATACTGTATATGCTGGAATGTATTTAAGAAAAATCTGAAGCAAAGGCTTTTACACTTTTATCAGTATGCATTAGTTAGAAGTGCACTGGTGGCATGGGCATGTTTATCAAGCCATTTCAGATGTATACATGATTGCCAATACATGAAAATGAAATGCTAATAAATATGTACAAATGTTTCAGGGACAGTTCCTTTGATAGCACTTTTTGCATTTCAAAGATGTTTTTAGCAAAATGTCTTATTTGCCTGTTCTTTTGGGGGGGAAGCAAAAGTGAGATACTGTTCTGGCACAAACAAGGATATGTTGCTCGTGTCACTCTAGTTGTTTCGCACCCTGCCTGTTGTTCTTATTTCACATCTGTAGACTGTTGCATGTTTCTCCAGGAGGTAATACTGAGTAGCTACCTTTTCTGTTTTATCTGGAAATAATTATTTTGTAGTTATGTGATACTTATGTGTATTATCCTTCTGTTGTCTTTTAGGACACCCAGGAGTATGCCACCCAAGTGTGTCAATCCTCAAAGACCCCCTTCACTGATGCTGAGAATCAGGTGATAGTGGATGCCTTTAGGCAACATGGTGCTTTACTGCTGGAAAGGGGACAGGATATATGGCACATAGGATGCAATTTTGGCACCAGATAGTTAGTGATGTGAATGCAGTGGGTGGCCATGGCAGGACATACGGGCAAGTGTGCCACAGGGCGACTGACATGATCACATCTGCACATAGGAGAGCAGCTGCAGTAGGCCATGACCAGATGGTTACCAGGGGAGGGTCTGCTAGGGAACCACCACTAACATCCAATGAAGATTTCCTAGGCAATATCAGAGCTCCAGACAGCTCCCAGGACAGTATATTTCAGCACGTCCTGGATGTTGGAACATCAGTTTCAGAAACAGCAAGCATGTCCCAGAAGGAGCTTCCAGGTAGGCTTTGGTATCACAACAGTTGCATACTGTTGTATAGTAAAACAATTAAAATCAATAAGTTGCCTCTGTGTCACATGTAGTTTTTTATTTGGGGGAGGGTTGAAGATTGCTATATCTTATTAGCTTAGGTTGGAGATGACAGACACATTATTGTTGAAAATATAGTTAATGGACATATAAAGGGTTAAAAGTATTACCCCCTACATTACTTGTAATTGTGGAGATGTTGCCCTTATCTCTTGCTTAACTTCTACCAGGACCATCTGGATTGCAGGGGAGAATCTCATCTGCAGATGGTAAGCCAAACATTTTTATGTCAGTACTGCTGAGCAATTTAAAGAAATATTTTGGTGTGTGCTGTTGATGTCAGGCCTGTTGAGTGCATTGCTGTACTGTCTGTAATAGTGACAGCACTATTACTTTGTTAGCATGTATTGGACTATAGTAGTGTAGGTATTAATTTTTTCCTGTGTCTGTTGCTTTTTATAATGGGTGATCATGACAATGGGCCCTTTGCCACCTGAAGTTAGTGTATCAGCAGACTTTGATGATGATGGTGCAGAGGTTGACATACAGCCATCCCCTGCAATTCCATCAGACACAGCCATTAGGCCTACTCCTACTCATTCCAGTGAGCTGTCAGATAGACAGGTGGAGGGTGATACCATTGATCAGTGAAGTGTGGCTACTGCAGCTTCAGTGCCTGTAGACTCCGGCCATAGCTAAAGGGTAGGTGAGGTGCCACGCAGGAGGGTTGGTAGGGGTGCTTGGATTGGAACTACTACTGTCTCTCCTCCATGTGGTGCAGGTGTCTCTTCCCGTGCCACTCAACATATTTTTAGGGTCATCATGGAGACACAGGGATGCTCCAATAGGTGCTCCAGACAAATGATCAGAGTTGTAGATGTGGCATAGGCTGCCTTAACCATGTTGCCAATTCAATAGATCAGATGAATGACACATTGGAATGAGGGGTGTCTGTGATGTAACAAGGGTTGTCTGCCATGGAACTAGCATTGTCTGTGATGGAATGTCTGCCGGGAAGGGAACGTCATCCTCGTGGGCATAGGTCAGCCATATCATCTGCTGTCAGCCAACATGGCTTTGCCTGATCACTCTCCCATAGTGGCAGTACTTCCAATGCTACATCAGTTTGTGTGCTGTCTACACCCAGATGTGTCAAGCCATGGAGTTATGGTCCTGGGCATCCCCGTGAAGGGAGCTCATCCAACAGACATCAGTCATGTTCAGGTAGCAGCAGTGCATCTGACCATGGGCATGAACATGCAAGTGTAACTCCTGGTAGACACAGTTCTCGTGGTTGGGGATGACAAAGGTGAACTGCCACCTCTACCATGCACAGCTCACACCTGTCCGACATACCAAGACATAGAGCCAGCATAGAGCTTGGCTGTGTTTATGCAGACACACACCAATTTCACCTAGAAGACCCCTTCAGACACACACACACACACACACACAACAGTTACTCATTTTGTCTCACTGGCCATTTGTTGGTTTATCCAAATGTCTGCCTGCTTCTCTTTCTTATTCCACACAATCGCCGACATTTTGTATCAGCCTAGGCTTCCTCCCCCAACACAACACCCTGTGCAATTGATGATAACTGTGCCATATCCCTGTTTTCTGGTTTTGGATTCAGGGATACATAAGCTTTGTGTCTTATGCTCCAGGCACACAGCCAACTTAGTGCTTATTATATCTGCATTTGTGGTGTTGAAATGGTAATTGTACCTTTGACTTATATTGGCCTTTGAAAGTTAGACAGTTAATAGCATCAAAATTTCCCAACGTTATAGTGAATGATCTTATGATTGTTGTGAAGTCAGAAACTGCAGTGTGTATCATTACTTTCTAACTTCTCTCTAATGATTTTCTAGTACAAATGTATGGTGCTAAACTGAGGGCATGCAGTGATCATCAGTACTTTTGAGAGGTATGACTGTGTAAATCTTTGCCTGAGGCCTGCTACTTAGCAATGGACAAATATAAGTCAAATAAGTTTCTGCTGTCACATGTTAAGGTAATTTCAGTACCAATCTCTGAACATTTACTTGCTTACAGTACCAATTAGAGTGATACAAGGATATGCCACTCATTCATATTATTACACAATACACTCCAGGTTAGAGATGTACCTTGTAAATGCAGCAGTTGACACGGTTGTAGTTCAGGGCTGACTGTCTAATGCAAGAAGTACACAGCTAATACATGGGGAGGTAAAGGTGGTGTGAGCTGCCTGACATCAATGTTACTATATGTATGTAGGAGGAAGGTTTTAGCCACTAGGTGGTGAGTGCGTTTGCTAGGCCTTGTCTCTTAGCCAGCGCAAGGGCATACTGAGCGCACCTACATCTGCGTACACTCACAGCAGCTGGTGGGTCTATATCACTTAATTGAAAACCCAAAAGATCGAACCACTATTCATTAAACCCTTTACACTGAAACCTTAAACTATAGAATGGATTTTTAATTGAAATTTTTCCTAGGGCAAAATAATTGTTGGCCACCATCTGCAATTTGCACTTTTCCTCAATGCAATGCAATCTCAGAGTTGGTATATTTAGTTGTGGGGGGGGGCCCAACCTGGGTGAGTTTTAAATTTTATTATTTTTTGATGGTCGTTAGATTGCCAAGAATTATTTTGTCCTGGGAAATATTTTGATTAAAAGTTCATTCGATGGTTTGAGGTTGCGATATAAAGGGTTCAATGCATAGTGGTTTGATTGTTTGGGTTTTTGATTAAGTGATATAGACCCACACCTGATGGTTCCCCCTCTCACTCCTCATCTGCCTGTGGCTGTGGTGACCTCGACATTGGTAGTGGGATGTGTCTTCCTTCCCCTTGCTGATCCTGTTGAAGCTGTTTCCTCAGGGTTATGTTGTGTAGAATGGCACATACTGTGAATATTTCTGTACATGTCCATGGATTTTACTGCAGGGTTCCCTCAGATGTATCTAGGTACCAGAACCATGACTTCAGCAGTCCAAACATATGCCCTATGATATTTCTGGTTTGAGCATGTGCCTCATTATGGCATTCTTCGATGGGTATGTGTACAGTTCTGATGGGTGTCATCAGCCACAGTTCCAGTGCATAGCTTGCATCCCCCAGTAAGTGACTTTGTGGGATATCACCCATAGCAAACATATGGCACAGTTGGGAGGTGTGTCAGATATGTGAGTCATGGTAACTGCCTGGGTTTGCTACCACACACATTCAAGATGATATCCTTGGCATTACACCCAACTTGGCAGTTGATATAGTTGTTGTCCTTTTTGTTTATGTAGAGCCTACCCTGTTCTCTGGGAGGTACCTTAATTTCTGTATGTGTGCAATCTATGGCATCCAGTACTTCAGGGTAGTGTGCTACAGGGTAGAACTTCTGCATATTACTGGCCCTCTCTTCAGAACTATGGAGAAAATATATGTGGTCACTGGCATGTTGGAGCATACTATTCAGGAGTTGGAGGATCCTGGATGCTGATGCCTGTGACACCCCCATCATGTTCCCTGTCCTTGAAAGGTACCTGTAGCTAAGATTATATGGGCTACACAAACCTTTGTCTCCACTGGGATGGGTTCCCCTCAGTTGGCTCTGGCTCTGAGTTGAGGACAGCAGAGGTCAAAGTTCCTGCAGTTTTGTCCTGTTTACCCTGTAGCACTGTAGAATTTCCACATTATGTAGATTATGAAAAGTTAAATGGAGCCCAAACACTCTTCTCCTCCTTGGCCTAGGCCTGTTAGCAGCAACAGCAGCACTGACTTCAGCCTGTAATACATACAAATGAATTAAAGCAGCAGCAGCCCCTAACTTTCTATCTGTAGACTCCATTTTGTATCTGTATTCCAAAAGTTTTGGAATTCGCAGGAGTATACACAGATGCTCTGTAACTTGTTGCATAACTCCACCACGTTGGATTGGTTGATTAGCATGCAAAACCATTGATCTCCTCACTCCTCTCTTAATCCTCTCTTCCTCCTTCTATCCTTCTTCCCTCTTATCCCTCTTAACTTCACTGTGCTATATGGTAGTTATGATTGTTAATTACATCCCCTCATAATATACTGCACACCTTGTACTAAATTTTACAAACTGATGTTTTCCCATAAGTTTGTACCACTGTGGCCACTCCTCCTTACTGCTGTCCATTTTCTCCTGCCTGTCTTCTACTATAAATCCATTGACACTGCCTTGCTTGCAGTTTTACAAATGAGATAGCTGATTTTACCCTTTTTACAGACCTCTTCTTTCAATATTACCTTGAACTCTGGACACACCTTTCTTAACTTAGTTGTTACTGCATCTACTGATTGCTTCTTTAGATACAGACACTCCTCTCAAGGTTCAGCTCAACCTGCTCCATTTGCCTTTGCTTCTGTCAGGCCCACTCTGCTCCCCTACCCTACCCCCCATTCCCACACACACCATCTTCCAATACTCCTATACCTAACCTGACCACACTCCAGACACCTTATGCCAATCATTAAACTTCCTTCATTTTTTCCACACCTCTCCCATAGCAATAACCTTATATCCACTCTCTCCCAATCATTACTCATTTTTCTACTCCCCTCCCACCACAGTAGACTTAGACCCACTCTCTCCCAATCAGCAATATCCTCCAAAAACACAGCTCCCCTTCCCTAATTACTCTACTCTACCTCCCCTGCTTTTCACTCATCACCTCTCACTACTGGGCTCTTCCACTCTTTACACTTCCAGACAATGCTTTTATGATTTCTTTACCTAACCTACATTGTCACAGACTTCCATACTCACAACATTAAACACTTCCCCTCCCCAACACTCACACACACCTCTCCTCAACATCAAACTAAACCTTATAGTCATATCAGGCCTCATCTATACTACAACTACAATACTATTCTCCTCCCTTTCAATCATATACACTTCACCAACCCTAGGCTGTCCTTGTACAGGTATAATCGACTAATAGCCAAACTTAAAACCCTTGTAATGCACACTTTAATACCTGTCAAACTCCAGTCTGATATCCATCCCAACCCAGGCCCCAACCATGACTTCCATCCCAAGCAACAAATCTCCCCAGACTCTACTTCTCCTACTAACCAAAATCTCACTCAAACACCTCTACATAGCTCACTACCAGTTACTACTAACTGAGATTTTCTAATAACCAATTTTAATCTCAGAAGCTTTGTAAATAAAATCAATGAATTCCATGCCACCTTGGCCACCTACTCCCCAGACATAGCCATCATAACTAAAACCTGGTTAAAGCCATACATCAAATACTCTGAAATCACAACTAATGTTTACAACATTATAAGACAAGACAGATGAAATACATGTGATGGAGGTGTGACAATTATGTTTAATACTCTTAAAATAGAAAAAGTAACTGGTACTTCCCCAGACATCCCCAGTGCTGAAATACTAATTGCACACCTACATATTAATCCTCACAAATTCATTATTATCATAGCCACCTACCTGCCCCCAGGTAACAACATTCCCAGCATAGAATCCCTCCTGTCCTGGTCTGCTTCCTCTTTAAGCCAGGCAACTATCATTCTAGGTGACTTGAACCTTAACTGGCTCTCCTGCTCCTCTCCCAGCCCTACAAACTTTATTAACCTATACAATTTCACCCAAACTATAAGCTGTCCAACTCGCACTAAGAAGCATACCAAAAGACAGTCATTACTTGACAGGATATTAACCAACAAGCCAAACCTGGAGTACTAAGCTGGCTGTCTACGAGTCACTTTATGTGACCATGCCCCTACATTTCTATTCAGGAAAATAATTCAAACCCAGGCCTGCATTTCCTTTGAAGGCACACATAGCAAGAAAAACTTCTTCCCTGATACTTTTAATCTACTTCTTCAATGTTGTGATTGGTCTCCATTAAAAAAATCTGCATCTATACCTTGCAGTGGAATACTTCAACAGCAACTTCCTTAACATCTTAAATAAGCCTGCCCCTACCAGGAAAATATGCCACAAATCCAAACAATTACCATGACTATCAAATAATGCTAAACTCCTAATTAAACATAGGGATAAAGCCTGAACACTATACCATACCACCAAAGGCAAAAATGATTTTACCTTATATCAGCAATTAAGAAACTAAGCTAAGAAAAAAGTCATCAATGATAAAAAAACATACTTTCTCATCTGTCAGCAAAAGCACCTCCACAACCCACAAAAGTTCTGGCAAAAAATCAACCACCTCCTAAATCCTGGCAAAGACTTCACCCCTTGTTCCCCCCAACTAATACCTCTGAGCCCCTAGCATCACAGTTCATCTCCCACTTTATAAACTCCATCACCTCCCTCCTAGATAAACAAAACCTACCACTCACAATCCCCTCCCTTACCACTGACAACACAAACTATTTCTCCTCTAAGCCTATTCAAACTGCCTACAGAAAAAAGAAACTTCTAAGTAAACTAAAACTCTGCTGCCTTGCTGCCGATCAGCTACCCAATGGATTTCTAGAAGTAGCTGCTCCATCCATTGCTTATCCCATATCTACCCTAATCAACAGCTCTATCTTTGAACAGTATGTGCCTCACCTCTGGAGAATCTCTCATATCATACCCTTCCACAAGGGTGGCCCCTCTAGAGATATTTCAAATTACCAACCCTTTGCCATCCTCTCTCCCATAGTCAAAATCTTAGAAAAATGTATACAGCAACAACTAAATAATCACCTCACCACTAAAAATCTACTATCCAACTCTCAGCATGCTTTCCCAGCTAAACATAGTATAAGCACCACATTAATAACTTTTACTGACATTATTCATCACCTCAAAAATGAAGGACAGCTAGTCTCAGCAATTTTCCTGGATATGTTAAAAGCATTTGACACCATATCCCACCAACTACTACTCAATAAATTTGCACATTATAATCTCAACTCATCAACCTTAACATGGTTCCACAGCTATTTGTCCAACCAACAACAGGCTACAAAATGGTTGAACAACATATCTCCACTACTACCAGTTTCCACTGGGGTACCAAAAGGATCCATACTTGGCCCTCTCTTCTTTGTCATATTTACCAACAACTTTAATTCTGCCATCCAACTTCCCACTAGCATCCAATATGCAGATGATACCTCTTATCTGCACAGCCCCTTCCCATCAAGAACTTCAACAGAAAATGCAATCCAGCAATCAACTCATTATAAACCCAAACAAGACTAAGTTAATGATTTTCACAAAGAAAATCATCCAAGCTCAGCTCCCTACCTCTCTCTATTCACTCCTCTAGTACAAAAATTGAACCTACAGATCAGACCAAACTCCTAGAAGTTACCAAAGCACCCAGAGGAAATCTATATGAACACAGAGAGGACATGCAGACTCCACATAGAAGGCACCCCAGCCAAGAATCAAACCAGACAACCTCTTGCTGTGAAGTGACAATGCAAACTGCTGCATCACTGTGCCACCATTAATCCCCTGGCCCTCCAAAGTTCCCCTAATCCTATTAACAAATACCTTAGCATGTATCTGCTTCCCCCCCAAGAAGCATGAAACATCTGGCCTTCTAACTGTTTTCTACAAATCTTGCACCATGATGGTGGGAGGTTGGCATAATGGCGAAGGTATTTGCCTTACAGACACAAATTATAGGGTTTGACTTTCACAGGAGGTAATTGGCTAGACTTACAATGGTCCAGAAGGGCAGTTAGCCTAGTACTAATCTATGAACCTGTGAACCCTCAAGCCACGGGACAAATCAAACACTCCACATTCCTCTGAAACACCACCTGACTACCTTTTCCTTTCTGATCTACCTGACTACCTTTTCTTTCATGATCTGTCTTTGATCTTTTTAATCAGATAAGTATGCCTGTTAGTGTAAGTTTTACTCTTAAAACTGCAAATTGACTAACATTCAGCTTACTCAAAACACTCCCACAAACATAAAAACTGATAGAGAAGCCCACAAAACATAATCAAAATAAGAATAAGCAATCTTATGCAAACCTGACAAAAGCAGTACCAACAT
This sequence comes from Protopterus annectens, assembly GCF_019279795.1. NCBI lineage: Eukaryota > Metazoa > Chordata > Ceratodontiformes > Protopteridae > Protopterus > Protopterus annectens. The sequence continues at coordinate 321,698,990 of NC_056734.1, read as the reverse complement.
ATGTGTAATTGGATCTTATTATCCCTCACTTTAGGCTCCTTCTTTTTCCACCCTTTCAACATGTGCAAAATCAGCCAAAACTTTGCCACTTCCTTAAGGCCTGATAATTTAACTACCAGCTTCACATCAGCCAAATGAACCTTAATAGTACACACTGCATCACATACTTTTCACCTTTGCACCAGGTAGCTGACCACTAACTGCACTTGCACTGACCACCCCCTCTCAACCACCAGCAAACCCAGTATAAAATTTTTAAGAACTTCAACAGCCTTAACATAAGCCTTTCTAACTGTCTCAGACCACAATTGTTGTACTATCCAATTTACCACATCTATCCAGTCTCCCACATTACCTCAAGCACTATCACATGATTTACCTGTGCTCCTGGCACCAACTTCTGGAACCTGTGAATCTGTAAGTAAAATGAACTGTAAGTCAAGACATTAAAATGACCAGAAATATACTCAACTGAAAAGGAAAGGTTAATGTTCAAACAATGCAACACAATCTTACTCAGTAATCCTCAAACCAACTTTGATCTCACTCTCTTCTTGTATAATACTTGCCATATTATCCAACTGAAAAAAAAAAACATATTTTTGTTTCAAAATTCTGCCTCCTAAGTACTACTAAAGCCTAGATTGGCATCAGTTCCAAAAAGGTGATGTCCCTCTGCCACTCATTCAGACACTCCATTGGCTACCTCTTGGCAAGCCACCTTCCCCAAAAATATCCACTCATCCTTAAACCACCAGCTGTATCAGTAAACAAGTCCAGATCTGATAATGACTCCCACTCCTCCTATCCGAAAGACACTGCATTAAAGTGCTGGAGACATTTCAACCAGATAGACATGTCCTCATTAACCTGTTTGTTCATCCACAGCCATGATGTGCATGCTTGGCACAAAACAGCAAGTTAGAGAGGAATATCATAAATGTCCAACCTGGATGTACCACCCAACATGCAAAATTCAGTAGTTCAAACACTTCCATGATCTCTTTAATTCCAATATTGTCCTTGGAAACCAATGATGTAATCCTTCCTTTCACTTTGTCAACCTCCTAAAATGGAAACCTAAACACATCCACCTCAACCTACAAACCCAAAAAAGACAGCATCTTCAAAAGACCTGTGTGTCTTTCACTAGCAGAACTCCTAACTTTGCACACTGTTGCTCAAAGAACACCATGCCCACCCTAACTGACTTCTCCCCTTCCCAAAATAATAAATCCTCTAAATAAGGAATAGCCTCCAGTGATACTGCCCTCTTCTACCATAGCCAGTGCAAAGCAGTAGTGAACTTTTCAAATGTTGTACAAGCTACTGCAGAGCCCATAGGCATTGCCTTGTTGAAATAGATTTTTTTCCCTTTAAATGCATACCCAAAATCAGCAAGTCCTATTCTGTCACTGGAAGCACCCTAAATGCCAACTCTGTGTTCAACTTTGCCCAGAAAGGATTCCTGAATGATCGAGTTACCCATACCACTTCTTCCAAAGAGACATACTGGATCCTAACATCTGCTTTATCAGTAAGGACACTAACTGAATCACCTTTCACCTTTGGGGAATGACAAGTTATGTAGGAGCTGAAATTCTCCTGGAGATTTCTTGGTCACTAAATCTAATGGAGATACACAAAACACCTCAAATGGGGGGAGGGGGCCATCACATGAGCATGATAATCTAACCACTGCAAATTCTTTAACCAATGATGTTTGAGCTACCTCCTCCCTTCCTAGCACTGATTTTAAATACTTACTAAAACCATTTACCATAGACTATATCAGAAAACCATACCAAAACCCATTTACCAACTCCTGGATCTCACCATTGTTTGGGTAGTGCCACAGGAGTAACTCCAACCTATTTACATCAATAGATAAAAACCCAGCCACCTGGCTAGTGCCTGGATGTAAAAAATGTCACATCATACTACCCCAAGATACCCCCTACCATGGCCAACATGGTTTCCATCCATGTGTCTGAATTCCTGTTCTCCCATGCCAATGACTTATCTACTGTCCTCCGTTTACAAAAATGCTAGTAGTATCAAAGCAAGGTGTTTCCTCATGAAGCCTCTGAACTTCCCTAATCACGAAAAAATAGGAAGGCAATGGCAGAACTTGGGGTTACTTCTCCATGATGACTGACATAAAATAAACAAAACCCAGAACACAATTATCCTACATCCTTGCCCTGTACCCACCCACACCCTTCTTCCTAATGAAGCTAATGCTACTGTAAGGTCCTTAACCACAGACATCTTTGGTTCTACTACCCTTTGTCCCCCATCTGCTTCTATGAGGTCAAAAACTTTGCAAAAAAGTCAACCTGCAAAATCTTCTCTTTCACAAACAGTGAGATATGCACTGTGATGAAGACTGACTTACTATCTACCCTTAGCACAGCGAAATACCTGTTAACTCACATCCATGCTCCTATCTGCTGTTTGCCAAGGCACCATTAATACCTGTGCCCTGGGCTACAAAGGAACGTCTCTATTATCCAGTGTATGATCCACTCCCCTTCCCAGCTCTAAAGTCCCCTCCATCACAGGACAGTTTACATCTAGTGATATCTGACTCATCCCTTGCAGCAAGTGCTGCAGCCTACTCTTGTAACCTACACTTAGATCAATTGCAAGCATAAGCAGCTCAACATTTGTTGGGATAGAATCCCTTTCCCCATGAACCCCCACAATCACCAAGCTCATTACCTGTTACTTGCTGCTGCTGCTCCATCACTGGGGGATCAACCACTCGCAATTGCAATCTCCTCATCCTTTTGGCCCTACCTCCTTAGGCCTCCATAACAAGCTGGTCAACCTGACCCCTCCTTTTCATCAGCCCCTTGATGGTTCTGCCTGGATAGCCTTCTGCAATACTTGACTCTGACAAAGCACTCTCTGAAAAAAAATCTTCTGATTGCAAGACTAGCTCCTGTACTTTCTGTGCCAGCTCCTCTGTTTGTGTCTTCCTAAACAAAGTAAAATTTGTCAGTGAAATCCAGCAAGTCCAGCAACAGTTACCCCACCAACCCCCATCCTCAAATTACTTTGAAATCATCCTTACCCTAAATATCCCCTTAAGCCCTTTACCCACTCAAAACATCTCTACAGAACCCCCTTCTAAAATGATCCCTTTAAAACCCACCTAAATCCAGAAACTCTAGGATAAAACATGTGCCACATCACACTGCATTAATAGTGACCACAACCAGAGTTCTAGCCTGTCCTATTCCATAACATAGTAATTCAAATAATCTTGTCCTGAAAATGCCTGAAGTTAATACCCCACTGACCTAACTGTGTCCTCCTGGCATAGCAAGTGTTCCTTATTGTCCCTTTGTATTACTTAATCAGCATACACCCAAAGCTGGGCAAAAAGGAGATCTACAGCAGCAAACAAATCTTTCTTTTTTTAAATACATATATGCATCCAATCTGAACTTCGAGCACCTGTCTTATCATTATTTTTACATCTGGAGCACATAATGAGCTTTAAAATGGCTGCCTCAAGAATGTCTACAGACATACCTCTCAGCCTCTTAGTACAAGAAAAGCTGAACAACCGAAATTAATGGGAAATAAGCCCCAAGTTAAGGACAGATTTTAACTAAAGCAAACAGACCCCCAAATTAAGGACATATTTTAACTACTGTTCTTATACCTTAGCAAATTTCTAAGCATTAAGCAAACAAGTTTTGCATAGCATACACTTTCTGAAAGGTACAAAGCCTGAAACTCCAGTGTCTGTCATAATTTATTGATGTCATTACTCAATGATTTTCCATAACTACAAGAATGGACCAACAATACGAGGCAAAATCTGGATATTCTGCAAAAACCTGGACAGTTGACAGGAATGTCTTCAGCACAAACTGCAGCTGACCCTGTAGAGTAAGCAAGCATTCCCTCTGAGCAAGCAAGAAATACTATTGCTGACTGATCCCCACTGGTTTGCCAAGATGACCTATTGCTGTATTTTTGTATTTTTTTCTTTTCTTTTCTTTTTTACTTTAAAACTTTATCCCCCCAGCAAGTTACATGGCATGACAATATCATGATGCATGCAATCACCTGAGCGGCCACTGCAAACTGCCTAAACTGCTCAGACCAATGACCTAAACCTAGAAAAGTGCCCCAACTAACCTATGTATTATTTACTCAATAAAATTGTTAATTTAACCTTAAATTAAAATTATATTTTTCCCACGACGTATGAGGCATAACTGCATTATGACATGTGCATGCACCCACGCAGCCACCAATAACAGGTGATCACCACCACCAAGTACATGCATAGCCACACACCTAATCTCCAACTTAATTTAAAATTTATACTGCTGAATAAAGAACCACTCCATAATCAACTAGGATCCCACCAGTTAACCACAAGCCCACCGTGAAGCTGCCAAATGTGGACTAATTCCATGTCTCTTGCTCCCCAAACCTAATTAAAAAAATATATAATTGTAAAAGCAGACTGACCTGACATAACACTGTGTTGATATCAAAACACTCCCCCCTTTATTAAACTATGGGTCTGCCCCCACATAGTGAAAATGCTCAGCAATTCCCTAAGCAACTATTGTAGGTTACAATAACCTGCTAAGTAAAGCCTTCTGTAAGGGAATAGTACTTTATTTTATGAGTTTTACCCATCCTGAGCCAAATTCTTCATAGTCATGTCAATAAAAAGGAAATAAAATAAATAAATCACATACATGGAAAAGAATAATCTGACATTACTTCCAAGTTGCTTTTTGACTGCCCGTTAAACCTTAGCTTGACTTTCCCTAATTAGAGCTGATGGGGCATTTTTGTGTCTGATTATAACTAGAAAAGTCAAGATAATAAGTTAGATAAGGATGAATGGCTGTGCTGCTAAGATTCAGGAACATGAAGCATATGCTACTGTTCTTGATAATCAGTTGTGGGATTAGTGTAAGACTGAATAAGACAGTGAAAACAGAGTATGAGAGTTAAAACTAAGTCATTTTGGATTATCATTTGACAACAGGCTGAAAGATATAACATTGTTGACTTGCATAAGTTAAAATGGCTTTGCAAAGACAAGTTCAGAACTAACAGATGCATGAAAATACTGGCAAAGATAATTGCAGCTTTGTATGATGAGCAGGTGTGTGTATGTCGCATGTGTCATATGAGGTGCAGGTGTGTGCGTGTGTGCGTGCGTGTGTCTGTGCGTGCATGAAACTTTAGAGGATTATGTAATGAGAGTGAAGGATTTTACTTGACAAAAGTTTAGAGTGAGGGAAGGAACAAGGGTGACCTTAGTTAGAGAACAGGATGGACCAAAATTATTTGGATTTACTATAATCATAACTTATATAAACTCATCCCTTTTATCCTGTAATGGTAATCCCCATTGCCAGTTATGAAAAATATAAATTAAGATCAAGCAGCATTACATGCTTCAGTCTGATAACTTACAGATAAGGAACTCTATGCCAGAGCCATAGATTGGTCATCTGTTGCCCAGGAAAGTTCTCTTGACTGGTGCCCCCTTCCCTACAAACATAAAACTGAGTACTTTAAAGGTGCCCAGAAAAGTATATTCATCACATGTATGAAAACTGCATTAGAATTGTGTCAAATGTATAAGGTAAAATATTTGAAAGTGTTGAGTCTGTCTAGGAAGAAATACTGTGAATAAGTGAAAATGATGTTTTGAGAACATATTTTGTTATTATGGTGTCCACATTTGAGAAGAGATATTAGAATAACGCTTTGACAACTGTAACTTTGCTATGGAATATCTTAACCTCGTGTCTCTAAGTAGACACTATTCCTTCACTAGAAACATCATCATTCCCAAGACTGAGTACACCATCCCCTTCTTATCACTGCAATCCAGCATTAATGCACAAAAGCTCCAGGTAGCAGAAAACAAAATGTATGTCCATTTGTTTTACTAGCTGGTAATCACACCCACCATTTTTACCTTATTAAGGATTATTGAAAGCTTCAAGCACATAGCATGGCCACAATGATACCTTGCAGACTAATCAAAACTGCAATTTCTACAACACTGACCCCCCCCCCCCCCCATGAACAGGAAGGACCTTTTTATCTATAAGGGTCCTGTCCACACATACTCAGATATAAGAAGGGTGATAGCATAAGCTTGGTCAGACCATGTTTACAATTATCAGTAGGTGAGAGAACCTTTGGTAAACTTGGCCCACCTAGCAGGAATCATCTTCCTGAGATACAAATTCATAAAAGCACCGGATGGTTCCAAAATAAAACTGAAAGATCATCGTCTGCAGGAGGTTACATGCACTTGCTTTTGTGATATGGATAACTTCCAGGGAACAACTAGTTTTTATTTCATTATAAGAACAAGCTGTTATTTTGTCATTGCAATATTCAATAACAATTAAGATTTCAGATGGAAAGGTGTATACTCCTGTAATAGGCGAGTTAGACTCAGAGGCAATTATTGTTATCATCTTGCTGTATATGGCTTTGCATGTTCTTTAATATACTATCTGTGTGGTGGTCATATGATTTTACCATTACCCCTCTGCAGTCCAGGTCCTGTCTGAAAACAGCCACTTGACCAGCCCACTTACTTGGTTTACCAAACTGCAATAAAAAAGTAAATAAATAAGTAAAAGTGGACAGGAAAATGAAGGTGGCACTCATGATAAAGACTTTTATAGACATAAGAATAACACATCTCAACTGCTTCAATTTTAGACCAGCAGTATAATTTTTCTTCTCAGATTTAGGAATGTTCTTCAGAGATTCTGATTTTCTTCATAACATTAAACATGTTTAAAGGTATGAATATTAACAATACTTTTAAGAAAATCCTTCTTTCTGAATATGCTTTGTGATTTTAAATAATAGGTGTTTTGATTTTTAATGCTCAGAGTTTGAGATATATCATAAAAACTACTCATTTTATACAGTGAAGCAAGAAACTGAGTGGTTCACATGTAATACTTACATAAAATACCTATGTATGATATTTATCTGTGATGTTTAGATATAGATGTTACCCTTTAGGTAAGAGGTTCCTAACATTCATTTGCATGACATAGGTTCATAAGTTGTTACTAGGTTAAAGAACACTAGGGCCCTTACCATTTGGGTCCTGAGTATCATGGGCATCTATTGGGGGGGGGGGGTAGGCCATGTGAGTATGGCGGTAACTAAGGAAACTGCATATGCTTTCGGTTGTCAGACATCTATTCTCTTTGGCAAGCTATCTCCATCAACATTAAGGAAATCAACACTTTCTCCAAATTCAGAATGTAACTCAAAAAGCACTTTTTCATCCAAGCCAAATATTCCCGCTTTAACACAGGACATATCACCTAACCTATCATCTTTCTGAGTCTCTTATCCTCTCTGAAGATTCACTGAAGACTGACTCCCTTTAGAAACTAGTGCAGACATTGTACATTACACTCTGCTTGACTCAACATTGCACTGTGCTTGCCCACTAGAATGTATATGCACACTTGCACAGTTTTTTTTTCTGTGTAATTAATCTGCACTATTCTATTATTGCTTAAATTTTTGAATTTTTTGTTTGTGAAATGTTTTACATTTCACTAGCGCTGAGCCTGAAATTGCTCAGTATTGATCAGTGCATTACCACAATATTAGCCTGACGAGCCTGGTCTGCAAGGCCATGGAACGTATCATCATGGAACTCATAAACAAAGACATTGGTAACCTCCAAACTCTAGATCCCACCCAGTTCAGGTTTGTGAAAGGCAGATCATGCCTCCTGAACCTGATCGGCTTCTTTGAGGCAGTCACCAAAGCTGCAGATGAGGGTAAGGTGGTTCAGACAGCCTATCTTGACCTCGCCAAGGCTTTCGACACCATCCCCCATTCTGGAATTATAGCTAAACTCACTAAACTAGGTATAAATCCCTACGTCACAAGATGGGTTGCCAACTGGCTCACTGACAGAACTCACACTGTAAAAGTTGCAGACTCCAAATCTGACCTCAAACCAGTGACAAATGAAGTACCACAGGGTTCCGTCCTGGGACCTCTCCTGTTTGGCATCTAATTCTCTAAAGTACAGGCTAACACAGAAGGCCTCTGGCTAATGAAGTTCACAGATGACTGCAAACTAGGAGCCATAGTCAAGTCCCTAAATGATGTGGACATCCTACAGAAGGGCCTCTCTGAGACAGATGCCTGGTGTCAGAGCCATGGCCTAAAGCTCAGTGCCAAAAAGTGCAGTGTCATCCCCTTTGGTAAAAACTCTGTACTCATGAACTAACACATAGGCAGCATTCTACTTAACACCGAATGCATGATAAGAGACCTTGAGACCCAGGTGGACAGTAGTCTCTCCTTTGATAGTCACATTGCCACAGTAGTCAGGAAGTCCTTCTACGTGGCACACCTCATCATAAAAGGGTTCTCATCCAGGAAAAAAGAGGTCATTGTTCCCCTCTACTCGACACTCATTAGACTCATTATAGAGTACAACACCCCTTTTGGAATGTACCTCACAAGACATCTGCAGCAGCTGGAAAGGCCACAGAAGTACCTCAAAAAGAGGATTACTGCCCTCAAATAAATGCCCTACACTGACTGCCTCAAAAAACTCCAGCTTTACTCCATAGCATATCGCCTACTCCGAGGTGATCTCTGCCTAACATATAAAGCTATGTCAAACCCAGAGCTGTTGGACATGCTACACCTAAAAAAATCCCAATCCCTCCGAGCTACACGCTCTAGGGACCTAAACCTTGTCACCACAATAAACAGGACATGCTGGAGGGATAGATTCCTGTCCTAGAGACTTCCCATACTCTGGAACAGGCTACCCATCTATGTCATGCAAAGTTCTTCATTAGCACTCCATTAAAAATCTTGATGAGTGGATGGGAAATAGGAAATACACCCCGGGGATCACTTCTGTGTCTCTGCTCAACAGTGGCACAGGAAAATACCTTTCTTGGGTGGTGTAAGCCAGGGAACCTTGTTGGCTAGGCTTACGTAGACCCTTGGGCAATAGCCTAGTACCTACCTATGAACCTATAAACAAGTAAAAAATAAAATAAAACAAAATAAAATAAAGGACTTGTGGGGAGGGGGTGTGAGTTATGATAATACTTTTCTTATTGACAGCCTCTGTCTATAAGGAACATGGAGTCCACACATGTGGTAAATTGACAATTTCCCATTCAATTGTCAAAGTTTTGTTTGAATAGTGTTGGGGATGAACTCTGATTTACCTGAATGGCTGAGGCCTATTCCATAGTGTGGGGATCCTTTGGGACACATATATGTCGCTCCAGTGCATTCTGTTTATGTCAAAAGCCAAGTTCAGATCCCTGGATCTAGTGTTTCTGGTGCCATTTGTTTTGACCATGTGCAACAGATCTGTCAGGGCTGGGTTTGAGGAAGCCCTGTGAGCCAGGCAAAGATCCTCCCTCAACAGCCTGTAGGAGACTGAATACAGCAACAGAGCCTTTAAGTAATTATTATAGGACAGGGTATTCACGCCCTGAATTCTCATGATGACCTTTGTGGATGTTCCAACTTTTGCAAGTGTCTGATTAGATACATGCCAAAGGGGTCATTATTTAATGATAGGTCTGATAAGCGTGGTGTGGAGTGGTACTATAACTTCCATGGACTTGTATGCAATACCCTTACCTATAAGTTGGGGAATATAAAATGATCTTTTTTACTGTCTTGGTTACATGTTGGTTAAAGAACAGATTGTTGTCTACATATGTTCCCAGATCCCTTACTGCTGGGTCAATTTTTAAGGGTATTTTGTTAATTAAGTTGGCTGATAGTTTCCCAAAGGGCATTATAATGTATTTTTAGCACTGAGTATTAGGCCATGGCTTATACATCACTCATTTGTCCATGTTAAACCCTCTTGCAAGATGCTGTTGTCTTGGGAGGAGTCTGTAACAGCTCCCAGTTTGCAATCATCTGCGAACTTGGTGAGTCAGAGGCCTTGAATGTTAGCACTAACTTCTGAGAAGTAGATGTTAAACAAAAGTGGACCCACCATGGAGCTCTGGGGTACTCTACTGGTGACTGGTCTCTTAGTGGAGATGGTCTCACCAATCCTGACTTTTTGTATCTTGTCTGTGAGCCAGCTGGCAAACAAGTGGGATATACAGAGACTCATGCCTATCTCAGAGACCTTGTAAACACTGCCTGAGTTAGGTATTTTTATTTTTGTTTTTATTTTACATTTGTTGACCGGGCTGGTCCAACTGGATATATGTCCATTTTCAGCAGATGCCCAGGGAGAAAAGCTCCAAGAGAAAAAATACATAAGTATTAATAGCAACGTTACAAAAATTCACTCAGAAAAAAATATAAATTAGCACTGACATATATTACTGAAGTAACACAAATTAGCAGTGACATATATTACAGAAGCAACAACAAGAAATTAATTACAGGATGAGGGAGTTCAAAATTAAGAAAGATAGCAGAAAAGTAAGTTTTTGTACTAATTTGTAAGCAGGAGTAAGTGAACATACTAGTAGCATTAGGCAAGCTAGTCAGGGTTAGTACAGGGGCAAAGCCAGTGAGTTTTGAGATGAGTTTTGAGATGGGATTTAAAGCAGGGAAGAGAAGAGATTGCAGTGAGGTTGTCAGGAAGAGAGTTCCAAGCTTTTCCTATTGTGTTAGAAAACAAGGAGGTGCCTGCCAAGTTATTGGATTTACAAGTTGATATAAGAAGTTTGTTAGAAGAATGTAGGCTTTTGAGGTTGCAATAAGGTGTAATAAGTGTCTTGAGAATAGGGGTGTTGTTAGGTTTATAGAGGATTTTATGGGCTAAGGAGAGCTGATGAAATAAGATCAGATTTTGAAGCTCAAGCCATCCTAATTGCTTTAGGTTTAAGCAGTTGTGAGTTCTAAAAGTAGAGCTAGAGGCAAATCTGGTAATACTGTTGTAGGTGACTGCCAGTTTGGAGAGGTTAGATGTGGAGAGATAAGTGTAAATGGGGGAGACATAAAGTAGGGTAGAGTTCAGATATGAATGGGAAATGGTAGTTTTAGCAAGAGGTGTAAGAAATGGTTTAATTCTATACAGGGAGCCTAGTTTTCTGTTAACTAATTTTATAGTGTTGTTAATGTGAGAGTCAAAGCATAAGTTGTTGTCTAGCTCTACTCCAAGGAGCCTGGTGGAAGGGTCAGGTGATATGATGGCACCATTATTAGACAGGAGAGAGAAGGTGAGTGGAGAGGATTTACGGGTGGGGGAGAAAAGTAACAGTTTGTTTTTTGGGGGGCTTAAGATTAAGCGATGTTTTAGGAACCAAGTTTCAACAGTTTTGAAAGTCTGTTGAGTGATGGAATGCAGTTCAGTGGGGAAAGAGGCAGAGCAAATCAAAGTAGAATCATCAGTGCAGTGTATACAGGTTACAGAGGGAATACTGGTACGATGATCATTAATAAAAATAGAAAACAGGAGGGGGCCAAGTATAGAGCCTTGGAGTACTCCGAGGGTAATGGGAAGGAGGTTGGATAAGTTATTTTGCTAGAGCACAGCCTGTTGTCTATTATGCAGCTATGACTCAAACCACTTTAAAGCACTAGAGTCGAGTGCGAAAGTTTTAAGTATATTTATCAGAATATGGTGATTAACCATATCGAAGGCTTTGGGCAGGTCTATAAAGAGAGCAGGGGTGACTAAACTATTGTTTCGATTTTTGTTGATGTGGTCAGTGAAGGAAAGGAGGGCTGAAGTGGTGCTGTGGAAAGGTCAGAAGCCATATTGACAGTCAGCTAGTAGGTTGTTATTTAATAGGTGTTTAAGAAGTTGTTTTTGGACAAATTTTCCATGATTTTAGCTAGGGGGGAGAGAAGGGCTATGGGTCGGTAGTTGGAGAGTTCTGTTGAGTTCCCACCTTTATGCAGGGGAATGATATGTGACATTTTCCAGACTGAAGGAATGAAGCCTTCGACAATGGTTCTGTTAATCAGAATGGAAATGGGATAGGCTAATGCTTTGGCTGCAGTTTTTAGATACTGAGCTGGTAGATGGTCAGCAGCAGGGGAGGAGGTTTTTAGTTTTTGGAAAAGAGAGCAGATAAGAGATGTAGGTACTGGATGCAGTAGAAAAGAGGGAATTGAGGAGTTAGAGGAGGTGCACTGAGAGGAGATATTGGGAGCTAGCTGATTAGCTAGGGATTGTATTGAATACCTTGGCTAGGTCAAGATATGCAGTGGTGATCCTCTCAAAGACATCTATCAGGTTAACTAGGCATGACCTTCCCCTAACAAAGTTAAACTGGGATGGGTCTCTAGATTTCCAATGTCCTTAATTATCATTTCCATGATAATTTGTTCCATGGCATTGCATATTAGGTTTGTTAGACAGAGTCTGTAGTTCCATGAGCCAGTTGATGGTCCATCCTTGTAGAGGGGAATGACTGTTGCAGTCCTCCATTCACTTGAAACATAGCATATTTTGAGGCTGTAGTTGAAGAGTGCCTCAAGTGTTCCTGATAGGTCATGTTTTAGATTATTCAGGAGGCAACTTGGTATTTAGTCGGTACCCATGGTGGTGGTGTTCTTGGCTTTAGCTAGTGCTGCCAACTTCTGGTCCATGCTAAAACTTGGTTTGGTATGTTAAAACATATTTAACCTGGTGAAACTGGTGGGGGGGAGTCTGAGCTGAATTTATCAGCCAATAAGTTTGTTATGTCACCCTGATCACTGATGGAGGTATTGTTCACCACCAGTTGAGCACACTTTTCCCCTTAGTAGGGGGAGTTTGGTCTTAAGGGTGAAACATGCTATGGTGAAGTTCTATGTAGAACATAACCCATTGGCTATGCTGCCAAAAAAGGAAAAAGTGAAATGCATGCATCTTCTGATACAATTCCATTTCCTGTTTCTTTACAGACTAATTTGCTTCATTACATATAAATTCTATTCTGTGGTCTCTTAGAACCTTCTCCACTTTATCACTTATTTATTTATTTATTTTGACAATCATCATTTTTGATCCCAAAATATTTCTTAGGTCATTATATTTATTATGCATGTGACTTACTTTTCTGAAAGTTTGTAATACATGTGCAGTGTCATTATGTTTTCATTTCTTAGAATATTTTTCATCAGCAGTTTCACAATTTTTTTTTCAGGGGGAGAAATATCTTTTTTGACAACTACAAAAAAGTTTATATGTTCAGCAGAAGGAAACATGTCAAGATAAATTACACATTGTGATGACAACTTACAATATTTATCATGATACATAAACTTTAGGCTATAAAACATACTTCTGTCCTGTGAATTATAGTACATTAATATATGAGATCTACTTATCCTAAAAGAGGCTGGAATGCAGTTTATCTGCCACTGTACACCTCAATAAGTGCTGTGTGTGTGTGTGTGTGTGTGTGTGTGTGTGTGTGTGTGTGTGTGTGTGTGTGTGTGTGTATGTGTGTGTGTGTGTTTATATATATATATATATATATATATATATATATGAGTTTATAATCAAAAATTGCTTGTGAGTTTGATTGAAGCATAAAACATTGAATAAAATCATCTGTGATTACCATTAATTGCCATTAAAGTCATTGAAAAAAGTAATTGTAAATGCAAACCAATAGGTTGCTTTTGAGATTACCAAAAGAAAAAAAAACAAACAAAAAAAACAACTTTCACACTCAGAAATAAAATATATTATCCTAGGGTTTGCACAATTTCAAAGAAATGGGAAAAACCCTTGAGTTATGTAATGATTGATCTAATGAACTTTGACCATTACATAATTGAACTTACTTCACCACTTACAAAAAAACACCAAAATTTCAGCAAGTGATAAAATGCATGCAGGAATAAATTGCACAACACCCACATAAACATATATGTATGTATATATATTTATATATATATATATATATATATATATATATATGTATATATATATATATATATATATATATATATATATATATATATATATATATATATTCACTTTAGAAGCTCGAAATACTGAAATATCGAAATTCAGCATTTTGAGCCCATAAAGTGCAATCCTAAGAACAGTGAAAGCTCAGAAGCATGAAATTCAAAAGCTCGAATACTGAAGTATGCTTCTGAGGTTTCGTTGTGGTTTTGAATTCAGGTAAGTTTGTGTGTTAAAGGTTTTGGGTAGGGGCTGTGGTGTGTGTCAGTGTGTTTTGTTGCTGTGATGTGTGTGTGCGAGAAGAATGTCGCTTGTGTGGTGGTGTTTTGTGCGTGTTTGTGTGTAGTGCGACCTCATAGTGAGATTATTTAAGTAGGAGGGTGTGGGGGGCTGCAGGGGGTTGCTGGGGGGCTTGCACCCCTGCTTTTATGTAGTAGAAAGTTTGTGTTTGTGTGTGGGGAGGATGGTGCGTGTGTGTGCAGTAGAAGCACGAAATTCAAAATCTCCGGTGTGCAAGATTTTGAATTTTGCGGTTCTGAGTTTTCGTGGTTTCAAAAATTCGACTTTATAGCTTCGAAATATTGAATTTCAATATTTCAGTATTTCGAGGATATAAAGTGAATCCGTATAGATAGATAGATAGATAGATAGATAGACAGACAGACAGATAGATGGATAGATAGATAGACAGACAGATAGATAGATAGATAGATAGATAGATAGATAGATAGATAGATAGATAGATAGATAGATATAGGTGTGTGTGGAAAATAGCACAGTGAATGCCCAACAGAAAACACTGACTATGCAATAGCCAGCCACATACACTACATACACAATTGCAAATGCAAGGTAAACAGTCTTGTACTTGCAATTATGACATGAAGCACCTAGAAACATGCACAAAAGCAGAAGAAAGTGTATTCATGTCTTAGCTTTGTCCCCACACCCCTTGAATTATACATGCTAACTCCATGGTTGCTCAAATGCCATGAAAAGGCAATTATTCTGATAAATAAAAGCCATCCATGTAAGCAGTTTGAGAAGTTGGGTATTCTGCTGTGTGTGAAATGTCACTACACAGTCGACAACATGAATTTTAGCCAGAATGAACTATTATGATAAATAAATATGTTTCCTTAGGGAACTGGTTCCTGAAAAGGGAGATAACTGGCATTAAATCCAAATCAAATTTCCTTTAACCTTATCCACAGTGATGCATAAATCAACTCCTGTGGATGAAACCTTAATATCCAGCACCCTCAATTTTCTCGTGGGAGTAAGGTGAATAAGTAGCCTTAGTGTGCACCTTCTCAGTTTCTCACACCAAATTTTAACCTCAGTGAATTTCCATATATATGTACCCAAAGTCCATGTTTTGGATCCAAGACAAGCCACAGGAAAAATGTACATATGATAGTAAAGTTTGTGTAGCATTTACTCTTCACCAAGTTTAATCATTGTCTTTAAGTTTTCTTTCTTCAGCTATAATCATTGAAAACTTGAAAATCATAAGCAAAGATGCATTATGTATTTTTGGCCTTATAAGGATTTCAAGATATATTATTACATTATAAATCATCCTTCCATTCAAAAAAATACATAGTGAAAACAAAGATTTGAATGTTTTACATAGTCTAATGCATTACAAAGCAATAAAACATTGTTTGCTATTAATTTATGTTTTGGATTAATATGAATATTGGGCATTACAAGTACCATCCATCAAAATCAAGGAAAGCTGTTAATGTGGAAATCTTTCTTAGTGGGAGGCAGGACTCCTTTAAATGAGTGTTAATCTTCTGATTTAGATATAACCTCTGACATTTCTAAGTTGGCTAGAATACTGACTGATCTGGAGAAAAAATGCTTTACCTGTGACCACCTGTGAAATCTTATGCTGGGAAAACTCCTCAGCTAACATGCTTTAAACAAAAGTTTACCACAGGTGTTAATTACTGCCTCATCTCAGGTGTTTACTTCTTTGACTGAAGGTGCTGGTGAGTAATTACAGGAACACAGCCAATTTCTGAGACAGCAGTAATTATTGAATTTGTAGAAAAGTTCAAGCAAAGCTTCAAATTTCAGATTATTAGCTGACTTCCTGAAGAACAGCTAATCCCAATGTGGTGAGTTCTCTGCACCTGCATGGTAGTGTATTCGAAACTTCACCTAATAGTTTAAGATTGAAAGCTGTCTACTAAAGACTTGCTGTTAGTTTCACAGTGATATATGATGGGACTGAAGTCTTTAAATTAAAACAGATACAGAATGCTCCTTTTTTCATTATGTAGGAGATATTGCATGCATTCCATTGAGTTTAGTATGCATAATATTTTAGAATGGTATATTTTAATGATTCAGTACAGAATATTGTTATTGTTGTCTTCCACATATGACTAAACAGTATTTGTAACTTATTTATTTGTTAAAACACACCTGGTTTATTTTTTATATGAACTACTGAAGAATATGGCTTTGTACATTGGCTGTGTATAACATTTTTAAAAATCAATAAAATATGGTATAAAAACAAAAAAATATATGGTCATGTGATACAGGGGTAGAAAGAACTCTGTAAACAATTGGACATATAATGGTACCAGTAAAGCAGCTCAGAGGACTGCTTTATGGTCAACAGGGCTGGTGTTAGCATTTTGGGGGCCCCCAGCAGATGTCAAGCTGGGGGCCCCCTAGGCACTTCCAGTCTATGTATCACCCGGTCACTGCCACCCTTCCTAAGCAACCTTTTAGTTCATGCTGCAAACTTTTAGGAGTAGTATGCACAGACTGACCTTTGGCTACAATATTCTTACATCAGAAGACTTGTATACTACACTGTGTTGGCCCATCTCACAAAGGGACATTTACAGTTACTGGCATTTAGTTGCAGCAATGATATATTGCAGCAACTCTATGTACAGGTCTGGACATAGGTAAAATGGTGCCCTAGGCCTACTGTTTCAGTCCTCCCCCATACACACAATAGCCTCCAGTCTTCCCCATCTTGGGCTTCCCATACCATGCACATTACTTTTTTTCTTCCTTTTCTCACATTTTGCCTTACTTTTCAGCTTTTTCAAGAAGCTATAACTTTCTATATGCTCTGAAGTGCATTTTAAAGTTTTTTTCTTTTTACGCACCTTTTCATCCAATAACGGCTTGAACAGAAATTATGATTAAGTAAAGAAATTGTGCTGCTGTTCAGCTTTTGTTTTCATTGCATCCTTTCAGAATACATTTTCTGACCAAAGACAGTACTGTAGTAACCATTTAGGAAATAAGAAACGAATTTCAGTTTTATTATTGTTTTCTTTCAAGGAAGACATACGTTGTACCCAAGGCTTAATGTTCAAAGATGACAAAACAGTAGCTCACAATAAACTAACAACCCTTTGTTGTCTGGATACACAGGTCCTATCTGGAGAACTGTCTGCCACCCATTCCCCCCAAAAGACTGCTTATGCATGCCTCTGGTGTTAGACTGGGATGAAGACAGAGGTTCAAATTGCCACAGTCAAATATTTCAAGGGACTGCTGATACATATATACTTAGTATGTCTCCTCACTCCTCAACCCAAACTGTCAAAGGCATCCACCTGTATATGTGTCCTAAGTGTGACTGTGAGGAAAGTGAAAAAATAATATTATAGTAATGTATTCTACTTTGTTGTTCCTACACAAGCTGTAATAATCTTCTTTGTACACCTCTTAGGTATGTGAGAAAGTAAAAGAAACAATGACCACACTGTCCTCAGCCCAAACACAACTTTTAATGACCTCTGAGATCTGACTGTGAGGAATACACCACAATCCCCCCTCCCCACATATAACCTACAGCAGCTCTCTGTACACACACCTCCGAACAGGGCTGGTTTTAGAATGGGTGCAGCTGAGAGCAGAGGCCATTATCAGCTTTATCCTAACAGGGTCATATCATAGCCCTGCTCATGTTAAAGAGCATAATCAGAAAAAAATATATTTTTTTTCACCTCATTTTTCCTCAGACAACAGTGTTTGTGCGGCCCCACACAGTCAAGGATGATGAAGAGAACCTTCTGTATCCATTTATACAGTCTGGGGAGTAGGGATCTCCCAGAGTCTTAGAAGATGTAAGTATCTCAATGTTTTGGGATACATTTTATGACTTTCTTTTGAAATATCATTTCTTGTTAGCTACAGTTTTTACTGACACTCAGAAGAATAATGTATGTGTCCTGGCATTATTGCATGTGTGCACAGATAAAACTCACTAACATTTTTACAAACACAAACACAAACACATATATGTCCATATGTGAGTGTGTGTGTATCTATATATATATATATATATATATATATATATATATATATATATATATATATATATATATATATATATACACACACACACACACACACACACACACACACACACACACACACACACACACACACACACACAATCAAACATAAGCCATACCAATACTAGTGTTATACTTATTTCAGCAATACATTGTGCAACACTGGTACCAGCAGACCAGATCTGTGACTGCTGTTAAGCAGTCATCAAACAGCAGCAGGGATGGGTCACTTATTTACCTCACTGAGGAGTAATGCAATCCTATCTCTGTCCCTGATTTTGCACATAATTTTGTTCTGTCCTTTGTAACAAGTTTGATTTGCTTGTAAATTATTCAGGATTACAGGTAGCCAATAAATCCAGACATTAGAGTTTTACACTTTATGTCCAACAATGTTGATACAAAAGGTGTTATTCTATTAACTTTTTCATTGAATTAGAGTAATATTTAAAATGTGTTCCTGATTTTCAGCCTTTATTCTGCTATTATTGGTATTATGCTGAATTCTTCAGTGAAGAAGTTGAGAGTTACAGTATACGATATTCTGCAAGTATTTATAAAACTCCCTAAAAGAGAAAACTATCCCTGAAGACAGAAGTATTAGCTCTTCTTAAAATCCAAGGTATGCACAGACACTGGTCACCCAGGGCTGCTGATCTCTCTACTGCTTACCTTGCTCATGTTCATTATCAGCTTTATCCTAATAGGTTCATAGGTAGGTACTAGGCTATCTGCCCAAGGGCATTTATAAGCCTAGCCAGAGTGTGTCGGCTTTTGCCGCCCCATTGATTAATTAACTGAGTTTCTGTCAAGCAGAGCCAATGAAGTGATCCCAGGGGTGTATTTTCTGTTACCCATCCACTCATCAAGGTTTCTCTTGAAGAGTGTTAGTGAGGGGCTCTACCTAATGTAGATAGGAATCTTGTTCCAAAGCATGGGGAGTCTCTGTGACAGGAATCTATCCCTCCAGCATGTTCTATTTATTGTTGTGGCGAGGTTTAGCTCACTAGAGCGCGTGGCTCGCAGTGACTTGGATTTCTTTAGGTGGAGCATGCCCATCAATTCTGAGTTGGACATGGCTTTGTAAGTCAGGCAGAGATCACCTCTGAGTAAGCAATATGCCACTGAGTACAGCAGGAGTGTTTTTCAGTCGGTCAGCATAGGACATATGTTTGTGGCCAGTAATCCTCTTGGTGAGGTACTTTTGTGGTCTTTCCAGCTGTTGGAAGTGTCTTGTGAGGTACATCCCAAATGGTGCTTTGTACTCTATGATGGGTCTGATGAGTGATGAGTAAAGGGGCACTATAACCTCTTTATTTCTAGATGCGAACCCTTTAGTAATTAGATGGGCCACATAGAAGGATTTCCTTACTACTTTGGCAATATGATTGTCAAAGGAAAGATTACTATCTACCTGGGTCCGCGGATCTCTTATTACCTCTTCTGTATTAAAGGGGCTGCCACCTATGTGGTAATTTGTGGGTGTTTTGTTTTTCCCAAATGGGATTACTATGCATTTTTTGACATTTAGCTTGAGGCCATTACTTTGACACCAGGTGTCCGACTCAGTAAGACCTTTTTGGAGGATGTCCGTGTCAGCCGGAGAGTCAATTATGGCTCTCAGTTTGCAGTCATCGGCAAACTTGGTTAGCCATAGTCCTCTTGTGTTTGCCTGTACTTCTGAGAAGTATATGCTGAACAGTAGGGGTCCCTGGACCGTGCCTTGTGGGACACCACTTGTGACTGGTTTAGAGTCGGACCTGGAGCCTGCTATTCTTACAGTGTGAGTTCTGTCTGTAAGCCAGTTGGCAACCCATCTTGTGACATAGGGGTTTATGTTCAGGCTGGTGAGTTTTTCTATAATACCTGAGTGAGGAATGGTGTTGAACGCCTTGGCGAGGTCAAGGTAGGCTGTGTGAACCACCTTTCCCTCATCTATGGCCTTGGTGACTGTCTCAAAGAAGTCAGCCAGGTTTAGTAGGCATGATCTGCCCTTAACAAAGCCAAACTGGGTTGGGTCAAGTGTTTGGTGGTTCCCAATGTCTTTGTTAATGAGTTCCATGATGATGCGCTCCATAGCCTTGCAGACCAGGCTAGTCAGGCTTATGGGGCGATAGTTACCAGGGTCAGTTGTGGCCCCTCCTTTGTGGAGCGGAATAACCGTTGCTGTGCACCATTCTATGGGCACGTAGCCTGTAGAGATGCCGAGGTTGAACAGCGTGTTTAGGTGGGGGGTTAGTTTGTTCTGTAGCTCATGCAAGACGCATCCTGGGACACCATCTGGCCCCATTGACGCTGTGTTTTTGGCTTTTGAAAGGGCTGTTTTCACCTGTGCGTCTGTGATTTCCGGAACACTACACTTTTCCGGTATTGTTGTGGGCCCTTTTGGAGGTGAGAAGGGGATGAAGTTTGCACTGAATCCATCTGCCAGGATGTTGGCAATATCAGTAGGTTCAGTATATTCTTTGCTATTTTGCACTAGCTCAGAGCATATCTGTGAGTTGCCACTTAGATTTTTGACATAGTTAAAGAAGGCTTTGTGGTTATCTTTCAAATCCTTGGCTATTTTTCTTTCGAAGTTAGCCTTGGATGATTTTATGAGGGACCTTAGTTTCTTACTGATACTGATCAGGGATGTCTTTTCTTCTTGGGATTTTCTTTTTTTCTGAACTAGTTTCCTCCTTTTATTGTATAACCTGTTTATGGCAGGGGGTCCACCAGACTGGTTTCCTTCTCTTAGGGGAGTGAGTCTTGGTTTTGCTAGGGATAGCATGATCCATGCATCCTTGTAGGTGCTCATAGAGTGCATTTGTAAAGGATTCTGCATCCTGGGCAGTGTTATCATTTAGCGTGGGGGCTGTGAAACTTACCACCTTTGTCTTAAGAAAGGTGAAGTTTGCTTTAGAAAAGTTTTTCACTGTGGTTTCCTTGGTTGGGGGTGGTGGTGGGGTGTGGACATCCAGAGTGATTAGTTTATGGTCTGATCTAACCCATGACAAGTTGACCTCCAGTGCGGAACACCTGTCACCCATGTTGGTGATAACCAGGTCCAAAATGTTTTCACCTCTGGTAGGGGAGTTTACCAGCTGATCCAGGGCATTTCAGTTGATAAATTCCAGAAGCGCTGAACCTGGGAGTTTGTACTCAAGTAGTTTTCCCAGTTAATGGTAGGGTAATTGAAATTGCCCAATATCAGGGTATTCGGTAGGACCTTCATGTTTTCCAGTGTCTCCAGAAAGGCAGAGTGGTGGTCCTGGGTCATGGAGGGTGATCTGTAGCAGGCAGCAATTTGCATTGCAGATTTGCCCGATGTTAGTTACACATGGATGATCTCAGAGGTATCATGCTGCACCACTAACCTGGAGGTGTAGGTATCCTTGATGAATATGGATACACCCCCTTCGTTTATGTTTCGGTCCGTGTTCTGTGGCCGAAATCTGTGGTATGAGTTGTAGCCCAGTAGTGCTGGAGTGCTCTCTGGAGCCTTGAACCAGGTTGCAGTTACTGCACAGATGTCGATGTTCTCCATACTGAGGAGTGCTTCGAGCACATGCATTTTGAGATTTAAACTCCTGGCGTTGAGTAGCATAACCCTCATTTTTTTATTTGTGTTGTTTACGGAGGTGGGTTTGACTTTTGAGCCTTGCCTAAAAAAGGCACTATGGGGGCAGCAAGAGCCTTGGCCAGTATTCAAAAGCCTAGGGGTGACAGGTGCAAGCTGTCTCTTGCAAAGCAACGCGGCTTGTTGAGCATGTCGTCCCAGGCTGACAGACACTGGATCTCCTTTGAATGACATCAGAAGCTTAGCCAGTTGTTGAAATTGATCATTTTTTCTTTATACTGAAGTATCATTCTTGGTGAGGGCAGGATGCTACTCAGGGTCAGGGTCATACCCGCCGGGGCTACATGATCAGAGAACTCTTCCATGTCTCTTTTCATGTAGTCCAGGGAGGTATGTTTCAGGTCATTCACACCAACATGAACAATGACAGAGTCATATTTGTACTTGTTCTGGAGTAACCTGAGTGCTTGTGTTATTTGGCAGATTCTGGCTCCCGACAGGCAGCTAACAGTAACCTTCTCCTTGTCCAGCCTAGTGAGTGGGACGTCAGTATGCCTGACTATAGAGTCACCTATTACTAGTGTGTTAGGTATGCTATTTCGCCTTAAGGGCTGTGATTGTGCGGCACATTGATTTCGTGTTTTATGTGTTGTCTGGTTTGTAATGGGAGGTGCAGGTTTTTTGGGTGTTTGCTTTTGAGCTCTCGGATCCTTTTGCAGGTTTTTATTTAGAGCTTCCGAGTATGATTTAGTGTTGTTGTTGTATATTTATGTGTATTTTTTGCCAGTGCTGGTTTAGTAGGTCTGTGTGAGGCTGGAGGTGTGGTGTAAGTGTCAACTTTCTCCTCATGACTGTCTGTTCCAGTATTGGGTGGAGAGACCTTAGCCTCCAGTTTGACTGTATAATTGCATCTCCTGCATATATTAGTGTTTTGTTGTAGGAGGAGAGGGTTGTCTGTGTACATGAGGCAGTTGTAACATTGCCTCAGGATACCCAGGTTCACCAGCTGGACTGGAGAGTACACCTGAAGTTGCCCTTTGGTCATGCCTGAAGAGTAGGGTGAGCTGCTTAGTCGCTTGGTTGGTGAGGGGTGGATAAAGAACCATGCCCTGCTGAGCAATCAAGTGTCGGGGTATATTAGTGCTTGCTATTAGGTCTGAGCAACTGCTGGACTGTAAGATGCTTTTTGAGTGCTTAGGTTGAGAGACTAGTTTCAAGGGAAAAACTGAAGAGGAGACTTAGTGGAGCCAGGAATAATTTAACTGTAGCTAACCGATGCTGCCCAGCGTGCAAAACCATGCAAACTCAGTTTTTAATCTACTAACTTCTGGGCTGGAACCACTCCTCCAGGGAGAGATGGCTGCTCAAGGTTCCCCTCTCTCACAGGTGAACAGAGAAACTTCCCTCTATCCAAGTAAGGTATGGGCAACTCAGAAACTTGTAACACAGCCCTGAATTCAGCACTAGCCTGAAAACTGGACTATACTAGCTTAGAAAGGTGGGAAGCAAGGAATGTTTTTTTGTTTTGTTTTTTTTTTTTTAAAGATAAGGCAAAAACAATAAAAAGTACACTTAAAACAGCTTTAAACGACTACAAGCGATCAGAAAAGGCTATCATACTTTAGTGTGCAGCCTACAACAGATAAACAAATTATTTAAACAAAAAACAACTTTTTAAAAGTACAGGCAGTCAAATAAGTACAATATGTTAAAAAAAGCAAGCTTTTAAATCACAATAAATGCTAGAAAATCAACGTTTAGGTGATTCACAGCCCTGTTAAGGTTAAACAGAACAATCATGAAATTAATACATTTTTCTCCTCATTTTCCTCAACCAATAGCAGGTTTTGTGGGGCCCCCACACAATGAAGGATGATTAAGGGGGCCCCCTTGCAGCCACAGGTATTGTAGCCACCTAAAGCTGGCTATGTTGTTAATTTTAGTGTAGAGAATGTCTACCAGCAGGGTTAACTAAGCCATGGGCACTATGTTAGTGGTGAAATATTTAATGGAATTGTGAAGGCTCTTGCTTGATAAAAACACTGTTACAATAAGCAAAGATATTTTTGAATTTAAAAGTAGATATAAAAAAGAATTATTACCCACCTGGTTTATTAAGAATACAAGACTGATATACTAGCTTTTGTTGGCTTGACAGACATGTTACAAAATATCAAGGTAAGATAACTTGCAGTGGTTGGGACCCCCCAGGAACAGGGGGCCCCCAGCGACCGCAGGGTTCGCTGGTGCCTAAAGCCAGCTATGATTGTCAGTAATATACAGTGCTGCAACAAAAGCTTTAGTTGTTGAATGCAGGGGTTTTAAAAGACTTGATTTCCTGCTAGCTACTGACATAAGCAAATCCTAACTGTAGTACATTTTATAGATGATTAAATCCTAAGCTGCTCCATTTAGCATGTGAAGGATATTTCATAATATGGGCCATTTCCCCAGTTAATGACCATTACCTTGGCCTGGTGAAAAAGCATACAGTAATGTTAAAACTGCAGATTGTAGTTGAGTACATTATTCCCCTTTGAATGTTTGTTTTATTTAATGGAACAGGACCCCAGTTTAAAGTGGAAATAAAACTTCATCTTAGTACATAAAACAGGGCCCCAGATTAAAGTGAGAATAAATCTTCAGTTTGTACAGTGTTTAAAATGTAATAAACCCCTGCTCCTGGTCATACTGAAGCTGGAATAAGTGAAGATATATACGATGTAAATATTTCAATTTATCTGGAGAGGATTCTGTGCTTGAGGTGACAGTTATCTACTTGAAATCAGTTTTCTCAATGTCCACTAAAGTGTCATCAAAGCTAAATCTGTCCAACCTAGCTTGTGTCTAAATGTATGGTTAGCTTCTTTACAGGACAGAGACCATGAGTTTTGCATAAGCTAAAATATATGAGGGCAGTAACAAGGGTATCAGACCTATAAGCCAGTATGAGAGTTGCAGCAGATCTCTTGCCAGTGATTTAGGAAATCTTACTGCTGTTTTACTTAAAGGACAGTCAGACTTTAGTATTGAGCTCATAAGATATTTTTTTCTAAAATTATAACCATGTCATGAAAAACAGAATGTAATACTCAGTGCAAAAGACTTTGACTTCTATTTAAGCAACTTAGTATAGAAGTGGACCTGAGATAGCTTCAGAGTCAGAATGATGGATTTAGCTCTGAATCAGCCTTCCATTCATGTCTTTGTCTCCACCTAAACTATTATTTTACATTAGATGTTTACAACAATCTATTGAAATGATGGTAATATTAAGACAGATTGACCCCGTATTGACAACTACCACTGATTTATAAGTAAGGAAGCATGTAACCAGGAATTACATAAAATCCAGACACCCTGGAAGGAGCCTTAATGTTTACAATAATAATAATTTCTCCAGCAAAGGAAAATGATGTACTCCAAACTTCTCTAAAATAGTATATCTAGAAATTCTGGAAATAACAGCCTTGTATCTGATGGGACAGATTTTACTCCTATGACAGACAGTGTCTTCACACCTTGCCCACATGCCTAGATCTTCTCTTTAACATATGAATCAAAGTCCTTGAGAATTCTGTTCATGGATGATAAGCTTCCACTTCACATCAAACAGAGCACCTCATTGGCCCTCTTCAAACACAATCTGGATGATTGGATGGGTAACCATAAATTCACTCCGGGGGTTCCACCTGTGTGCCTCTTGGATGGGGCAATAGGTGCTGATCATGGTAACAAGGGTAAACTTTGGCTAGTCTTGTAAGGGCCCTTGGGTCATTAGCCTAGTAATCTCCTATGATCCAATGATCCTATGATAGATTCTTTTTTATGGCAGCAAAGCAATATAATTTGCTTACCACTATAGGTCCCCCTAGATGGTGGTATCTTCAAACATTCAATTTTTTCCATGGCACTGAAGTCTTGTAGTTAATATATATATATATATATATATATATATATATATATATATATATATATATATATATATATATATATAAACAGCAAGTGGTGTAGACCCCTGTGCAATGATGAAGAAGAGTGAAGTTCCTTCAAAAATGCTTTAGCAGTATTTTTCTTTACTTCAAACTTTGATGTTTGTGGTACGCTTTGATGTTTTGGGCATTCATGAGAGTGAATTGCATCTTTATTATATTTTTGTCATGGAGCCTTCTCACCAGTCGTATATTATACAGTAAGTCACTCATTTTTTTCTGTAGAAAGTGTACACTGTTGGAAGATAGTGATTTCACACACTGCTTAATGATATTTTAAAACAAAATGATAATCTTTAGCCTGCAAACAATATCACTGTCTTGCATCGGATTCTAATGTGCTTCATATTTCCAATAGCAGGTTTTATTATGTGTAACATCTTCTCCCTTCTTGTCATACATTTTGATTATGAAAGGCTTAGATATACAGTGGATATAAAAAGGATACACAACTCTGTTAAAATGCCAGGTTTCTGTTATATAAAAAAAATGAGACCACAATAAATCCTTTCAAAACTTTTCCCACCTTTAATGTGACCTATAACCTGTACAATTCAATTGAAAAACAAACAAATCTGTTAGGGGAAAAAATATAAAAAATAAAAAACATACATTATGCTGGCTGCATAAGTGTGCACACCCTTAAAATAATACTTTATTGTAAGACATTGGTAATCTTCAAACTCTGGACTCCACCCAATTCGGGTTTGTAAAAGGCATATCATGTCTCCTAAACCTGATAGACTTCTTTGAAGCAGTCACCAAAGCCATAGACAAAGGTAAGGTGATTCACACAGTCTATCAAGATCTCGCCAAGGCTTTTGACATCATCCCCCCACTCTGGAATTATAGATAAACTCACTAAACTAGGTATAAATCCCTATGTCACAAGATGGGTTGCCAACTGCTCACTGATAGAACCCACACTGTGAAAGTAGCAGACTCCTAATCCGACTTCAGACCAGTGACAAGTGGAGTACTACAGGGTTCAATCCTGGATCCTCTCCTGTTTGGTATCTACTTTTCTGAAGTACAGGCTAACACAGAAGGTCTTTGGCTAATGAAGTTCACAACTGACTGCAAACTAGGTGCCATAATCAAAACTCCTAATGATGTGGAAATCCTACAAAAGGGCCTCACTGAGACAGATGCCTGGTATCAAAGCCATGTCCTCAAGCTCAATGCCAAAAAGTGCATTGCCATCCCCTTTGGTAAAAACTCTGTACCCATGAGCTAGCACATAAGTGGTAGTCTACTTAACACCGGAAGTGTGATAAGAGACCTTGGGACACAGGTGGACAATATTCTCTCCTTTGATAAAAACATTGCCACAGTAGTCAGGAAATCCTTCTACGTGGCACACCTCATCACAAAAGGTTTCTCATCCAGGAAAAAAGAGGTCATTGTTCCCCTCTACTCATCACTCATTAGACCCATTATAGAGCACAATGTCCCTTTTGATATGTACCTCACAAGACATCTACAACAACTGGAAAGGTCAGAGAAATACCTCACAAAGAGGATTACAGGCCTCAAACAGATGCCCTAGGCAGACCGTATAAAAAAACTCCAACTTTACTCCGTCACATATTGTCTACTCAGAGGCAATCTTTGCCTAACATACAAAGCTATGTCAAACCCAGAGCTGTTGGACATGCTTCACTTAACGAAATCCGAATCCCTCCGAGGTACACGCTCTAGAGATCTAAACCTTGTAACCACACTAAACAGAGCATGCTGGAGGGATAGATGCCTGTCCCAGAGACTTCCCATACTCTGGAACAAACTACCTATTTATATCAAGCAAAGCTCCTCATTAGCACTCTTCAAGAAAAATCTTGATGATTGGATGGGAAATAGAAAATTCACCCCGGGGATCACCTCTGTGGCTCTGCTCGACAGGGACACAGGAAAATAATTTTCTTGGGTGGCGAAAGCCAGGGTACCTTTTTGGCTAGGCTTATATAGGCTCTAGGGCCAATAGCCTAGTACCTACCTATGAACCTATGTGCACACCCTTAAATTAATACTTTGTTGAAGCACCTTTTTATTTACTTACAGCATTCAGTCTTCTTGGGTACACACCTGCCATCAATTAAAGAGACTCTGATTAACCCCAAATAAAGTTCCGTTGTCCTAGTAGGAGTTTCCTGACATTTACTCAGTTGCCTGCTACAGCAAAAGCCATAGTTTGCAGACAGCTTACAAAGCATCAAAGGGATCTCATTCTTGAAAGGTATCAGTCAGGAGAAGTGTACAAAAACATTCCCACAGCTTTGGATATGCCATGGAACACAGTAAAGACAGTCATCAAAAAGTGGAGAAAATATGGGAGAACAGTGACATTACAAAGAACTGGACGTCCCTCCAAAATTGATGAAAAGACAAGACGAAAAATGGTCAGGGAGGCTGCCAAGAGACCTACAGCAACACTGAAGGAGCTGCAAGAATTTCTGGCAAGTACTGGCTGTGTACTACATGTGACAACAATCTCCCGTATTCTCCATATGTCTGGACTATGGGGTAGGGTTGCAAGATGGAAGCCTTTTCTTACACAGAAAAACATCCAGACCTGACTAAAATTTGCAAAACAATACTTCAGGTCTCCCAAAAGCATGTGGGAAAATGTGTTATGGTCTGATGAGACCAAGGGTGAACTTTTTGGTCACAATTTCAAAAGGTACATTTGGCCAAAAACAACACTTTGCATCATCAAAAGAACACCATCCCCATAGTGAAGCATGGTGGTGGCAGTATCATGCTTTGGGGTTGCTTTTCTTCAGATGGAACTGGGGCTTTAGTCAAGGTGGAGGGAATTATGAACAGTTTCATATACCAGTCACTTTTGGCCCAAAACCTTCAGGTGTCTGCTAGAAAGCTGAAGATGAAGAGGAATTTCACCTTTCAACATGACAATGACCCCAAGCATACATCCAAATGAACAAAAGAATGGCTTCACCAAAAGAAAATTAAAGTTTTGGAATGGCCCAGCCAGAGCGCAGACCTAAATTCAATAGAAAATCTTTGGTGTGACCTGAAGAGGGCTGTGCACAAGAGATGCCCTCACAATCTGATAAATTTGGACCACTTTTGCAAGGAAGAGTGGGCAAATATTGCCAAGCCAAGATGTGCCATGCTGATAGACTCCTACTCAAGAAGACTGAATGTCATAATTTAATTAAAAGGTGCTTCAACAAAGTATTAGTTTAAGGGTGTGCACACTTATGCAACCAGCTTATTGTATGTTTTTTTTTTATTTTTTTATATTTTTCACCTAACAGATTTGTTTGTTTTTCAATTGAACTGTACAGGTTATAGGTCATATTAAAGGTGGGAAAAGTTTTTCAGTGATTTATTGTGGTCTCATTTTTATATGACAAAAACCTGACATTTTAATAGGGGTGTGTACACTTTTTATATCCACTGTATGTCTCCAGGAACATACCAGGGCTGCTGTTTTAATGTTTTAAGTGTTTTGTGCTTCAAAAAAGTCATCAGGTATTCTGGAGGACATCCAGTCTTCTAAGTATTTGTTTTAATGACTGACACCTACACTTGAATTTTTGCTATGGTGTGCCATAAACACATTGATACATTATGTTTTAAAAAGATGCCATATTACAGTAGGGATAATTTCTAACTTCTCATTCCAGTAGTATCTCTGAGAATGCTAGGTAAAGTGCAGCAGGTCTTTGCGTTATTATGTGTGCAATGTCAGTTAGCTTTTAATTACTTTTGCAATGAAAGCACATTTTTTATCAGCAAGGACATAATCTGCCTTTCTGTTTCAACCTTTTCCACTTACAGTATGATTCATTTTTTGTATGGATTCCTGATTTCCTTTTTTCTTGCATAGTTTGATTTCAAGGTAGAGCTAGAACAGCTTGGCCTGTAACATTAGAAGTTTAACCTGCATTCTAAGTGTATTCCTCAATGCTGCAAGTAAAGGTATGTAGCAAATATTGCTGGATGACCTACATATTCCATCATATATTTATGTATTAGCATTTATTCACAGTAAAAGTCTGACTAGTCAGAAAAAAGTATCAGTGCAGGCCAATGGAGAAATGCTCCACAGAGACTACAAATTAAATTAATTAAGAAATGACATTAAATGCGCAGTTACAATGGTTATACATATACAAAAATTGAATAGAATGCAGACATTGAGTATTTGCAGATAATAAACATAACTAAAACAATCATGCAAGAATTATAGTGATTGACAGAAATGTCAATAAATATTCAGGTGGAGACAGATTAAAAATAAAAGATTAATTTATTAGTAGGTTCATTACCTGTAGTTAGTGGGGGTCATTGAGCATACGGTATAGTGCAGTACTGGAGACAGCAAGAGGAAGACTTAGTGATTGCATATTATATTTGCATGAGAAAGTGGTAGTAGGGTAGATAGTGTTATGTTTGTGTTATTTCCTGTTAGGACTAGAGGTGAACTGAGGAGAAGCTGAGTGTCAAAGAGAGGTAAGAATTAAAGGTGGAAAGAAGTAAAATATGAATGCAAGGTAAGGAAAAGGTTTTAAGTTTACGTAAGAATGCCTAAGAAGAAACAAATGAATGGTACGGTACCAAATACATTAAATTAGTTATAAAAATAACATTGTACAGAGTTATTGGAAATGTGTTGGGGATATTTACCATATTAACAGGTAGTTTATCAGATGCATATATGTTGAAAACATTTCTGCCAGTTTAGTTAACAGGTGTCAGTCAGACTTGATATTTAAGTTTTTAGAGGTAACCTGGGGTTGAGCAAGCGCAAATCCAACAATTCTATAGGTATTTCTTTATAATCAGTTTTAAAAGTGAGGAAGTCTGAATTGCTTTGTTTAAACTGTAGTGAAAGCAGAGGAAGAACTAAGCCATATCTAAGTCTCTGATTGCCTGCAGATACTTATTTGTTTTGTTTTGCCATTCACCAGTGAGCCTGTATGATTTTTTTGTATTTATCTGCTATCGTAAGTTACCTGCATTTGCAAAACACTGCACCTTGCTCAGCCATTTTAATCATGCACTGTACAGATGGAGGCATTTACAGCCATAACTTTCTCTATATAACCTACAAAAGAAATTCTGAGTGTTGTTAATAATTAGTAGTTGCATAGGTGGCTCATTCTTCTTCATGCGTAGACATGCATTGTTCGGCTAAGATAGCCATCACTCCAGTTAAGCACCTCCTTCTTAGGCACTGCATCCCCTTAGGCATATCTCATATAGAATAGCATCTCTCTGAAACCACCCTTCCCTACACATAAAGCAGAGTACGTCTCTTACTCCATTCAAATATAACATGGACAAATAAATGGGTAACTGCAAATTCATCCCTGGTTTAGTACCAATAGTCCTCATGGATATGGGAAACATTTATGTACCCACATATATTTGTGCTGCTCATCTTTGGAGATTTATAGTGCAAAATACAAGGGCTAATTATTCCACTGGGAATTATTCAGGGCTATGCTTCTCAAACTCCTTGTCTGGTAAGTATCTATAAACCTCTTAGTCAACCTCATTGAGCATGGGAGTGAGTTCCTTATCTTAGCGACATAAACTGAGCATTTTGCATCTCCCACTGAGCTACTGGACTTGTGAATGTTAGGAAGAAGTTTGCCTTGTGAATGTAATTGCCTTCAATGTACATAATGCTGAATGATTTCCTGTCAGGGTCGGCATTTCTGTGGACTGTTTACTAGATTATGAAACATGATTAGTTGATAGTAGGTGAGGTAATCAAGCAATTCAAACCAGTTTAGCTGTTTTAAGGCAATACACTGTGTTGACCTATAAGGCAGATTTGCCACTTTATTATAACATTGTTCAAGTGTGGCCTATAGATTTGTCAAGATTAGAAGGTCATGTAGTAGGGATAGTAAGAGGAAAGTAAAAGCCAAGGAATTTTTGGAACTCTTTTCCTTCACTACTGTTGTGGCCAGGTGGAAAGCTAGGATTTTTATGTATGCATTTTGACACCTAATCTCTTGCCCTTCACCATCTGTAAGCATGGAGACAGGTCACTAGTTTGCCTGTTCCTGTTCATTCCTCCCTGCTTCTGCCATTGAATAGAAAACTACTGCAGCACAGAAAGATGTAAGCAGGTATGTAAAATCAAGAATAACAAATCAATAAAAAGTAAGTAAAGAATGTCAGTTCTGGAAGCTGAAAAAAATTGATAAAACATAAAGCAGAAATGAAATATAAGGTTTGCATAAAACAGTACATAGAAATACACCAGTTAAAATTAAAATTGGGGTATTATATCTTCATCTCCTGATGTAACTGTGATAATGGGACACAAATCGTAGTTTATGTTTCAACGATGAAAAGATTTGAAAAGCTCATTTTCTTATAAAAGTGATGTTAGAAGAGCTAAGACTTTTTACTGCGAAACACATAATTGTGTGATAAACAAATATGTGAAAAAAGATAATCCCAGAGATTTAATAAACTCCATGTAGGCTTTGTGCAAAGCCTACACTGAGTGTACATGTGTGAGCAATGGTGTACTGCAGTGTGTGGCATGCAACAGTGCCTAATGCATGTTCATGCTGTGCTGCATTTAAGAGAGGTTTTGTGGTTGGCAACAGTGTTTCTGGCCAGGAAACCATGTAAGTAAACACAAATAGCACTCCTGTTGAAATCAGAGCACTGGCAGCCAGTGGTTTTGCACAGAATGCCACAATGATCACCAGGGCTTCACATACAGCTCTCAATCTCTTAGTGCAAGACATCTGGACAAAGTCCAACATAATGGGGGGACAATGGCCCAGAAATAGGGACACAGTTGACATTTTTGTGATATAGAAATGTGCTACAATAACAAGGGGCTTGTGTTAAGATACATGTTCTCAAGGATTTTAAGTATGAAACTCAAATGAATGTAATACTGAGTCACACCAGTCCTGAGATTATTCCAGTGATATGGCAGAAAGCCATACATTTGATAAGGAACACATTTGGACATTCTGTGAAAATCTGGACAGTAGAAAGGTATGAATGTGAAGTGTTTGATCCAAACACAGTACAGACAGTGTACCTAAAGTGTAGAGTATTGTTATATCCCATTCCATGGTATTCTGTACTGAAGCTGTGGAAATAATATGTAATGGTACATGGACTTACATGTAAAATAAACACTCAGGAAGTGTGTGTATTGAGTAGAAACAGACAGATAAATTGTAGGAATGAACACAGAGAAAGAGGACAGGTGAACAACTTAATGTACAGCAGAGGAGGGCATGTCAATGGAAGATGGTTGTAGCAGCAGCACCAATTACATATCTGTATGGTACAGTAGGGACTGTACAGTGAAAATATAGTTTATGTGACTGTAACACAAGGTGACATAACAATGGGGATGATGTCTGTGTGAGATAAGCATCCATACATGAACAATGCAGAGGACATCTATGAGGGATCTGACATACAAATGGGGTAGGGTGCATATTGGGAAGCTGTGCAAACTGATATGCCTGAATATGAGTGACATTTTTCCTGTAAAAGTACAACTGAAATTTCTCCAACATCCAGTTGCACACAGGACAACAAGTTTGCAGTGAGAGGCACTGTCCACATATTTGCAAACTGGATACTCCAGACAGTGATTGCTATTCTCACTCCAACAGTCGAATCAATAAAAAAGGGTCTGTTGCCATGGATATGAACTTTCCTACTGTCTCATTTACCAGGTTGGTGGATATGGGCATCCTGAGGCAATGTAAAAATTGCCTCGTGCTTACTGACAACCAGTTAATTCTCAAACAAACTGGTACAGTATGTGAGAGATGTATTTACACAAAGTCACTGGAGGCAAAGCTCTCACATAAAAGTAGTCCTAATGTCAATAAGGTTGTCAGTAGTACACATGCTGCACCCGTCATGCACAATTCAAAGCAGACATATAGACCCACATATACTGAGGCAATTTTATGTAACCTTCCTAAACCACAAAGACCTCCTAGACAAAGGACATGTAAGAAATACCCACAGCAGCCCCAAACATTGTCTTTCAAAACAACACCCACATCAACACATAGAGCTACATCTCATGGAGTAAGGAGAAAGTTATGGTCACTTACTTATCAGGGGTTAGGATCCACCACATTGCACATGCACTCAGGTCATTAGATCACAATTACCAATATGACTCAGTCATAGTCCATGTGGGAGTAAATGAGCTGAGACGTACCTCACTAGACTATATGAAGAGAGACATAGTAGAGCTTTTGGAATATGTGTCTCAGGCTGGTATGAACCTAGCACTAAGCAGCATTTTACCTTCTACAAGGATGATACCACAATACAAACAAAAGATGATTCACTTGAATAATTGGCTTAGTTTCTGGTGTCATTCTAAGGGAGTGCAATATTTGTCAGCATGGAAGGAGATTGTCAACAGACCATGCTGCTTTGCCAGGGATGGTCAGCAACTCTTTCTTTAGGCTTTCAAATATTAGCTAAAACATTGTCTTTCCCCATAGTGACTTTTTTACACAATGCCACACTGAAAGTACTTCCAATATAGCAAATCAAAACCAAGAAAATCTAAAGGTATTTCTGCTCAATGCCAGGAGCCTAAACAAAAAACTCCACTCCGTCAAAGCTCTCTTTACCCTAGAGAATGCTGATTTCTGTGTGGTCTCAGAGACATGGTTTAAAGCCACAGACAGCACACCAACAGTGCAGGGTTATAATGCCTTCCATACATTTAGCCAGCTACTTCACAGGCAGTTACTAAAGGTGGAGGTGTCTCTATTTACATCAAAAATAAATATACTTCAAGGTTGGTTGACCAGGACAACGCACTTGAACTGCTCCATGTTCAAATCACCATAGGTAAAATCCAGTACCACTTCCTTGCAAGCTATAGGTCCCACTCTATGACCCTGGAAACCCATACCATGTAATTAAACTTATTAGAAACACTAACCATCCAACCCAATACCATATTCAAGGGAAACTTTAATTATCCCATTATTAACTGGGAATCCTATACAACACCAAATGTAGAGTCACAGAGATTCCTGGATTTTGTAAACGCAAACTCCCTGGACCAGATAGTCAATACACCAACTAGGGGTGGAACCATACTGGATCTGGTCCTCACTAACATGGGAGAGTGCTGCACACCCCTACTGTAATGCCTTCCCTGCTAAGCTCAGACCACAAAATGGTCTCCTTTGAAGTAAAAATAAAACTTGGACCCCCCCAGATAAATCAGGAATATTCAGGAACTATTCTAAGGCTAAACTCCTGCTATTAAGTGAGAACCTGGTAAAATGTCAAGCCCCTATAAAGCCTGAGAACACTTCTGCCTATGCAGACCCATTCACAGCAAGTCTCTACAAGCATAGTAATAGCTGTATAGAGGCAGCTGTACCCACCAGGAAGAAGTACAGAACTAACTTAAAAAACAAGCAATCCTGGCGGAATCACAAAATCAATCAGATGTATAACAGGAGGAAGAAAATCATGGCAAAAATTAGGAGGTGCAGCACCCAGCAGGATAAAAGCACTGTCATTAAACTAAACAAACAACTCAGAGGACAAATAAAGTCTACCAAAGTCAAATCTGAGGTAAGTTTGGCTTCCCAGGCCAAGGACAATCACAAGGCATTATTTAGCTATGTCCGCAACTTCAAAGGCAATACACAATTGTGTGCAGAGCTCATTGTAAATGGAGCCACCTATACTGAGTCAGAAGATACAGCAAACCTCCTGGCTGAAAAATTCAGCTCCAACTTTACTCCTCTCTCTCTCCCAACCTTCCCTCAGGAAATATCAAATATAACTCCGCCTACTATCACTAGGGAACAGGTCCTTAATGCTCTCTCTAAGACCAAGAACACTGCATCACTGGGCCCAGACAATATCCAAGGATGCCTTCTAAATAGCATGAAACATGACATATCAGAGCCTCTGGAACTACTATTTAACTGTAGCCTCTAAACAGGCTTCGTGCCTCATGAATGGAGAAAGGCAACAGTTATCACTCTGCACAAAGGTGGGCCATCTACAGACCCTGGAAACTACAGACCCATAAGTCTTACTAGTCTTGTATGTAAAGCCATGGAAAGAATTATAACAGAGATGATCAATAGAGGTATAGTAAACTTCCAGACACTGGACCCAACCCAGTTTGGTTTTGTAAAGGGCAGATCATTCCTACTCAACCTGGCAGACTTCTTTGAGAAGGTCACTATAGCAATGGATGAGGGCAAAATCATTCACACTGCCTACCTTGACCTGACCAAGGCATTTGACACAATACCCCACTCGGGCATTGTCAACAAACTCAAGAGGTTAGGTACAGACCCATATGTCACTCTGTGGATAGCCAACTGGCTCACAGACAGGACCCAGGAAGTTAGAATTGAGGAATCCACCTCTATAAAGAGGCCAGTCAGAAGTGGAGGCCCTCAGGGATCAGTCCTTGGACCGCTCCTTTTTGGCATTTACTTCTCAGACTTCAAGGCCAATGTCACTGGCCTCTGGCTGTCTAACTTTCCAGATGATTGCAAATTAGGAGCTGTCATTGAATCTCTCACTGACACAAATATTCTCCAGGAGGGGCTGACACAGACAAACAACTGGTGTCAGAGTCATGGACTAAAACTAAATGCCAATAAATGCATAATAATATCCTTTGGGAAGTCATCAATCCCTGGTAAATATCATATTGACAACACACCCCTTAGAGTTGACCCAGTAGTCAGGGACTTAGGGACACACATAGATAGTAATCTAGTGTTTTATCATCACATGTCTACAGTGGTGAGGACATCATTCTATGTTGCGCAACTTATAAACAAAGGTATGGTGTCTAAGTCCAAAGAAGTCATTGTTCCACTGTATTTAACATTCATTAGACCTATCATTGAGTACAATTCCCCCTTTGGTATGTACCTAACCAGGCATATCCAACAACTGGAATGTCCACAGTACAGGGCATAAGTAATATGTCCTATGCAGACTGCTTCAAGGCCCTATCCCTGTATTCTGTCTCTTACATGCTTTTGAGGAGAGATCTATGCATGGCATACAGGGTGTTATCAGACCCTACTCTGATGGACCTCTTTCATATCCACAAAGCAAACAGTACAAGAATTACCCATTCTAAAGACTTAAACCTTGTCTTTGATATAAATAGGATCTACTGGAGAGATAGGTATGTATCCCAGGGACTACCTCATCTATGGAACTGGCTCCCCATCCATGTGAAGCAGAGTTCCTCCCTAATCCAATTCAAGTACAACTTGGACAATTGGATGAGAAACTGGAAATTCATCCCTGGTTTGGCACCTATGTCTCTGATGCAAACAGATAACTTGTAATAGTTCATATCCCAGGCCGATGCTTACACTTATCAAGGGTATCAGAACTCTTCAGAGATTTGGGATGCATGGTTAGGCTTAAAAAGGCCCTTGTGGTCATTTGCCTAGTAAATACCTATGAACCTATGTACCTATGAACATATGAGTGTAATCTCAGCAGAGTTCACCAGCAAGTGGGACACAGGTAAAGGTTCATGGACAACAGTAAAAGAAAACCACAGTCATGGACAATTTCAGAATAATACCACCAGTAATCCCATGCCTCTGACATAACATATGTGATTTAGAGTAATCAGAGATGATTTTGTACAAACACACTTCTATGACTTTTATCTGGACACAGTCTATGAGGATAATCATGCTCATTGTCCTGGCACTGTAACATCTGCCTGTATGCAATATATATATATATATATATATATATATATATATATATATATATATATATTGCACAATTCACACTGTCACAAATGGTATCCATGCCATTAATGCTGTCAAACACCTTTATATGTAGTGTGTGCATCACCAGAACAGGTAGCACACATATATCTAGTGTAACAACTTGATTGGTGTTTCAAACCATCAGGCAGTCATGTTTATGGCACAAAAAGGAATACCTAGGTATGGCCAATAAGCTGTGTGATAGCTCTCTGTAACAAAGGTGGTGCACTTCAGTTACACATCAGTGGAAGATATGTAGGGAGGTACATGAAGAAGGGTAGATTATACTCAGTTATTGGTGCGATGATGGCTGAGAACTATGGTGGTATTATGGCCTCTAATATGGATGTTCTTCACATACTCAGTACTTGTTTTACATACAAGAGAATAGTCAGCAATGTGGCACATGCTGGTGGATGGTTCACTTGCCATCTACCCCAGGACACAGGTCACATACATATTGGTCTGATTATAGAGTGTAATGTCCACATTATATTTGGGTTGGGTGTTTGTTTTCCTGCCTTAACAAATCCCCCCATGGTTTCTTGTCATTGCAGGTGTTGTCATGGCTGTGACAGCAATCTTTGGTATGTGTTGATATTGTCTGTATAATACTAATATCACAGTTGGAGTCATTGACTGCTCACAATCTGTAGTCCTTCAGGCAGCTGTTTGGACACATATGTCACATGTGAAGTCCATCACTTAAATAATGGACAGGAAAGGTATTAGCAGACAGCCTTCATGTACAGACCTAATCACTGTACCTAAGATATAGGTCACTTCAACATAGTGAAATGTCACATATACACTGGTCTACCCACTTGGTGATATAGTTGTTTATGGCCATATATGAGAGTTTTGCTTGAATACCCTAATGTAGATTTGTGTCAAATGCCTTGACCTGGTCAAGTTCCACCCTCTTTGAAGAAATCTATCACATATAACAAACATGATGTAATATTAATAATTCACACAGGTCTGTTACACACAGCCGGGATATTACTAGTGTCCATTTAGAAAAGGTCCATGATGACATGTTGGTCTACCTCATGGTTGAGGAGAGTCAGGATTTGTTTCTACATCCATGTGTCAGGTGCTGTGCCTCCCAACTCAGATGGATGCATGTTGAGTATACCCTTCTATGGAAACATAGCCCATGTGAAGGGTGTGTTGTAGTGTGTATTCAACCATATCAGGAAGGTGTATGTGCTGAGTCACACCATAGGTAATCCGTGATGTTGTCACAGCCCACTGATTCTGTGTGATAGGACTGGATGAAGGTAAGACAGTGCATACTGCCTATCATGATCTGGCCTAGGGTTTTGACAAAATCCCCCATGCAAGTATCTGCCAGCCTCCGAGCTGGGGATTGACCCTTATGGCGCTAGATGGGTAACCAATTGGCTCACTGACAGAGCACATACTGTGAAAATTGGTGAATCAACCTATACCAGTAGAGCTGTCACCACTGGTGTATCCTAAGGATCTGTGCTTGGCCCTTTACTGTTTGAACTCTATTTCTCTACAGCTCATGCTAAAGTATATGGCCTTTGGCTTACCAAGTTTGCTGATTATTGCACATTGGGTGCAATCAATGAGTCCACCAATGATAACAACATACTACAGGAGGAGCTAACACAGACAAATGATTGGTAACAAAGTCATATGATTTACAAATAAATGCAGAAATGTGTCTTGAACTTGTCCTTCTAAAAAGTGGAATTTCATGCTAATTACAGCATTGACAACAGTCCTGCTATGCTGAAACCCAGTGATGCAAGCACTGGGAACACATGTAGATAACAATCTGAATTTCAACCACCAAGTGTCCACACTGGTATTGGAAGCCTATGTAGTGTACATCATAAGTCACATCATCATATTCGGATCATAGGATTGTACGACAGCAGTGTACTTGAGCCTCATCAGAACACTAATAGAGTATAATGCTCTGCTTTGCATGTACCTCACCAAACACATGCTGCAGCTGGAGAGACCACAGATAGATTGAAAGCTGTACCACTGTAATCTGTATTGTATAGGATAAGGTGACTTCTGCCCAGACTCCAGGCCAGTCTCTGGCACTGCTTTGTTGGGAATAGTGCATATCCATAAATCAGGTATAGCTTATTACATCAACAGTGTCTGTTGAGGATAATATAGTAATAACAGTGTCCAACATGCTGGTGTAAATGAGTCTCTGTAATGTTAAGCAAAAACACAAACACACACTCACTTGACTGCAGTGAGAATAGAACACCTACTTCTCTAAGTACACAGATTACAGATCTCTGTATTTAAGACAAGTGCCACAGCTCAAGTCTGACATGGAGTGCCTCATATGACACTTTTTAGCTGATGACATCAGCACTGTCTGTTGAGGAAAATATAGTAATAGTGTCTTACATGCTGGTGTAAATGGCTCTCTGTAATGTTAAGCAAACATACACACACAAACAGTTGACTGCAGTGAGAATAGACCAACTACCTCTCTAAGTACACAGACTAAAGATCTCTGTATTTAAGGCAAGTGCCACAGTTCAAGTCTGACATGGAGTGCCTCATATGACACTTTATAGCTATTGACATCAGCTGTGTCGGTTGAGGAGAATATGGTAATAACAGTGTCCCACATGCTAGTGTAAAAGGGTCTCTGTAATGTCAAGCAAGAGCACAAACATTGAGTCGATTGCAGTGAGAATGCAACCCCCTACCTAAATACAAGACTACAGAATTTAGTACTTTACGCAAGCACCACAGCACAAATCTGACTGCAGGTTAACTTATAGTGGATGACATCAGCATGCCATATTAGAGAGAAGATGTTAGGAGGCCTACATAGGTTCATAGCTTCAAAGATTCATAGGTGGTTACTAGCCTAATGACTCTAGGATGTTTATAAGCCTAGCTGTGTAAAAACATAAGTGATCTTACTGAACATAGTTAGATGGTCATTTATAGCAGAGTGAGTTTATGAGTCCTGTCCATGAGGGACATAGGTGCTATGCCAGAGGTGAATTTACAATCATCCATCCAGTTGTCAAGGTTACACTTGAATATGTTAATTGAGGAGCACTGCTTCACATGCAGTTGGAGCCTATTACAGAGGAGTATCTATCACTAGGAGACATATATATCTCCTCAGCATGTTCTGTTTAATTAACAGTCTAGTTTGAGATCCCTGGAGCAAGTTATTATTGTCCTATTGGATTTGTAGATATCCAGCATTTCCTGTAAGGCAGGGTCTGAGACTGTTCTGCAGGCCAGGCATGGTCACATATTAGCAATCTGCATGATAATGAGTACAGTGACAGGTCTTTCAGACTTTCCACGTATATCATGTTTTGGAGGCCGTGAATTTTCCCTGTCACAAATGTCTGTTTTTTCTCTAGTTGCTACAGGTGTCTGGTGAGGTACAGCCATAAGGGAGCATTGTACTCAGTTATTGGACTGATAAGGCTAGAGTACCACACAGCTATGACTTAACTGGTCTTGAATATGATGGCCTTATTTATGAGGTGCTCAATGTAGAATATATGTCTCACCACTATGGAGACATAGTGATTGAAGTATAGATTGCTATCAACATGTGTACCAAGTCTCGCAACACTGTGTTTGAGCTTAGATGGGTGCTATGTATATCA
Organism: Protopterus annectens; assembly: GCF_019279795.1. Classification (NCBI taxonomy): domain Eukaryota; kingdom Metazoa; phylum Chordata; order Ceratodontiformes; family Protopteridae; genus Protopterus; species Protopterus annectens. Next base: position 321,657,745 of record NC_056734.1, on the reverse strand, counting down.
TAATCAGCAGGGGTATTTTAGTGTCAAAGGTGGCAGTGAGGCATTGTTTGCTTTAAGGTTCAGTCCATGAATTTTGCACCAATCATTTGTCTGTGTCAGCCCCTTCTGTAATATGTTACCATCATCGGGTGACTCTATATAGGCAGCCACGGTGGTGCAGCGGTTAGCATTGCCACCTCAGAGCGGAGGTTCTCTGGTTCGATCCTCGGCTGGGGTGCCTTCTATGTGGAGTCTGCATGTCCTCCCTGTGGTCGTGTGGGTTTCCTCTGGGTGCTCTGGTTTCCTCGCACATCCCAAAGACATGCTGTAGGTGGTTTGGACACTCTAAATTGGCCTTAGGCATGAGTGCATGCACGTGTGTGCCTTCTGTGGAAGTTTGGGTGCCGGGCTGGCAACTTGACACCATAAAAACTCTACTCCCAATTATGAGTGGACAGGTGATCTGCTGTGGCAGCCCCTAACTGGGAAAAAGCTGAAAGAAGAAGAAGAAGAAGACAAAGATTGGATGACTCTATATGACTGTGTCCAGTTAACAGTCATCTGCAAACTTGGTATATCAGAGGTCATCTATGTTTGCCTGGGCTTCAGTGAAATAGTTTTCAAACAGTTGAGGGCCCAGCACAGATCCTTGTGGTATTCCACTGGTAAGTGGTCTAGTGGTTGAGGTGCAGTCCACAACTTTGTCAGCCAGTTGGCTCTCCGTCTAGTATTACATGGGTTAAGTCCTAGATGGAAGATTTTATCTATAATATATGAATGGGGGACAGTATCAAAGGCATTGGAAAACTCATCATAGGCGGTATGTCCTGTTATCCCTCATCCATATCTTTGGGTTAGTATCAAATAAGTCCACTAGTTTTAATAAGCAAGATCTACCCTTGACAAAACCAACATGGGTTGGGTCAAGTGTGTTTAAGGTCACCTATGTCCCTATGGATAAGGTCAATGCTGATTCCTTCACTTGTCTTGCAGATAAGGCTTTTTAGGTTTATGGGTCAATAGTTCTAGTTCTGCATGTTACTAGATTGATGTGCATTGCATATCACACAACATTTGATATTAATTTCTATTGTATAGATGATATATGTGTGGAAAAAGTACTGAGACACCAGGGCTGCAGTGCTTGGGGGGAGGCAACACATGGCTGTAATGTACATATGCAACATATTGTTAGATAGAGGCTTCAGTTTGTTATGTTTCCACCTGCAATTTCATGTCGTAGACAAGAGATGGACAGTAAACATCAGTAATACATAATAAAATGTACTTTTCCAAAGCACAGCGAGCAGCTGGTTTGCGCAATGGTTTACAAAATGTTTGCACATGCGAGATACACATTTCCAATAGTATTCCTGTTTGCATGTAGCTAAGCAGTGCACAAACATGAGCTGCATTACTAAAGTCTGAGAGTTAGTATTGAGTCTATGATACACATCTGCTGCTTAAATGACTCTGTGGCAGCAGCTGTAAATGCATTGACACATTTCGTTTAGAGCACAAATGATAATGGGTTAAAAAACAGTTATATCTAATACTATCAAATACTTTTAAATAAACACTGATAATGCAATGATATGAATTCTTTATAGTACAAGCATTGCTGTATGTTGGCATAGCACAGCAGAGCGTTGTACATAGATATCCTCAGTATTTTGCCAGCAGTTACAGTCTCTGTGCACTGGTGTGTGATGCACATCTCTGCGGAAACATAGAGGCCAAAAAGTGAAGGGATCCATTGCTTTTTGTGCTACTTATGTCCGTTGCATATGATTCTATTTTTTGACCAGGTTTAAGATGTTAAAATGGGGTAGATAAGAAAGTGATGGAATGGAGAACAAGCAGGGGAATGAACAAAGGGAATGAACTACAGGAATGTGCAGGAGGGATGTAGAAAAGAACCATAGCTATCCATTTTTAGCAGTGTAAACTGAAGGTATGTGCTGAGTATTAACTGAATTTGGACTGTCATCTCCACAAAGAAAGGTGATCACAACAAAGTCATGTTGTATAGCCAATTGGACCAAATCAAGTGTGTCAGGAAGACATGTGTGCAAAATGGAGAGCTATTTATTGGACATTTTACTGGGACAGGTGCCCATTTATTTTTTATTTGAGAGAGAGAGAGAGAGAGAGAGAGAGAGAGAGGAATATTGGGGAAGGGACATAGGTATGTCTGGGTCAGGTAAGTTGGGAGGGTGAGGAAGCAACTGCAAACATATAAGACAAACAAGACAAAAGACAGAGAGAGTGGTGGACACAAAAGGTTGGGGGACACCATGACTGGGGTGAGCGAAGGGACATCCCAGGCCCATGCCCATTATGCTTGGAAACAATGAGAATTGAGTTCTCACCCACTGGACTGGCATCACTGTCACCTTACTCTGCTGGTGGCTGGTACCCCTGCATTCAGGGCAGGACTACCTGAGGGTGTAGGTAGTGCAGGGGTAGCAGAGGTAGTATGGCCATGTTGGCTCCCAGATATACTGGGCATCAATGCTGGAGCCGGTGGAGCAGGAGCAGGCTGAACCACTGGGGCTGGCCTACCTCGCTTTGTTGTGGGGCATTTAGTGATGTGGTACACGTGGATGACATGGACACATTTTGATGACACATAATAAAAATAAAAAAAGAAAAGAATAAAATAAAATAAAGTAAAATAAAATAAAACTTTTTTTAAATAAAACAAAATTAAAAAAAAGAAAAAAAGAGAGAAAGGGTTGGTGTGAGAGAAAAAAAAGACATAAAATTAGTACCATCATATGTGATATACAATACATTCATACAATTATACAACTCTTTTTATCTTAAGTTTAACATTTAATTATATGTCCTGACACATACACACTATACAACAGATTGCTGCAAGTAATCCTTGAAATGTGCATATATTGCATATATGTGTGTTCCAATTATACAGATTACATTTTACAGCAGGGCATTTGTGCCACTAGTATAGCATTTTTATTTTAATGTAAATAATATTGAAAAAAAATAAAAGTATGGTATAATTGTGGTATTTGAACCCACAATCTCTAACTAAAGTCTAATATTGGACTCTTACAATTGGTTTGTGCTACAGACTAATGCATGCATACTTGCTTTTACAGTTGCAATATGCATGCTAAATTTGATGTAGCTATAAAATACCAAAATAGCGCTTTTTAACTTTTAGTGCTACAATAACACATCTCTTCCGCTGCATACATACCACTTGCTTCCCTTAGTCTCTCTAACTGAGCTTCATGGGCCCAGACATTGAACTCATGATCCCTGGTAGTTGGGGAAAGAACAGAAAAGAACATAAGACCATTATGAATACCAGTTTTGTGTACATTAAGCTTTCTAATTCTTAAATGTACTCTTGTTAGTTTATTCTAACACAACTGTGGGATGTCTGCAGTGCTAAATTCCTCCAACCGATAGTTGACAGTATCCCTTTTTCTCCTCTGTAGGCCATTAACATGATGCATTTCATTCTTCTCAAGTGGGTGAGATACCAGTGGCTCTGGATAAAGCCTGGGCCAAACTATTCCATGCCTCAGACATGTACTGGGAGCCAGAATAGTTCCCCTGTAGAACTCTTTGGCTGCGGTGCTTTACCAGCAGTCCAATAAATATACTGGACTCCTGGACACCCCACCCCTGTGCTCTAAACCTAGCACCTTCCCACTAATACTAGCCAAGTCTAGCAGTAGACCTACAGCAATGGAGATTGATGCTTTCCCACCAGTTCCAGTTATTGCTTTTACTGAAAGTGCGCAAACCCAACCAACACATTTGTACAATGGTAAGTGGAGAGGAGGAGTGCCAAGCAGTGAGGAATTAAATAATTGCAAATGGAAGGTTAATCTGTCACTCAGCCTTAGAGGGTTGTCTACTGATGTAGCCTGGAAATATATAATAGAAACTGGAAGGTAACTGGTAGGTGAGTTAGGTTTGCAGAGCTACACTGGGGGCATAAATGTAGTGAGCTGACACATTTATTTTTACCTTTAAACATTGGGGGTTTCTAACCTAGGCATAATGGACAAAACATTTTCTTCCACAGTGTTGATTTTCCATCTTTGCCACAGAAGATATGCTGCTCAGACATAGTCAGGAATCATACATAAATACAGGTGAAAGTTTGAGCTGTTACACATGTAAGTGTGTAACCTGACAAGGTTATAGGATATAGATCCAGTTGTTTATGTGTCTTAGGCAAATGTGAAGCCCATGCAAGTCTAGATAGCAGAATTATACGTACAAAAATATAGTACACAGTATGCCCTCAGTCATACATCTGAAATTACAATAATGGTTAGTCATCCCTCATACATATAATTCATATCAGCTACACTATCTAAAGTGTTATAAGTGATTGTGTGTATAATGGGAAGTGGAATGACAGTAAAAGTGCATGGAATTTCTAGTATTAGAACACATCGTGTATGGTAGTCCTACACTCACACCAGTTGCTACAAGAAAGTTGAAATAACTCTTGTCTATGTTTCAGTTTATTGCTATAATCTGCCATGCCACAACAGTAAAAGAAAAAAAGGTCAGACACCTTATACTAGAACCCAGGACCATCTGTACTCTAGCCTGACACTTACACCTTCTGCCAAATGATTAGTTACATGACATTTTCTAATTTACTAATCATTCTTAAGGTCTCTGTGTTAACTGCCATGCAACACAACTTAGCAGGTTTGTGTGGTTCCCAATATAATTCATTGAATTATCCAGTTTCTATTTTTGGCTGTCTGGGTTCTGTCTGCAGGTGTTCTGTCTGCTTTCAGGGTGGTCCAGTTGTCCAGTTTGTGCACTGCCACACATTGTGCAAATGAGATAAGCACAGCCAAACCTGACATTCATTTTGTTTGTTCCTATGATTGTACTATGCACCGCATCGTGCAAACACTAGCATCCCCCAAAAATAAAATAAAAAGTAAATAAAAACAAGTGAAAAGAAAAAAAAGAAAATAATAGACAAGTAGTTGAAATGAGGAAATAATCTATGACATGCATTCTAGAAAATGTTGGTTTACATGAGATATGTCTACATAGATCTGAATTTGGACTCTCACTCCAATGAACTTTGAGAACATAGGAAGGGTGCCTTATCCCTCTCTGCCACACAAACAGCTTTGAAGCCAGGAAATGAAAACATTATCCACAGAACCAACTGCAACATCATCTATGGTAATACAAAATGATGCAACTATTATTTATATATTTATTATTTTTGGATGTAGTGCACTAAGTGATCAGTCACTGAGGTGGTGGTGCTGCTGTAGCTTTGTCGCTTCACAGTAAGACGTTGTCCTGTTCGACTCTCAGCTAGAGCGTCTTCTCTGTGGAGACATTCATGAATGGGCATACCTTCATTGAAGGTTGTTCGTCAGAGCTGGCAACTCGGCATGTAAAAATCTAGTGCCAATCATTAGCGGACCGGAGTTCCGCTGTGGCGACCTCTAACTGGGAAAAGCCGAAAGACACAACAAGTGCACTAAGTGATCACACAACCAGTTATGATTATTGCTTGCAGATATACAGGTCTGTCTTACCTCTTCGTGTTTGCTGATTATTCTTTACTTATCTGGCCAGTAATCTGAGATGTGTAGTCTGTAAGCCATTCTATATAATTGGCCTTAAAAGTGTGAGGATATTAAATGGAAATAATATCATATGCAATTGCCAACACACAGAGGGGAGGTTGGATGCTAATGAACACAATCTGTGAATTGTGTGTTGCTTACTTACATTTCCAACCTTACATTTAACACTTTGTAAGTCTAACCTGACAAATTCACTAGATGTAGGGCAGCCTGCAGTGCTGCTGTGTTTTCCTTCTCCAAGGCAGAATTATTCACAGTTGCAATCCATTAAAAACAAACACTGATTGACTGCCTGCAGCATGTTTACTCCCCCCTGCATGGAGCCAGGTATTTGGGATTCAGCAATTCTAATCAGTTCATATCTCATTTGCATATTTAATGTGCTACCAACCCTGAATCTACACCATATAAAAAGGCAACCATGTAGCTAAGCAAACTGCAGGTGAGGAGACTTGTTTATGTAGAGAAAACTGAAAAGAAGCTATTACTTTAGGATATATCTTCAAAGAGGTTTACTGAACTTGAAATGGTATTCTCGCATTTTGTCAGCTACATACTGCATATGCTGGTATGTAATTAAGAAAAAAACATTTATCTGTATGCATTAGTTAAAAGTGTACTGATGCCATGGGCATGTTTGTCAAGGCATTTCACAGGTATACATGATTGGTAATACCTTAAAATGGAACGCTCTGTGATAAATATGTACAAATCTTTCAGGAGCGGTTCATTTGATAGCACTTTTAGCATTTTGAAGATAGTTTGTTAGCAAAATTTGTCATTTGCCTGTTCTTTTGAAGGGGTGGCAAAGCTTCAATTCTGTTATGGTGTTCAAGGATATGTTGCTAGCATCCAGCCTGTTGTTCATATTTCAAATCTCTAGACTGTTAAAATTTCCCCAGTGGGTCATACTGAGATGCTACCTTTTCTGTTTTATCTGGGAACAGTTATTTTGTAGTTATGTGATACTTATGCATATTATCCTTCTGTTGTCTTTTATGACACCTACGGCTAAGCCATCCAGGTGTCTCAATCCTTGAAGACCACCCTTCACCGATGCTGAAAACCAAGTTATCATTGATGCTTTTAGGCAACATGTTGCCTTCCTGCTTGAAAGGGGATGGTGACATATGGTACACACAATGAAGATTTGGGGGTGGACAATATTAATGCAGTGGTGGCCACAGCAAGACACATGAGCAGGTGCACCACATGGCCACTAACATGATCACATCTGCATGGAAGAGAGCAGCTGCAGTGGGCCATGATCAGATGAGTACCAGTGGAGGGCCTGCTATACAGCCACCACTAATACCAAATGAAGAGTTCTTGTCCAGTGTCAGGGATCCACACTACTCTCAGAAAAGTGCAGAATTGTATGTCCTCATCGGTGCAACAGTGTCAGGGACAGAAAGCATGTCACAGGAACAGCTTCCAGGCAAGCTTTGATATTTCAGTTGCTGAATACTGTTGTATAGTAAAACAACTGAAATCAATACATTACTTCTGTGCCACAAGAATTTATTTTTTGGGGGGAGTGAAGATTGTTACATTTAGCAACACATTCTGATTGATTAGCTTAGGTTGGAATCGTCATCCAAGTTCTTGTTGAAAGTATAGGTAATGGACATATAAAGGGGTAAACGTTCTACCCCCTGTATTACTGTTAATTGTGATGATATTGCTTTTACCTTTTGCCTAACTTCTTCCAAAACCATCTGGTTTGCAGAGGATAGCCTCATTTGCAGATGGTAAGACAAACATTTTTATGTCAGTGCTGATGATCAATTTAAAGAAATATTTCACGGTGTAATCTTGACGTCAGGATTGTTGTGCGTATTGCTGTACTGTCAAATAGTGGCAGCACTGTTGTTTTGTTAGCATGTATTGGAGCATAATAGTTAATTAATAATTGTTCCTGTGTTTGTTGCTTTTTATCACAGGTGATCCTGACAGTGGAAGTGTGGGACTTCTACAACCTGATGTCAGTGTATCGGGTTCCTATTACCTGATCAAACATTTAGGTTAGCGAGTACCTAAACGTTGATCTGGTAATAGAGAAAGCAAAAAAATGTGAAAGGCCGATTTAACGCAGGGAAAGAATTCCCTTGACTGTTATGAGGATTTTGCCCCTTTTCCTCACTGTAAAGCAATCTTGAAGTTGGTATAGTTAGTTAGAAGGTGTGTGGTGGGCACAGTCCCCCACATCAGGGGATGTGAAGCCCCCCTTCATTTTGGTTTATTTATTTATTTTTTTTTGTGGCCGAGTGAATTCATTCCCTACATTAAATTGACCGTTCAATGTTTTAATTTTTAGATATTACCAGATTGACATTTGGGTATTCGCTAACCTAAGCATTCGATCGGGTAATATAGACACAGCGCATCAGCAGACTCTGATGATGATGGTGGAAAACCAGAGAAACAGTCGGGGGTGCACAGATTGAATCTCACACTAAGGTTGTCAAACAGCCAACCCTGCAATTTATTCAGACACAACAAGGAGGCCTATGCCTACCCATTCCAGTAAGCCCTCAGATATTGGACAGGTGGAGGGTGAGGCCATTGATCAGGGAAGTGTGGTTACTGCGGATTCAGTGCCTTTTGATTCTGGCCGTAGCCAAAGTGTGTGTGAGAGGAGAGTTGTTAGGGATACTCAGAGGAGGCCTGTTGTCCCTCCTCCACCTGATTCAGGTATCTCTTCCTGTACCACTCAATGTTTGTTTAGGGTCATCATAGAGGCACAGGCACATTCTCATAGGTGCTCTACAGAAATGCTTAGGGTTGTAGTTCTGGCACAGGCTGACATGCATGACTGCCTCCAATGTGTTGCAGATTCAATGGACTGGATGAATGACATGTTGGAATAGCAGGTGTGTACAATGGAATGAGCTGTGTCTGTGATGGAACATCTATTGGGAGGGGAACGGCATCTTCATAGGAGTAAGTCAGCTACATCATCTGCTGTTAGCCAACAGGCCATGCCTGATCATGTTTACATAGTGATAGTAAGTACTTCCACTGCTCTGTCAGTGGGTGAGCTGTCCAGACCCAGATGTGGCAGGCCATGGGTTCAGGTCTACTTCAAATGATCAAAGTTGCAGAACATTGAACCACACATCATTGAGGACAAGATGATCAATGTTCTACAACATCGAACATTAAATCAGAACAAATTAAAACAGATAAAAAGTTTTCTTGTAAGTTTTTGCAGGGGGGCAAGTCCCTCTGCACTCCTCATGTGGGGGCTGTACCTCCCACATCCTCTGCTACTTAAATATACCAACTCCAAAATTGCACTACAGTGAAGAGACTGGTAATTTTTCCATTTCCTGCTGCACAGTACCATTCTCTTCACTGCAGTGTGATCCCGGTGTTAGCATATTTAAGTAGCAGAGGTTGTGGGGGGTGCAGACGGGTTTGCCTCCCCTGCAAAAATGTGAAATAAGAAGTTTTCAAGTTTTATTTATTTATTTATTTATTTATTTAGTTCAATATTGCAGAACTTTAATCCTCTGGTCCTCGATGATCAGAGGTTCGATGTTCTGCAATTTCAATACTCTTAAGGGGACCCATGGGGTCATGGTCCTGGTCATCCTCATGAATGGAGCTAATCCAGCAGACATCAGTCACATTCAAGTAGCAGTAGTGTAACTTTTTGGGTGTGGATGTGCCAGTGCATCTCCTTGCAGAGGCAGTTCTTTGGTTGAGGATGACAATGATGAACTGCCACCCCTACCATGCATGGCTCACACCTGTCCAACATACCAAGACATAGAGCTAGCACAGAGCATGGAGGATCCCTACAGACACACACAATAGTAAGTGGTTCAGTCATGCAACTTAAAACTCATTTTGCCTCACTGGCCATTTGTTGGTTTAACCAAATGCCTGACTGCTTCTCTTTCTTACTCACACACACTAACCAGCATTTTGTATCAGCCTAGGCTTCCTGCCCCCCCCCCCCACATAACCCTGTGCAAATGATGACAACTGTGCCATATCTCTGTCTGGTATCTTTGGGATTCAGGGATATATAAGCTTTGTGTCTGATGCTCAGAGTGCATAGCTGATGTAGTACTTAGTATATCTGCATTTGTGATGTTGAACTGGGAATTTCACCTTTGACTTATATTGGTCTTAGAAAGTTAAACAGTTGGTAGCAACAACATTTCCTAACTTTATTGTGAATGATCTTGTGTGGGTTGTAAAGTCAGAAACTGCAATATGCATCATTACTTTCTAACTTCTGTCTTTAATGATTTTCCAGTACAAACATATGGTGCTAAAGTAAGGGCATGCAGTGATCATGAGTACTTTTGAGAGGTATGACTGTGTGAATCTTTGATACCTGAGGTCTACTACTTAATAATGGACACATAAAAGTCAAATAAGTCTCTGCTGTCACATGCTAAGGTAATTTCTGTACAAATCTCCCACCTTTTACTTGCATACAGTGCCAAGTAAGGAATACACACCAGGTTCAATACTTATCTTGTAAATACAGCAGTTACAACAGTTTTAGTTCAGGGCTGACTCCATCTGATGCAAGCAGTACACAGACAATACATGGGTAGGCAAAGATTATGAGAGTTGCCTGGCATCAATGTTAGTATATGTATGTGTATAGGAGGAAAGTTTTAGGCCCTTAGGTGGTGAGTGAGTTTGCAATGCATTGTCTCTTAGCCAATGTGATGGCATATCAAGCACTTCTATGTTTGCCTACACTCACAGCAGCAGGTGGCTCCCCCTCTGACTCCTCATCTGCGTGTGGTTGTGGTGACCTTGGCATTGGTGGTGGAATGTGTGCTCCTTCCTCTTGCTGATCATGCTGAAGCTCTTTTCTGAGGATGATGTTGTGTAGCATGGCACATACTGTGAATATTTCAGTAAATGTCCATGGACTGTACTGCAGGGCTCCCACAAATATCTAGGCACTGGAACTGAAAGTTCAGAAACCCAAACACATGCTCTATGATATTTCTGGTTTGAGCGTGTACCTCATAGCGTTCTTCAGTGGGTGTATATACATTTCTGATGTGTGTCATCAGCCATGGTTCCAGTGCATAACCTTCATCCCCAAGTAAATTAACCTGTGGGATATCCTCATATTGAATATCTAATACAGTTGGGAGGTGTGCCAGATATGTGAGTCATGCTAACTGCCAGAGCTGCCAACGCACACATTCAAGATGATTCCCTTGACATTACACACAACTTGGTTGTTATTAGAGTGGAAGCCCTTTCCATTTATGTAGAGCCTACTCTGTTCCCCATGTGGTGCCTTAATTTCTACATGTGTGCAATATATCAAACTCAATATTTCAGCATAGTGTGCTACATAGTAGAACTCCTGCAATACTTCTGGCCCTCTCCTCGGGAGTACAGGGAAAATATATGTGGTCACTGGCATGTTGGAGCATATCATTCAGGAATTGATGGAGGATCCTGGATGCTGATGCCTGTGACACCCCCGGCATGTCCCCTGTTGGTCTCTGAAAAGGTACCTGTAGCTAAGATTCTAAGTGCTACCTATACCTTTTTCTCCATTGGGTGGGGTCCCCTCAGTTTGCTCTGGCTTTGAGTTGAGGACAACAGAAGTTGCAGAGTTCCTGTAGTGTGTCTCTATCCACCCTGTAGTGCTCTGCAGTTTCCATCTCATGTAGGTAATGATATGTTAAATGAGGTCTGAAAACTCTTCTCCTTCTTGGCCTTGGTCTATTAGCAGCAGCAGCATAGACTTCAGCCTGTTACACATAGATATGAATTAAAGCAACAGCAGCCCCTAACATTCTTTCTGTATAGCCTAGTTTCTGTGGCTGTATTCCAATATGCTTTGAAATTCATGGGGAAAACCACCACTGAATCTACACAGTTGCTTTATAGCTTGTTGAATAGCTCCTCCATCTTGGATTTGTTGATTAGCATACAATTCAGCTGCTTATCCTGTAATTAGCATGCCTCTGTGTTTACCATTTTTGTGCAAAGCTGCATACCACTTACTGAATTCAAAATGGGACGCTACCTCCATGACATGCAAATGGACTGTGTGGGCTTTATTGAATCTGGCTGAATATCTTTTTTTTAGCCAGTTATTTAAAAAATATACGTTCAAATGTTATGCCAACTACAACACTGTGCTGCAGAAGTCACAATTACAGAATATTTTTGTGATATAAAAATACACTAACTCAAATGAGTTATAAGCTAATAACCATAGTGAACTGATATAGTACGCAGCATGCCTTTTCTCTCAAATGCCCTTGCACAGGCATATTATGATTCAAAGTACCCACTATTGTTTCTGAGCAATGAGGAAAACATGTGGGAATGGTGTTGTATACAAATGTAGAGTCCAACCCGTGAATAATATATAGTGAATGAGTATCTCTGAAAGCAGATCTCGATTCATAGAGATTATGGCAGTAGCTTACCTGGACCCTGCCACAACTTGCTGTGAGGGAAAGGTTAGTTTGTTTTTGCTTTCTTGTATTTTGTGTTGCTTTATTGCCTTCTTCTATTTTGCATATTGTGGTTCATTTTCTTTACACTGTGTTTCACTTGCATTCTGCTTCTAATGGCATATTTAAACTAGAAAAGAGACCACAGCCGTGTCTCTTTTGAGCCACACTGAAATTTAGTTTTCCTCAACCCACTTACCCACCCATGCCTGAGCTGCTGTGTTTTTGAACTCAACTGCCTTTCTAGTTGCCTGCCTGTTATGTTACTTTGACCACATATCTCCTTCCCTCTCCTCTTTCATTGGTTATTGTGAGTAAGCACATTATCATTTTGTGAAATCATTCCCCTTCAACTATTTAAATGTATTGACCACCCCACTGTATTCCATAAAACCAGAATACAAAGTGCCCACCCCTTTCAATCTGTCTTGCTTTTTTAAAATTACTGGCTCTCCACTTAGCTATCTAAAGCTTAAGTTACCTCCTGTTTTATATCTAACTACTTAGTGGACACTGCAGCTCTTAGGATATTCATCCATTTTCCACCTTTTGTTTAAAATCTGCAGCATCTACTCCAAGACCAGCAATTATTGGAGAGTCCAAATTCTGCCTCTCAGTAGTCATCTTGGGATTAGTGTTTTTGTTTTGCTCCGGGTGAGAGAAGGAACATAGAACATTATTTCCTAGGGACTGCTGATCACTGGAAAGCCTAAAACTGTTTCTTAGGTGCCAGTTTGGAATTTGTGTTTATATTTTGCTCCTGGTGAGAGATGGAGCAGAGCGCATAGATTCCTGACTCTTTCTGGTTGGGAAATCAGTGTGTGTTCTTGACCTTCCTTATTGATCTGATTATTATTCAAGGCATTTGTGATGAACTGAGGTGTTGCTATCTGTGCCAGAGAGAGTAGGGTGTTATATGTGTAGCATATGTCAGCATGGTTGGCTGGAGTTTTGCAAATAGTTTTGTGTCATTTGACTGTCACACTGACTTGTACAGATGCTTGTGTTAAAAATGTATCAACAGTGCTCTTATAACTGATTAAATGTATATGCTTAAACAGAGAATTCTGGAAGAAAAGAGTAGAAGTTTTTGAACTTGTTCTATAGCTTTCAGATACTGCAACAGATCTTAGCAAAGCTCTGAGTGCATCTTATACCAGTTAGATGATCAAATGTGATTTAATTCTATAATCAGCACTGAGAGGATGGAATTCTCACAGCAGTGTGTTTTGTTTTCTTTGGAATCTGATGTAAAAGATCTATGTCATTTGAGTTCAGTTTAGACTGTTAGTAGCTCATCACCTTGCCTTGTGGAAATAAGAATCTCAGCATCTATTCCTGCCTTGCTGTTTTAATTAAGTTAGCTAGGTAACAGTTATTTTTAGCCGGTCAGAAAATACAGTGAGATTAGTTATGTATTGTTTTTCTGCATCTATATGAATCTGTCCAAATGTGTTATTTTTTATTTCTCTTGTGATTGAAACTCTGGTGTTTATTGTACTTAGATAGTTAGTATTCTCATGCTTTCTATTTTATTATTGATTATTAAATATTATTATACATTTTGTGTCACATATTCTCATGTTTTCTATTTTATTATTTACTATTAAATATTTTTATACCTTTTGCCATCACATATTGATGGCAGAGCGGTGGGATATTAATTGAAATTCAGTAGCCTGTGGGCATTTGTCTCTGGAGGTGTGTGTACGACTTTGTTAGTGTATTAACCCCCCAGCTGTTTTTTGCAGGAATGGGTGTGGTCTCTATGATTGACAAGCCAGAAGCCGGTGATGCAATATGCTAAGGGGGCATGATTGGCACCGCATGCAAATTTGCTGGTGACATCATGCATACAGTGCTTTATCAAGTACATCTCTAGGATAAACTTGAGATGTTGTGCCTATACATCCAAGATATGACAATAACCTAATGCACATTAAGGTGTTATTACTATTCTGAACTAGTCATTCATTTTATAAAAATGAAAATACAATACTTTTAAGGTTTATTAGAAAACAAATATGAATATTTTCTCATGAAGTTTTTGCTTGTGGCTTTCTTATTTAACAGGATACTTAGCTTCATTTTCTTAAGAGACCTGTGTTGGTGACAGAATCTCCACATTTTATTTTAAATGAGGTGCATGGAATACAGACTACTGTGGTTTTCTGGCAAATCAGTGAATAAGACCACTTAAGTTCTTTCGTCTGCTATATTGAAACAGTCATAGTAAATGTGCTCCGTGTAGATACACACAGTATTTAACATAAACATACCTCTCAACTGTCCAGATTTTCACAGACTGTCCAGATTTGTGCCTCATATTTTTAGTGCTTTTCTCATAAAAATCTGTGGTTTTCTGGCAAATCAATGAGAATTGAATTCACCCAAAAATACTATACCTTGGAGTTTCCAGCTGCATATCCTGCAGCTAATTTCAAACTGAAACCGAAAAAATATACGGATGTGTGACACTGACAGTCTATTTACAGCCAAGTGGCTGTGTATTGTATATATTGCATGGCCATTGCAAAGTTCGTGAAAATTCAATATTAAAGGTGAGATGCTTTGACCAAGGAGATAAACTGTCCAGCCTCAGACTAAAATGAAATGCTGTAAGGGTGGAAGCATTTCAGTGACAACATATGCACTTTGGTTATCTCCTCAACATCCGTGAATGATTCTAAATGAAAAATATCTCATCTTTACTATTAATGTAAAAGCAGCTTTTACTGACGCTGCAATATACCTGTTCTTACTTTTCACCTGTGCTGATTTTTCCCTCATATTTTTAATAATAAGAGGGATGCATGTCATTGGGATCATCTGTAATTTTCCCAGTTCATTCTGGGTAGCTATTCTAGTAAAACTTATGTCACAAGGAAAAAAAAATATTTTGGCTTCAGCACTAACTTCAAAAAATATTAGCAGATGGCCAAAAAGAGGAGACCTTTCTTATTTTTCCACAATAGTTTGATTACTCCATTACTTAATTAAACTTGTTGAAGTTTCATGGTCTTAACACAATGAATATTCATGCAAACTGAAAACATATTTATTTATGAATGTTCAGTGATGCTGCAATGATCCCAGGTGTCAGGAGGGGTTTGGGCAGGGCTTGCTAGTGTGCATCCAGGGGGGTTAGTACACTACAAGAAAGCTGTGTGTACTCTCACCAGCCACAAGGTAAACATTCAGAGTTTCATTTTCACAATAATTTTATTCATTTTTGTTAGTTTAGTTTAGTCAGGGGAAAGCAGGCAAAGATGTCAGGAGACGATTATGGTAAACTGACAAAGAACCAATTGGCCAAGGTGTGCAAAGCCAAAGGACTGATTCATGCTAACGGGACTAAAGAGGAAATTATTTCAGCCTCAATCAAAGTCTCAGTGTGGACCAGTGGCCAGGAGGACAACCAGTCTGGTGATGGAGATGTGCAGCCTTCAAAAACAGGAGAGTTTACCTTTTCCTTAGATGACTTAAAAATCCATCTGGAGTTAAAGAGAATTGAACTAGAGGCTGAAGAAAAGGAGAATCAGCGTCAGCATGAACTGGAGGCCAGACATTTGAAGGCTGAAGAAAAGGAGAATCAGCGTCAGCATGAACTGGAGACCAAACATTTGGAGACCGACGAGAAACTGCAACATTTGGAGACTGAAGAGAGACTGTGACATTTGGAGAACAAAGAAAAATAGACTGCAGTGATTGGAGGCTGAAGAAAAAGGGAAGCAGCAAAATCATGAGTGGGAGATGTTGACTCTTTGTCAGGGTCATGGAGGTAATGGGGAAGGGAATAGCTGGATCCCAGAAGCAATAAAGATCAATAAATTTCTTCCACAATTTGCAGAGGGTGATGACTTTGATAGTTTTACTGATATATTTGAAAGAGTATGTAAACAGTATAATATTAACAAAGCTATAGCTACAGTTCCTGACCCCCTTACTCCATGGTAAAGCTGTAATTGCTACTGATTGTTTTGTTTATGATACAGTGAAACAATGCTTATTGAATTGTTATAAGTTAACACCTGAAGCTTACAGAAAGAAGTTTTGTGAGCATAGGCACAAGGCAGATGAAAGTGTATGTGATTATATTGCTGAGTTAAACTCATAGGTGGGTGAGTGGGTGTCAAGTCACCACTTTTGAGAGACTGGCAGAGCTTTTGGTGAGGGAACAAGCCCTTATGACTTTGCCTGAGGACATGAGAATCTGGTTGGCAGACTGAAACTGCAACTCTGCAGATGAGCTGAGAAGAAAAGAGGATCTCCACTTTGCAAACAGGGTACCACTGCACAAGAAAGGGATATCCAGTACTGTACATGGATATAAGGGAACCCATGGTGGGCAACCTAAATCACCCCAACAGCATCTGCTAGTAACAGGGTAAGCCACTAGTTCAGGTACACAGCCAGTATCAGGGGTTAGGTGCTTTAAATGTAACCAGAGGGGCCAATTAGCATACAGATGTCCACTGAAGCAAGGTGGGGAACAAAAGGTGAGGGAGTCGGCAAGTGGGAATAACAGTGAGCCAGTAGCCAGTAATAAGTTGTCTGGAGACAACAGGGGTACCAAACTATCACTGGTGTTTTATCATATCTTAGTGGATGGAAGACGGGCCACTGGTAAGGGAGAAACAGTGTCTGAAATAACTATTCTGACACCTGCAGAGGTTGAAGTGGAGCAGTACTTGCTTGAGTAGTCCACTACAATCAGAGCCTCAGGAGGGATCCCATTTCAATTGCCTTTGGCCAGGGTTCATCTTGACTGGGAGGGTGGAAAAGGAAGCAAGGAGGTAGTTGTGTTTGAGGATATTCCTGCTGATGTTTTGATAGGGAATGATTTTGATAATGCAGTACCTTGTGTGCCTGCAGTTACATGCAGTCAGGCTTGGAGACAATCATGTAGGTCTAGTAGGCTGGAGGAGACCAAGACAGACCCCACACCTGAAGCTGGGGCTGGTGATGTGACTATTTCAGGGCGGGAGATACCTTGTAGTAGTAAGCCTGAAAGTGAGCCACAGCTACTGATAGGTACTGATGTTCCCAAGGACAGGGTGACTGCAAGGACAGTGGTGAGTGGTATTAGCCAGGCTGACAGTGAGGCACCACTGTCAGAAGATAATAGGCTTCCTATGGAAGGGGAACTGGGAGGGGTTACAAAGACAGATTTGAGACAGGCTCAGCTTTTGGATCCTTCCTTACAAAGCTTGAGGGAGGTAGCTAAAGAGACACCTGATGTTCAAGGGAAAAGGGAGTCTGTATACTGGAACAAATGTTTACTGTATAGAGATCATTCCCCTGAGAGAGGGCTAGAGGGTGAGGTAATACAGCAGTTGATAGTGCCCAGAGCCTGCCATCTGGAACTTATAGCCATAGCCCATGACATTCCTTTTGCAGGTCATATGGGCATAAAGCATACCAAGAGATGTATTATGCAGAATATTTATTGGCCTGGGATTGCAATGGATGTAACAGGGTACTGTAGTAACTGTGAGCAGTGCCAAAATGTAGGCAAGGCAGGGGACAGGGTCAAAGCTCCATTGATGCCTTTAACTATGATTGAGGAGCTATTTCAGAGGGTAGCTATGGAGGATTCCTATTATTTAATCAAATGCTTAAATTTGCGAATGCTGTTTTGCCGAGCATGATTACGTAAAATGGCAAAATGCCAAAAGCACAGAACAGTGATTTATTTCCTAGGGAATAAATCACTGGGCCATTTTCAGGACTTTGCCATTTCCTCCACTGTCGTGCGATCTCGAAGTTGGTATATATTTATGTAGGGGGTGTGGGAGGGCACAGCCTCCCACATCGGGGTGTGACGGGCAAAGTCCCCCACTTGATTTTGTGTTTGGATTTTTTCTTTTTATGGATCAGCGATTTTTTTCCCTGGGAAAAAAATCGCTGATCCGTGTGTTCGACATTTTGGATTTTTGGGTATTGTGGGTCAATTATATAGCATTCACAATTTAGTGCATTCGCCAATATAATATAGACCCAACTATGAATATTGTGGGGCCACTGAGTACCCCAAATTCCGCAGGGGAAAAGTATATCCTGGTAATAGTAGATAATGCTACTTATTTATTTATTTGACATTTCTTTACCAGGGTGGTCTGACTGGGTCTACAGAACCTGTTTTCAGCAAAGGCCCGGGGAGAAAAGCCCCACATACAGTACTAGACAAATACAGTATAATCCATTATAATATAAATTACATTAAAAATACTATAACAGAAATAAGTTGAAAGAACAAACTATGTTACAAGATGTTGCAGTATATTACTGCACATCTAGACAATGCTATAGAGTTAAAACATTAAAGATAATAATAGTCACTCTCACCATACATGATGTAGATAGTGTCCAAAAAAATAGTACGTGAAGTAGTACAATGTCTGACATTGACTGTTATCGTACATGAAAAATAGTATGTTAGTTACAGTTAGTAAAATAGCAGCCAGAAAGTTAGTGATGCAGATAGACAGTGAGAGAGTTAAGAAAAATAGAAGCAATACAGCCTGAGCAGTAGCTTAAGGATATGGTATAGAAACAGAGAAGGTGTTAACAGAGCCTTAGGATCTCTCAGTCTATGAGGGATTGAAATGTGACAAAAAGAGGACCATGAGATTAGTGTGGAAGAAAAGGAAGAACTGAGCATTAGGCAGGCTTTATGCAGGAGCAGAGCCATGTATTTTTGAGATGAATACAGAGCGTGACCTGGTTTTCTTGTGGGTTTTGAGATAACTAAGAGATTTTTGTCTTCTGATCTTAGGGATTGATCGATTTGGTGTCTAAGGTGTGACTAGATTGGCAAGTGCAGGGCAGGAAGTAGGCTTGAAAATAAGGTTGTGCAAGGTGGATAGCAGAATAAAGGCACGTTGGTTGGGTAGTTTAAGCCAGTTTAATTCTAGGAGTGGTTTACAGTGGTGTGTGTCATATTTAGTGTTTGTGGCAAACTTTGCAACTTTTTTGTAGCACTGTTCCATCTTGCTTAGGGTAGAAGTTTGTAAGTTAGTTAGGATAGGGGCACCATAAAAAAGGGAGGAAAGTAAAAATGTTTTTGTAAGGGTATATTTGGTTGCTGCTGTAAAGAAATGTTTGTTTCTATATAAGAGTCCCAGTCTTTGATGAGTTTTCTTTATATTTTGCTGTATATGGGGGTCAAATGAATGTTTATTGTCAATGATAACTCCTAGAAGTCTTGTTTCCTGAACTATTTCTATGACAGTGTTGTCAGATGCAAGGATGTTGAAATGATCAGTGACAGTGGAGGTGTTTTTGGGATGAAAGAGTGCTAGTTTTGTCTTCTTCGGATTAAGAAAGTGTTGGATATTTCTTAGTCTGGATTTGGCTGCAGTAAAGGGCTGTTGAGTTTTTGAATGTAGTTCTGGTAGTGATTGAGCAGTACAGATTTTGATGGAATCATCAGCTTATTGAATAAGGGTCCCAGGGTGAGAGGCAGTGTGAAGGTTGTTTGCGAAAATGTTAAAGAGTAGGGGTCTTAGGATGGAGCCTTGAGGGACTCCAGTAGGGTTGTGGAGAAAGGGTGATAGTTCATTGTACCATTTCACTGCTTGTTTATGATCCTTGAGGTAGCTTTGAAACCATTTTATTGTGTTATGTGAGAAGCCTAAGTTAGACAGTGTGTTCAAAAGTAAGGGGTGAGACACTGTGTCAATGGCTTTGGAGAGATCAAGGAATACTGATGCTGTAGCATCCTGCATCTCTGGCCTTGTTTACAGTGTCTGTAAAAGATAATAGGGCTGTAGCTGCACTGTGACTAGGTCAGAAGCCATGTTGGGCTTTGTTAAAAGGTTGCTTTGCAATAGATATTGCATTACCTGCTGATGGATACCGCTCTTGAGAATTTTGGATATAGGTGACAAAATGGTTACAGATGGAAATTGGATGGATCAAAAGAGTTGCCTCCTTTGTGGACAGGGGTGATGCGAGATTGTATCCATATGGTAGGTACTTCTGATTCAGACAAAGACCTATTTATAAGGATACTGATTGGGTAGGCGACTGAGTAAGCAACCAGTTTGAGGTAGTGTGGTGAGAGATTGTCAGCTGAGGTAGACCAGGGTTTTAGTATTTTTGCAGTTTCTTAATGGTGTCAGCGGGTATGGGCTGAGATGAGAATGGGGTTTGTATGATATTTTGTTGAGTAGAGAGTTATTAATGACATGGTTAGAAGTAGTTGATGGTCTTGGGTTGGCTTCTGAATTGGATGAAGGGTGGGGATAGTCCAGCATAAGGAGTGTTAGTTACTAAGTCCGAAATTGATTTTCTGAAGTGCTTGTTAAAGTTTTTGGCTACTTGTGATAGAGGAGTATCAGGTGATAGGGTGTACTCTCCATTTCTTCCTGGGTTATGACAAGAAGATATGGAGTGCCAAAATTTACTGGGGTTGATTTTATGTGCAAGTTAAATCTGGGAATAATATGACTTTTTATCTCTGTTGATTAGTTTTGTCACTTTGTTACGTAGTGTTTTGAAATTAACATGATTTTGTTCATTTTTGTTTTGTTTCCAGGTTGACCAGGCTAGGTCTCTTTGTTTCATGAGGTGTTTACATTCCTTAGAGAGCCATGGTGCTGAGTTCTTTTGGATTCTTTTCATATGAATGGGAGCTAGTGCATTAAGTATGTAAAGGAATGTGTTATTAAAATATAGTACAGCATCATTAAAGGGTAGTTGTTTAAGGGCTGTCCAGTCTATTTCATGTAGGAGATTGTTGAATTTATGCTGACCAAAATTAGTTAAGTTCCTAACTGATTTTATAGTGTGTACTCTTAGGTGTTGTGGGTTTGTTCTAAGGGAATAAGTTGATAGATGATCACTAAAGGAGCTAGACAGTGTACTGGAAGGGGGGTATTTGGCAGGGTGGGATACTAGGATCCAGTTTAGGGTGGATTGGTAGGTAAGATCTTTGCTGTGTCTTGGAGTTGATAAGCTGAGAAAAAACATACAGATTTATACTATTTGTAGGGGAGTTGGAAGTTATGGTTTGCCAATCTATATTTACATCTTCTAAGATTATTATTTCAAGGTTTATTGTTTGGGATGTCCAGGATAAAGTATTTTCCAACACTGGTATATTGTTACCTGATGGGATATATATTACTGTTATGCAAATTCTTTTTGATATGCTGAGGTTCAAAAAAGAGATTAGTACCTCAGCATTGGAAAAGATGGGTATATTACTGGTGTAGGGTGTGATGTTGAGCATAGAGGGATACAGAAGTGCTATCCCTCCCCCTTTTTTTAGATCTATCTCTTCTGGTTATTGCAAAGTTTGGAGGTATTATTTCTGAGTCTTTTATATTGGGGTGTAGCCATGTTTCTGTAAGGGCTAGTATGTCAGGTTTATTCTGATCAATCCAGGCATGCAGTGGGGCTATTATATTACATATACTTCTAAAGTTAAGTGTAAGTATGTTTAAGTCTTTGGGGTTACTCGTGTGGTTAGGATTAGAGGGTGGGCCAGGGTTAGGATGTATGTGTCCACATTTGAGTTGATAGGTAATGAGGAATGAGTACCATGGGAAGTGTTTTTTATTCCTAGTCGATGGTACTGGTGTCATGTGTGGTTTCATAGGAGGTGAGGAGACCAATTTGTGGCTTGAATAATATGGGAGGGTATAGGGGAAAAGCTGTGTTGTTTACTGGGGAGAGGGTTGAAGGAGGTTGTTGATGCATACTGGTGTGCGAAGGTATGCAAGCATATAGCTGTAGCAAGGTTGAGAATTAAGAGTAAAGAGGCTAGGCATTATACCCTGAGCTAGTGGCTCTGTTCTCCATCGAGGCAGAGAAGGTGACAAATGCTCTGTTAAAGATTGTAAGCAGGGTTGGTTGCCTGAGAGAAATACTAACTGACAGATGTGCCAATTTCATGTCAGTCCTGCTGGTTTGTCTGTGGAAACATTGTGGGGTGAAGCACCTAAAGACCACCTTTTACCACCCTCAGACTAATGGTCTTGTGGAGAGGTTAAACTCTACACTAAAGACCATGCTACAGGCATTTGCAGACCAGTTTAGGAGAGAGAGTGGGACAAATATTTGCCCCATCTACTGTTTGCATACAGTGAGTTACCCCTGGAATCCACAGGTTTTTCACCTTTTGAGTTGCTGAATGGGCATAGGGTGAGGGGGCCTTTAGATTTGATTAGTGATGAGTGGAAGGGTGAATGTGAAGCCCACAAGGAGTCTGTTGTGGATATGTCCTAAACCTCAGGACAAGGCTTAGGGAGCTCATGGGCTTGGCCCAGGGAAAATCTGACAGGAGCCCAACAGTAGAGAAAAGTCTGGTGTAATTCTGACAATCATTTAATTGTTTAGCTATAAGTGGTCTTGTTTACAAAATCAGGCAATAGACCCATTCTTTGCTAAAACCAGTAACCCACTTTGAAATAATTTATGAGACATCTAGCATTTCCGCAGTTATACCTCTTTCTTTAAAAACATTTAGACCCACACTGGTCTTGGCAGTTTGAAATGAATCTACATCCTGCAGTAAGACCTTCTGAGTCCCACAGTAATAGAAATCATGCATATATTATACATTTGTGCAGATTTAGAACCAAGTAAAGCAGATGGTTCCACAGAAGTAACTCACTTCTGGTATAATATTAAGATTAACAATAAATAAGTAAGTAAATACAATGTTTGGGAAGATGGAGAAACAGACACATATCTGCTCAGATAGTACCCTACAAGGAAGGCAGAGTTTTGCTGTATAGAGTTAATTAATTTCAAATATGTTTATCATCATCTTATCATTAAACATCCTATCCTTGTAAATGGACTGCCCTGGCATGTAACTCAAGACCACATACCTCACCTAATCTTAGATCTGTCTGTTACTTCTGACCCCATACCTCTCCTAATCTTACATCTGTCTGTAACTCAAGACCCCATACTTCTAATTACAGATCTGTCTGTAACTTGAGACCCCATACTTCTCATAATCTCAGATCTGTCTGTAACTCAAGATCCCATACCTCTCCTAATCTCAGATCTGTCACTCAGGACCTCATACCTCTCCTAATCCCAGATCTGTCTGTAATTCGAGATGCCATACCTCTCCTAATCTCAGATCTGTCTGTAACCTGAGATCCCATACCTCTCCTAATCTCAGATCTGTCTAAATGGATACCAGTTAGCTCATATAAGTGCCAGTCAGGCCTGCAATTGCACTGCCAAGTCAGCGGTTAATATTTTGTGCACTGAATATAATGGTGCATACCAAGAATTACTTTACACATGCATTGCAACCTTCATGCCCATTTACTGCATCCTGCATAGCCACTACTCTAAACTGCTTCACCTACTTTGATACCATCTTCCCAATACCAGCTGCATGAAAAAATGACATATTTCTGTAATCTGCATGTTACTACTGACATTATGAGGGCCCTAAATGTAATCCTCAGAATATTTGAAGGGAATATGTACTAACTCTGTGGGTGTCGGCCCCAGAGTATTAGTGGGTGTAGTGCCCCAGAGTATTAGTGGGTATAGTGCCCCAGAGTATTAGCCCACACAGCAACAGCAGAAGGTGACAATAAGGATGCATGGACTGATAAAGAATCCCTGCAAAAATGCTTTAATGTTGTAGCAGTGACTTAAAATTTGCTGTTTTTTGCATCTCTGTTTTTTTTTTTTCACAGGTTGCCTACAGTTTCAGGACTCTCACTTTAATTAGGGTGTGAACTCACAGGCGTTGCAGTGCAAATCTCTCTTCTTTTACTTTTTCTCAGTCAATCATGCACTGTAGGCAGCTCAATCTGGTTAGTGTATACTAAATCATCTTCAAGCCATTTCTTAATTCTGCTCTGTATTTAATCACGTTCTTTATAAGTCATACTCAGGAGTAAGTCAAATGAACAGGAAAGTACAAAGTTAATATAGAAATATACATGCAGTTAGATAATTTATTAGTAATGCTGGTTATGTAGTACACAGGGAAAGAGTTGTGACAGAGAACAAGGAGACCTGGGTTTTAGGATTTGCAGGTCCAGACAATGAAAAATCATGTTAGAGGTTTATAAATTATCAGTTTAATTCTGATCACTCATCAAAGAGACATAGATTATGGCCTTTCATATTTGTCTGCGGGGTAAATGGAAGCTAGAAGCTGTAGACCAACTGGACAGAGTAAAGGGGAAGTAAAGGGAGATTGCCTAGAGGGGGTGGGTGGTGAGAACATGGTAGCAGAGGCACATGGAATGCATTGCTATCATCCCTTGTCATGCACAGGGTGTGGACATTTATGTGTAGGCTTTGGGAGGAAAAGCTTCATGGCTGTTAGGATGTTGCTCTTCTGAGATACCCCTATCTCCTTTTTGCTTTGCCATAAAGACTGAGAAATATATATATATATTGAAGGGGACTAATGAAATGTATGAGAAAAATGCTTCAAAATCAAAAAAACAACAGTGTTCCATGAGTATGTGAAACAGTTTCAAAACACTGTTACAAGTTCCTACATGCATATTTGCAACTACATTATATCTTAATAATGCCTATAAAGTGGAGACATAAGACTCTGAATGCATGTGGGCTATTTTTACAGTACATGCATTAATGGGGTCATGTTTCATTATGATAATCATTGTTTCCTTTTCCTAGATATTTGATTGGAGTTCTTTTCCATCAAACCTTTTGTGTAAAAGGCCTTCTGCTGGAAAGCAAATGAGATAAACTTAGGAGTGCTCTCTTATGCAATTCAAAAATATTTACTGTAGTAATGTTTTGTTTCTCTGATTCGTTTTGACTGGAAGCTTGATCATGGTTTTGATAGTTTGCATATCAAAGACTAACTTCTACGTAAACGGATTCACATGGACTTTATTAGGATGTTTGACCAGATCCAGTGCAGTGGAAAATGGCAACCTGTAATTAAGTGTGTAGCACAGAATGCGTTTATTCAGTAAATCATCATCTTCTTTTGGCTGTTCCTGTTAGGGGTCGCCACAGCGGATCACCTGTTTCCATTTCTTCCTGTCCTCTACATCTTGTTCTGTCACACCAACCACCTACATGTCCTCTCTCATCACATCCATAAACCTTATCTTAGGCCTTCCGCTTTTCCTGTTACCTGGTAGCTTCATCCTTAGCATCTTCTTCCCAATATACTCAGCATCCCTCCTCAGCACGTCCAAACCAATGTAATCTTGCCTCTCTGGCTTTGTCTCCAAACCTGCCAACCTGGGCTGACCCTCTAATATACTTATTCCTAATCCTATCCACCCTCGTCACACCCAGTGCAAATCTTAACATCTTTAACTCTGCCACATTCAGCTCAAACTCCTGCCTTTTTGTCAATGCCACTATCTCTAACCCATATAACATAGCGGGTCTCACTACCCTCTTGTAAACCTTCCCTTTCACTCTTACAGGTACTCATCTGTCACAAATCACTCCTGACACTCTTCTCCACCCAATCCATCCTGCCTGTACTCTCTTCTTCACCTCTCTTCCACACTCACCGTTACTCTGAACTATTGACCCCAAGTATTTAAACCCATCCACCTTCGCCACCTCTACTCCATGCATCCTCACCATTCCTCTGTCATCCCTCTCATTCACACACATATATTCTGTCTTAGTCCAGCTGACCTTCATTCCTCTCCTCTCTAGAGCATATCTCCATCTCTCCAGGGTCTCCTCCACCTGTTCCCTACTCTCACTATAGATCACAATGTCATTTGCAAGCATCATAGTCCACGGGGACTGCTGTCTGATCTCGTCTGTCAACCTGTCCATCACCATTGCAAATAAGAAAGGGCTCAGTGCTGATTCGTGATGTAACCCCACCGCCACCTTAAACGCATCCGTCACTCCCACCGCAGACCTCACCGCTGTCACACTACCCTCATACATATCCTGTACCACTCTTACATACTTCCCTGACACTCCTGACTTCCTCATACAATACCACAACTCCTCTCTAGGCACCCTGTCATATGCTTTCTCCAATTCTACAAAAACGCAATGCAACTCCTTCTGGCATTCTCTCAGTAAATGGCATACCTAATTAGCAGTCTAGACCAACATTTTATATATATATATATATATATATATATATATATATATATATATATAGATATATACATATATATATATAGATATATACATATATATATATATATATATATATATACACACACACAAACACACACACACATATATATATATATATATATATATATATATATATATATATATATATATATATATATGTGTACACACACACACACACACACACACACATATATATATATATATATAGATATATAGATATATAGATATGTGTGTGTGTGTGTGTGTGTATGCCTTTAAAAGATTTTCTTATCGAATTGCATATATGCATTTAATGAGTCTATTAACACATTCTGTTCATTTGATTTGTCCATCTTACAACCCATGGACCATCATGAAGCCAAACTGTTGTAATTCCATGCTATTTTCTATTTCCTATATGTGTGTGTGTGTGTGTCTGTCTGTCTGTGTGTGTATGTATATGCTTTATAATGGAACATTTTTTACATAATAATACAAGGTGTTATATAAAGTAGCTATCATATTTCCTGATTTATTTATTTATTATTTGACATTCATTTACCGGGAAGGTCCGACTGGGTACAAGACCATTTTCAGCAGAGACCCGGGGAGAAAAGCTCCACAGTACAATTTAAACAGAATTACAAATCATCATCGGTTACAAAGAATAAGACAATCACACAGGAGTACAGTTTGTGGATACAATAAAAGAAGAAAATAAGCAAATATAAAGCAAACAATAAAGGTGAACATACGTTATACAGCAGATAGAAAAGAGTTCCTAATATGTATGTTACATAATAATGCATGAAAAATACATTGCAGAATAAGTGATGAGTTATAAAAACTATAGACTTAGGTACTATCATTACTGGTGTTTATTTTTAGTGTATATTATTTACATTTATTTTAAGTATTAGGTGCTTAATCTGGTGTCTGTTCTCCGTATGGTACATACTGGATATAGACTTTCAAACAGAGTATAGTCAGGCCTTTCTGACAAGGCAGAGGTCACCTCCGCTATGTAACCCCTAAGAAATAAATTATAATGACAATACCCGGAACCTATCTGAATAGCTCATGTTTTCCATCCATACAATTTCTGGCAAGGAATGCTTGCATCTTTTGAAGTTATTTCAGTTGGCTTGAGTGAGGGCTACAAAACACAGCATTGTATTCAAACAGATCTTCAATCGGTAAACTATACAGTA
Source organism: Protopterus annectens (assembly GCF_019279795.1). NCBI lineage: Eukaryota > Metazoa > Chordata > Ceratodontiformes > Protopteridae > Protopterus > Protopterus annectens. The sequence goes on along the minus strand of NC_056734.1, from coordinate 321,630,400 downwards.
GCATAGTGTTCGCCTTGGTGTGACTGGACATGCCTTTTAAAATCAGGCCAATGACAGAGTATGTTTTTCTATTTCTTGTAGACACATATTGGTCAAAACTTTGACTTTTGTTCTCATTTTTACTAAATATTTAATGATGATGTATTGTGATTTAAGCATTTACTTTATAATTGTAATTTGCTGTTTATCAAGCCTCATTCTACTTCACGTTCTGCTTTTAAAGTTGATGTATTTACTGTTCTTCCAGATGTTCATTTTTTACAGACCTATCAGAGAATTTTAGCAGTTTAGCATCCTCTGTTGAACAATTCTGTTACCTAATTTGTAAGCATCAGTGTATGTGTTGATCCATAGCCCATTTTTCACTTTTATACCTGGGAAGAATAGTTCAGAATTAAATTGGTGTTGTACAGGAAACAGTCACCACCGGTGACTACATCAGGATAAAAAAAATAAATAAATAATTCCTAACTTGACCTGCTGTGTCTAGGTGTTTAACCAATGCATATGGATTGATATATATTGCTTTTAATTTGTCAGTCATTCCTTGGAATTGTATTGAATCCTCTAAATACAATTATTGAATACCTCTGAATAAAATCAACAAGCAGATAGTCATTCATACTTCATAGCTGTTACTTCCTCAAAGAATGTCAGAAACGTTAAAAGGCAAAATCTTATGTTAGCAAATTGGCAAATCCATCCATACTGATTCATTTCTAGAAGACCCCCTGCATCAATTATAACTCTTTTTATGGCTTTACATTAATACCAGTCAAGCCAATAGGTCTAAAATTGTTTAAGTCTGATGTAATCTTCCCCTTCACCCCAACCCAATAAGTTAGCAGCACAAGTCTACATGCTAAAAGTTTTATAACACCTTCATTGAATTATTACTTGTAACATAGGCAAATTTGCATTCATATAAAACTAATCAAACTATATTAACATTAACATTATACTTCACATATATTGCTATATTTCATATAACCTAACAGTTTGATACTGATAGGTGATTAGTTTGGATTCCTATGATATTAGGTAGGAAAACTGCAAGTATAAAGTTTGGTTACATGGAACTTGAGATTTTAATTTCACTTCTGACAGCAGTTATCATGTTTGTAGTTATATGACAATGTCATAGCATGTGAATGACTTGGAAGTCTTCAATTTTTCATGCTGACTTTCTGAATCTGTTGAATCTGGGGTCAGTGGAGGTAAATCATGCATGTTCATGGTTTGATCAAGTGTTCCCCTCAAACACCAAATAAAAGTTCCTGAGCATACCACAAATAGCAAAAAGTGCTCCACATTGAAAGGGTATTGTCCCACGAAACACAGAGATTTGAAATAACTAAGATCTGAATAGCTGAACACTATGGATGGATACTGGAACATAGTAATGGAAAAATTATCTCTCCATCTTCTTGCCAGTATTTGTGTCCCACAAGTATATATGCTAGGCCCCATACTTTTGAACATATTCAACAATATCTATACTGCTACAAAGAATGCCCCCTCCCAGCTTAATACGCTGATAACTTGACCCCAATCTGCTCTGTTAAATCTTTCTCTAAACTCCAAGACCTTACACAACAAATCTTTCTTTTGACTGAAACATGTATAAGTAATTCACGACCACTTCTATATCCTAAAAAATAAATCAATACTGTCTACCCTAAAATACATCTTTACCAAAACAACACTACTCATTGTCCCGGTCCTCTTCAAGAAACACATCACACCAAATGACATTTGACGACCTTCATTAAATTTCCATAAACATAAGTGTTAACCAGTATTCATTCATCTCAACCAAACATGATACAGGTGAAATAACATCCATGTAACATTATCATAGGACAGGACAGCGTAAACCTGCTCATCCTGATCACTAAGCAGCATCCATACCTCCACTCACTTACTTATGAAGCAGCATACCCGCTCACTTCCATTACCATTTAATTCATTATACCATCAACCAATAAGCAGTTTCCTCCACTAGTATATGTACTTATTAAGCAGTGTAACTCCTCATTTTGATTACCATTTATTGTGTTATATCAACCAAATAAGCAACTTCCTTCGCTTACTTATGTACTTATCAAGAAGCGTAACCACTCACTTTCCTTTCCCAACTTATTGAATTGACCATCCAACACCAGAGGGGGAAGAGAAGAGGGCAAGCCCACCCCTCTTCTCCACCCTATCCAAACTACACATAACCACATCCCCACTAATAAAAAGAGAGAGGGAGGGCGGGTAGCAAGTTCATGCCAAAATGTGACTCCTACTCCAGTTACACTTGCCTAACATCCTTTAAGCCCCTCCCTACCCCTACCTCACTTCCTCCCAAACCTCATCCATTCCTATTTAACCCTATCCTCCCAATTCCTGTTACTCTATTTATCTAACCCCCCCCCCCGAAGATGTCACTGCACAAATTGGTCTGTTCCAAACCTCATTTGTCCCAGTACCCTTCAAGAAATACATCATACCAAATGACATTTGACGACCTTTATTAAATTTCCATAAACATAAATGTTAACCAATATTCATTCATCTCAACCAAACATGATACAGGTGAAATAACATCCATGTAACATTATCATAGGACAGGACAGCGTAAACCTGTCCTGATCACTAAGCAGCATCCATACCTCCACTCACTTACTTATGAAGCAGCATACCCGCTCACTTCTGTTACCATTTAATCCATTATACCATCAACCAATAAGGTTCATAGGTTCATAGATTAGTACTAGGCTAACTACCCTTGCGAGCCATTTTAAGCCTAGCCAATTATCCCTTGTGAGACTCCAACCCTGCACCTTGTGTTTGTAAGGCAAACACCTTAACCGTTAGGCCACCCTCCCAACCTTTGCATATGTACTTATTAAGCAGTGTAACTGCTCATTTTGATTGCCATTTATTGTGTTATACCATCAACCAAATAAGTAACTTCCTTCGCTTACTTATGTACTTTTTAAGAAGCGTAACCGCTCACTTTCCTTTCCCAACTTATTGAATTGACCATCCAACACCAGAAGTGGAACAAAAGAGGGCAAGCCTGCCCCTCTTCTCCGCCCTATCCAAACTACACATAACCACATCCCCACTAATAAAAAATGGGAGGGAGGGCGGGTAGCAATTTCATGCCAAAATGTGACTCCTACTCCAGTTACACTTGCCTAACTTCCTTTAAGCCCCTCCCTACCCCTACCTCACTTCCTCCCAAACCTCATCCATTCCTATTTAACCCTATCCTCCCAATTCCTGCTACTCTATTTATCTAACCCCCCCCCCCCAGAAGATGTCCCTGAACAAATTGGTCTGCTCCAAACCTCATTTGTCCCGGTCCCCTTCAAGAAATACATCATACCAAATGACATTTAATGACCTTTATTAAATTTCCATAAACATAAATTTTAACCAGTATTCATTCATCTCAACCAAACATGATACAGGTGAAATAACATCCATGTAACATTATCAGAGGACAGGACAGCATAAACCTGCTCATCCTGATCACTAAGCAGCATCCATACCTCCACTCACTTACTTATGAAGCAGCATACCCGCTCACTTCCATTACCATTTAATTCATTATACCATCAACCAATAAGGTTCATAGGTTCATAGATTAGTAAGCCATTTATCTTGTGAGACTCAACCCCTAAGCCTAGCCAATTATCCCTTGTGAGACTCCAACCCTGCACCCTGTGTTTGTAAGGCAAACACCTTAACCGTTAGGCCACCCTCCCAACCTTTGCATATGTACTTATTAAGCAGTGTAACTCCTCATTTTGATTACCATTTATTGTGTTATACCATCAACCAAATAAGCAACTTCCTTCGCTTACTTATGTACTTTTTAAGAAGCGTAACCGCTCACTTTCCTTTCCCAACTTATTGAATAGACCATCCAACACCAGAAGTGGAACAAAAGAGGGCAAGCCTGCCCCTCTTCTCCGCCCTATCCAAACTACACATAACCACATCCCCACTAATAAAAAGAGGGAGGGAGGGCGGGTAGCAATTTCATGCCAAAATGTGACTCCTACTCCAGTTACACTTGCCTAACTTCCTTTAAGCCCCTCCCTACCCCTACCTCACTTCCTCCCAAACCTCATCCATTCCTATTTAACCCTATCCTCCCAATTCCTGCTACTCTATTTATCTAACCCCCCCCCCCCCAGAAGATGTCCCTGAACAAATTGGTCTGCTCCAAACCTCATTTGTCCCGGTCCCCTTCAAGAAATACATCATACCAAATGACATTTAATGACCTTTATTAAATTTCCATAAACATAAATTTTAACCAGTATTCATTCATCTCAACCAAACATGATACAGGTGAAATAACATCCATGTAACATTATCATAGGACAGGACAGCATAAACCTGCTCATCCTGATCACTAAGCAGCATCCATACCTCCACTCACTTACTTATGAAGCAGCATGCCCGCTCACTTCCATTACCATTTATTGCATTATACCATCAACCAATAAGTAGCTTCCTCCTCTTGCTTTTGTACTTATCAAGCAGTGTAACCGCTCACTTTTGTTACCATTTATTGCATTATACCATCAACCAAATAAGCAGCTTCCTTTGCTTACTTATGTACTTATTAAGCAGCGTAACCGCTCACTTTCTTTCCCAACTTATTGAATTGACCATCCAACACCAGTGGGGGAACAGAAGAGGGCAAGCCTGCCCCTCTTCTCTGCCCACCAGCCTGACCAGGCTGTTCCCCCTCTCTTCACCAAACTTCCATCATCTAGACACCATTAGGGGATAAGGCCAAACATCATTTGGTGTACAATAATTACCAGAACATTACCAGCCCCAGGCAATTAACTAATGATTACCAGGGCATGACCTACCACTGGAGTAGGAATACTCAACCCCCAACCACCGAAACCACCCTTCCCATAGCAACCCTTTGTAGTTGCTCAGTGAAATGTAGAACAACCTGAAAACTTTCAAATGCCATTTAACAGCCACCTTGCCAACACCAACTATACATTATAAACAGTAAGGCACCTAAACCCCATGATAGCTTTAGCAATCTGACCCCTCTTAGCTCTATCAGTACCCTTGAATGCCTCCAGCAATATACCAAACTTGAAAATGCCCTATGCCACCTGTTCAAAACAAGATTAGTGACATGCCAACTCCGTCCAGAATGTAGAAAATAAACCATACCCTTTCTCTTCTTCAAGTATGGTAAATCAAAGCCACCCTTCTCATGCAAGGACACCCCATCTAGCTCACCACCTGAACCCACTTACTCAATGCGACCCACTAATCCCCTACCCCTGAAGGCTGCAACCCTACCCAAGCCCATCTAAGAAAAAAAAAAAAACAGTTACCAATAATACAGTGTAAATTCACACCTGATGCTCCCCACCCAAAACAAGCAAACAAACCATTACATTGTAACTCTTGAGAAGAAAATATAACAACAATTCCATATGTGGTTGCCTTGCTGGAAGATCATGAACTCTTTTCACACCAATCCATCAATCGGCATCATCCTTGACCCCCTCTATCGCCTGTTGAAGCCACCTTCCTTCAACCTACCAAGTAATGCCCAATCAGCCCTTCTCCATTTGCAACCTCCGTGGGATCTGTAAAAGAAAAAAACTGTAAATACTTCATTCACACATAATCACAACTTCTTAATGACAGTATGCACCACCACTGGCATATCTCCTTCATCAACTGCATAAAATGCATCTACTACCGCATACAAAACACCAAGGAAGCTTAAGATGTGTTAACAAAAATACCCGTAAGAATTCCTCCACACCTCACAGAATCATGATACAACTGCCACCCATGTGAAATAAAACAAATGAATGCATTAAAAGGCATATTCTAAAAATAAATCACTCGTTTCCCAACCAAGTAGTTCCCAACAACATTGTTAACCATAATTAAGGCAAAGTAAAAGCCATCCATAGTCATGCTATTATAGCCGATAACCAAACCTGAGGTGTAAATCCCCCCCCCCCAATCACAGCTCTACCGATATCCCTTTGGACACGGGCGACAATCAGTCATGTCCCTCAAATAAGATTAACATGCAGTACATACTGGATTAAGGAATCTTACTTTCCTGAAGCTGACTAGTCCATCAAAACCTTAGAGCCATTAACCTAGTAACTACCCCCGCTCCTGAAATTGGTGCCCTCCTCCCACCAGTAAGAACCCAAAACTACCCCCAAGCAAATATCAAATCCTGCTATAACTTGCTTGCCCTCAACATCCTCCCTTGGCCTTACACTACCCACCTTGAAATGCCTTAATGAATACAAAACAAATACTTGTTAAAATACCATCTACCAGACATCAACCCAGCCTCCCCCAGCATAATACCTTACCTCCAACTACAACTGCATAATAACCATAAATAAAACAAATATAGATAAACTGACTTTTAAGGGCCATAGCACCAGTAACCTAGTGACTTCCCATGCCTTTAATCACTGCACATCCACTCCATCACATCCTCCCTTGGCTACCCCAACACAGCTACCAACCTACCATGCCTCCTAAAAACTGCACATAACCACATCCTAACAATCACCCATGTCCCTCTTAAATAAGCTACCCCCAAGCAACCAAATTTTTTAACCACTTTTCCACCCATAAAAGGAGGGTGGAAGCCAAACATCGTACACTCTGGTGACCATGATGTCTCCTGTGACTGGTATAGTCAGACCAGCAGGAACCACCCTGTCAACTCCATCACCTTCCAATTCAACTTCCTTCATGCCCCCAACTGCTTCCACCTGCAAAAGAAAGAACACTGTAAATTCTCTGCATACATTGCATACACCAATCATTTTTTTAATGACATTAGACAATGTCAAAGCGCACCCTGCTTCTGAACTGCCCCTGCCAGATTTCCCTTCCTCCCCTACATCAACCTGACACTGCTCTACCAGTTTCCCTGAACCTCTGACGTATCTCATCCATACTAGTCCCCATAGTACTCCCATACCACACAAACTCTCACCTCAAACTGACTAGGTAAAACTGTAACCATACCTGTGACCTCAGTCCATGCTGCTTCTGCAATCAAAAACCCCTGTTTCTGCAACATCCATCACTGATGAGACCACCTCTTTCCCCCATCAGCTGATATGAATTCTGCACTGACACCATCTTTGACCTCATTGTGCAACACTCCACAACTTGAACACCCAGCATAGCACCACCATTTACAAGAAAAAGATATATCATTTGATATACATAAACAGCCTTTAAAGACTACCTGCCCACTCTCTGAGTGCCCTCAATACATCCACCTTCCTTTGCTGCAAGTTAATAGTAGTATTTTAAAAGTGTCCCTGAATTATTTATTTATTTTTTTTTATATATGCCCCCCTCACCCCATCCCCAAAAAGGTGGAAATACACGTTTTAGGCACTGCTACTACAAAGTTAGTAGCAGGTTTTGCATTAACTGCTTTTTCTGCAATGCATGAAGTCTGAACATCGAATGTCACATTTCCGGACTTCAGTCTACCCTAGTGTGCCACTAATTTGCCAGAAAAACTACAATCTCATCACAAACAACCCAAAAATATGAGGCGAAAATATGGACATCATGAAAATCTGTACAGTCACACACTTCCTTAACTTGCGGCATTGACAAAAGAGAATGTAAATATACATTTCCTGCAGTAAAACAAATCTGTAACCTTATTATTGCCATTATTTATTGAGTATAATTCACCAATTTTGTCCAAAAGGCACCAGTGTTAGGAGGGATTAAGAGGGACAGAGCTAAACTTTGAGTCACATCAGAGACAGTTGAGAGGTAGTCTACCAAGGATGATGCAATTATGCCTGAGCTGAATGGCACAGGCCACCATTGCATATGCAACTACTCCCTTCCCCCACAACTGGGCGCAAACAACATCTTTTAAAACCTGCAAAGCTGGAGCCACCAATGAAACAACCCCTTGAATCCAAAACATCTCCCACGCTAGCATTCCAATATTCCTCTTACAAAGCTAGAAAGCTGACCAAGTATGCCCTGCATTCGCACGACAGCGTATAACATCTGACTTTAGTCTTCAATGATTTGTTACTAATTGCCCAACACCCACAACTCCATAAAAAAAAAAAAAGCGGACCAAATATGAAACACCAGTCTGTACGCTTTGTGAAAATCTGTACTGATGAGAGGCATGAATTCCTTGCAGCTTCACAAGAAACACAGAACACATCCAGCACTCTCTCCAATCACTCCACAGGAACAAGACTGTCCGCAGCAGAATCCAAACAAGCAATGACCCTCTCAAACTGCCAGTGCTCCGCTGACTGCAGGAAATCTGGACAAAGGCATGCATGCAAAAGTGGAGCAACCTAAAGGCTACCAGAACCACTGCCTCACCAATGGGCCTGAACCTCTGCTCTCTCAGCTTTAACCAACCTCAAACATAGCAGCACCAAAGCATTTCCACCTCCATCTACTACTGCCAGAAATCCTGCAAAACAAGAACCTGTCCCCATTTACCACTGTGACTCTCAGCAACAGCGACCATCCAGGACACTGTCTCAAGTTAAGTGGCAGCATCTCCAAACAGCATTCAGTGGACCATGAATAAAATTGCACATCCTGGACCACCAATCCCACAACCCCACATGGCAACCACACCATGCCTCCCCACAAAGCACAAGCCCAGCACAGCACTGCATGGACAGTGGCACAGAGAATGGGTGTCAAAAAATAAATAAATAAATAAAGGGGGCCTCTCAAACATTCCTGTGGTTTCTATCTCATCCCGCAATGTAGCCCAACCACAAAGCAACCAGCAGTAAGAAAAACAAACCCAGAGGTCGCCAAATGACCAAAAAGGGCCTCAGAAAAAACAGCAACATGACACCTTCCCATGAACACAACCCGATCCTGATAATACTGCAGCCCACACAGTTACTGTGGTTAAAGTAAAAATCACTCCCTCACCTCACGAACAAAATGACAGAAACTCAGACCAAAACGGGAGCGGAACCTAATCAATCCTACTATTAATACACAAAGAAGGGGGGGGTAGTGAAGGCCCATAAAACAAACTTACTACCTTACATTTCTAGAGTCTGCCTCAGAAATGAAAGTTACCAGTGTCTCCAAGAAAGGCCGTGAAAATATCCAGTGTCTCCATCAACACCTGAAACCATTACTCACAGTACCTCAAAGCCCGTGAAATTCCACTGAGTCAGCCCACAAACCCATAGCAGGAACAGTATTTCACCACAGCACACCTGCCCAGCCCACCGGCAGAGGTAATCCCGGAACCCCCATCAATTCATTCCACTGCTTTGGTTTGCAGCATTCAAATATTGCTGCCTTTTATTTATTTATTTTTTTACCATGACATATTGAAAATCCTCTATGTAAACCTTAACAAGTGACACTGTCATCTGAGACTTTGTCACATGTAATGAAGTTTTTCTGCCATATTAGAAAGTAATACGTGACATTCTCCGAACTGCTGTGAGCTCAGAAAGTGTGTCCTCAGCTCCCTCAAGCAGTTTTGGCTGGAAATGCACTCAGACAAAAGTACAGTATGTGGTGCTGAAAGGAAAACTGTGTTACAAAAACCTGCAAAACAATTCAACAATCCTGCACCTGACGCACACCAGACCCGCCCTGCTTCACGAGCACCAACGTCTGTGGATAACAGGACCCACAGCAAGTACCCGTGCTCATTTTCTTTTTTTTTTTTTTTTAATAGTAGAATATACAGGAAGGGCGAGAACATACTGCAACCGTATATAAAGTGGAACAGAAATAACATTTCAAAATTGCTCATTTTATCACCCAAGGAAAGATACATCTTACAATATGTACCTAATGATGCATTACTTTGAAAAGTACCTCATAAAAGATTTATGGTTAGCAGAAGACGAGCCCTGAGAGCAAATCACCTCCAAATGGGACATGGGGTTGTCTCCTGTTTCCCTGTTACACCCCTTACAGTTATGCTTTTAGCCTTACACCTGCCCCCTAAGACCACTTGATGATGACAAAAAAATAAAAAAAAATAAGGGATTACTCACCTCTCCCCTCCTGCTAGTTACCTTAGGCCTACCTCACAGTACCACAATCATTAGCCTATCTTAGGTCGTCACGAATGTGATTCTGCAATTAGCAAGTTCATGCCAAAATGTGACTCCTACTCCAGTTACACTTGCCTAACATCCTTTAAGCCCCTCCCTACCCCACCTCACTTCCTCCCAAACCTCATCCATTCCCATTTAACCCTATTCTCCCCCTATCCTCCCAATTCCTGCTACTCTATTTATCTACCCCCCCCTGAAGATGTCCCTGGACAAATTGGTCTGTTCCAAACCTCATTTATCATCTGTGACAATAACGACATGATAAAAGAAGCAAACCACAAAAAATGACTGGATGTCAGCATAGATGACCATTTGAAATTCGACCATGATATAATACACATGGTTAAAAAAATCATCAAAAACTAGATACATTATACAAAGAAAAAAACTACCTCATTGAGATAGCCAGAAGATATATATGCTGTTCCAACCTTCACTAACTTTCAAGTCTCAGAAGTGTCCAAACTTGAGTGAAGTTATAATAAAATAGCCAGATTTTAAGTAAACTACAACAAAAGAGCACACAAATGATTAGCCATCAGCAATTAAATTGGTTAGAACTACCACATCAGTTATTTTTTTCTCAGTTAACTACAATACACAGACTCTTCTATAAGTCAGAAAACTATCCCGCCCTTAGCACCTTTATACACTCTACTCCTCCAATAGAATTTTATGCTCTAAATAACTATAACCAAATCATCTAATACTGCAGGTCACACTCTATAATCAAATAGTGTAGTTAAACTATGGAACAACATCACAATACAACTGAAATCCATTCAAAATTCAAACTTATTTAAAATGCAACTAAAACTTTACCTATCAATTTATTGGATCTGCTGCTGTACATCTCCTGGATAAATACGTCTGTAACCTTCAGCTTGCCATATTGTCAAAGAATTTCTCTTCATTCAAAATCCTATGCCCTACAACCAGTCTTCACCAATCCCTGAACAGGTTTACTGCCATCTCCCAGCCACATACATTGTTTTGAGACAATACTCACCACTCACCTCTGTACCCCTTATATATAAACTGTATGATAGCCATAAATATGCAATTATCTATGAGCCTGGTTTTTACCATACCTGTTAACTATAATATTAACATTTTCTTTCCTACCTTGTTCTTTCCCACATGTCCATTTCTTTGAATTTTTAAGCACTAATCGCATGATCTATTACCTGTCTGACAATCCCACTAATGCACCTCTTCAAATGTTCAGTGTTCAACATCTACTAATGAATAATTACATTTTATATTGCAATGGCTGGCTTTATTTTATATGAATGCAATCTAATTAGCAAATGCATTTGTAATTGTTAATGTTTATTAATAAATGTCTGCCCATGCATATTATTGAATGCCTGTTAAAAATATTTGTAATATGCTGGAGTTGTTCTCCCCAGGGCTCCAGTGAAAAAAGATTTTTAATTAAACTCACCATACAAACCCAGTAAACAAAATTAAAATAAAATAAAATAAAAACAGTGAAGTATTAATTTTCTATTGACCTGCAGAATAAACATATTAATTAACAGTCACATTTAATCTATTTACATATAAAAAGAAATACAATATAGTTATCATTTTTGTTACAAAAACATTTTCACACTATCTTGAGTCTGCTTTGAAACAGGTGATGGAGGCTAGACTCGCCATTTTAGAAACTCTGAGCTAGATATATCACATAGCATGGACTACTTTATTGCCTTTTTAGATGGCATTATTTGGGTATTTCCTACCAAATCGTGACATTTTGCAGGGCAGTCCTACTTCCATTACTTCTGCAAGAATCCTCAAAGTGATTTTAGGAATTGTGTTAAGGAAAGAATCATGCACATTTCGTCTGTTAGTTTTTAAGTACTAGTACTACAAATGTCATGCATTTATTTTTTTAACACACACACACCATCCAGGTCTCAGGAGTGTGATAGCCACAGAGAAAATGCCACCTCTACAATGCAACAACCTCCATAACCAGCAGTGTGGCATGAAGTTCAAATGGTTGTAAACCTTTGCCTGCATGTCATTGCTTCTGACTCACTATTTTGCTCCTTGCACTGAATGGATGAAGGTTCTTATCAGACTATTCTACCCGACCAGACTCCCTCAGTGACCATCTCCCTACCTCTATCCTAAGATATGACCCTCACACTCCTAAACCCCACCTCTTTAGAGATAGTCTGAAACTATCCTCATTTAACTCTTCTCAATTTAACTCACTACTGCAAAACATTGACTGGTCCATCCTTAAACAACTTCCCCTGAATAATGCCGTTGACACTTTTAATAGCATCTTCCTAAATACCCTGGACTCCATTGCTCCCTCTAGAATGGTCAGAGTGAAATCTAATTACGTCCCCTGGCTTTCAAAAGAAACTAAGACCATCATGAAATAAAGAGACAGTGCCTGGAAAGCCTGGATCAAAACTAAACAAACACCTCATCTTCTCAAATACAGACAACTACGTAATCTTGCCAAAAAATAGACAATTAAAGACAAAAAAAATCATTTTATAGCTCAGGCCAGCATAAACATAGATCTAACCCCTGTAAATTCTGGTCTACACTAAATAGCATCCTTTACCCAGGCTCTCCCTCTAACCCTTGCCCCTACCCAAACTCACCTCTGGAGGAAACAGCTACCGTCCTAAATTCTCACTTCATCTCCTCCATCCAAAACCTCCTACCCTCTCAAACTAACTCCTACTCCTTACCTGATCCAACATCCAGCCCCAGTAACACTTTTTTTCTCCTTCCAGCCACTTCCCACTTCTTACATCAAATATCTACTGCTCAAACTCAAACCCTGCTCTCTCTCTACTGATAAATTACCTTCCACCTTCCTCAAACTTGCAGCTGACTCTATTGCCTACCATGTGACTATATTAATTAATAGATCCATGCTAGAATCTACTGTTCCTACTCTTTGGAAATCTTTCTACACCATCCCTCTCCATAAGGGAAGCAACTCCACTATCGACCTATTGCCATTCTATCCCCCTATCTAAGATCCTAGAAAAATGTATCCATACTCAGCTTCTAAACCACCTTCTCAATCACAACTTACTCACCCCTACTCAGCATAGTTTCTGCCCCTATCATAGCACTACTACTGCTCTACTCTCCTTCACCCACACCATTGCAGAATCCTTGGACAATAATAAACCTACTTCCTGTCTCTTTATAGACCTCTCCAAAGCTTTTGATACTGTATCCCATCCTTTACTTCTATCTAAACTTGCAAACTTTCACCTATCCTCCTCCACCCTCAGCTGGTTTGCTAGCTATCTATCTGGACGCCAACAATCTGTCAAATGGCTCTCCTCATATTCTCCTTTCCTGCCTATCTCTACTGGGGTTCCACATGGTTCCATCTTAGGCCCCCTTTTATTCAATATCTTCACTAATGACCTCTTCATCTCTTGCAATAACTCATCTTTCATTCAATACACTGATGACTCCACTATTATTTCTACAGCCGACAACATCTCTGACCTACACACTCTAACCCAAAAAGCTCTACTCTCCACCGAACAATGGCTTTCAAAAAACTTACTAATCCTAAATCCCCCAAAAAAACAAACTCTTGCTCTTCCTCCCCTGTTCTCTTGCTCAACATAGATCTTCCTTTGTTGTTAAATCTTGTAAAAATACAGCCATCCATCCTGACACCCACACTAAACTCTTAGGGGTTATCATTGACGATGAACTAAAATTCAATCAGTATATACAGCAATGCATAAAGAAAACCCATCAAAAACTTGGTTTCCTATATCGGAACAGAAAATACCTCACTCCTGAGGCTAGACTCACCCTTGGACAAGCACTTGTCCTCCCCTCTCTCCTCTATGCTGCCCCAGTTCTCACAAATATTCAAACTATTACCCTGAACAAATTTCAACAAACCTTCCACAAAATAGCCAGATTCATTACTAGCTGCCCAAACAACACCACTGTATTGCCTTAAAGTCTTTACAATGACTGGTATTCCCACAATTACTTCATCTCTACCAATTTCACATGCTGCACTCTATGCAAACCCTCCTGCTGTCCTTCCCTATCTCTCCTTGTTTCCATCTATACCCCTTCTCGATCTCTCCACACCTCAAATCAGCAATTGTTTGATGTCTACCACCCTAACAAGTCTGTTGGTAAGCAATTCTACAAGCACTCTGTGGCCCAAGCTTGGAATAAACTTCCCCTGGATATACGCTCTATCTCTCATACGCCACTATTTAAAAAAGAACTGAAGACTCATTTACTCAATTCCAGAACCTGTCCCTGCTACGACCCTACTTAGCTCTCCACTCCTCCCATACTCATATCTCTCTCATTACATCCTACTATCACTCTTGACTTTCCCCATCTGTTCAGCAACTAAGAATTTAAATTTTTCAAAGAAACAAAAATGTGATTGTTTATTTCTACACAGGTAGATGTTTATTTCTATTGTTTGCTATTATTGTTTGTAATACTTGTTTTTTCTTGTTCTGTGATCATATATTGTATTTGTTGGAGCTTTTCTCCTCGGGTCTCCACTGAAAATGGGACAATAACCCAGTTGGACTAACCCAGTTAACAAATGTCAACAAATAATAATAATAAATAATATTCTATCTCTTAAAAACTCCCAGCTACATTTATCATATGCCCGGAGGCTATTTAATGGCATTTAATTAATTATTTACTTATAATATAAGCCTGTCATCTGTGATTTGCAGGGGAAACTCATTCTTAGGAAAAATAATGTAGCTGTCAACAATATGGCTTTCTGAGGCTCTGATGTTTATCAGACTACAAAAAGATCTCATGTACTGCTCCTAGTAAAATAATACTAGGTTAAGGAAGAAAACATTTCAGAGGCCTGAATACTATATCAGGGTAGAAATGGATGAGCTGCTTAATGCAATATGCTGCTTCTAGTTATGATTTGCCAGTCATTGTGCTCAACAATGCCCTTATAGAATCTTTTATGTCTACATATTTATTACATTCACATCTCCTAAAAATTGTCAACATATGGTTTAGCCTATAGAAAGTCTGAAGAAACTATGTGGGAGAACAAGTTGTTATAGTCTCTCCAAGCCATGCCTCCAACAGTATATTAAAAGCATGCTACTCTATTTTGTATCAGCAGAGATTTGTTGCATCCATTACATTACAAATGATAACCAAGTACATAATGAAGGAACCTAGACCAAAAAAAAGGTAGTTTGGCTAATTAAATTTCTAGGATTTCTATGTGATTGAATGATCTTGTTAGGAATTTATTTTGGGTGGTAAAATGAAGTTTATCTGAAAAATAAGTGATTGACAAGCCTATGATTACTTCTTTTTTTCATTTACAATATGGCAAAATTATACTGTTTTGATAGTTTTTTCTTCATCTGTGTCTGCTGACCCTTTGACTAATCACACTGTTTTGGCCATGCATTTATGACCATTTCAGAGCCAGTCGCAGTGATCTTTGCCTATCCTTTCTTCAATGCATGCCTGTAAGGTACAAATAATTGATGCACAATGACTGACAGTGGGTTTGCCATTCACATCAGCAAAAGACAGTAACCTATACCCCTCCTCTCCATAATCATATACCTCCATCCATCTTCAGTTTCTACTCTAGCAAGGTGAACAAACAAAGGCACGTGGCCATAAATCTCACCATTGGAAGAGGCAAATAGACTCCACCTCATCACTCTTTCCCCTCCGCCTGCAAATCCTCCAGCTTGGAATTTATTAACTGAACAAAGATTGGCTGGTTGATAGTCATAGTTTCATCTGTCTACACCACAACTTGGTAAAGTTATTTTTATATCGAAGTCCATTGTAGCATCTTCATTGTACATAGATGCACTCACACTCACAGGTGCACATGCATATACACACACACACACACACACACACACACACACACACACACACACACACACACACACACACACATGATTCCCCTTCACAAGATCGAATCAATGGAAGCTCGAAATGCATAAACTCGAGACCAGAATCTCGAACTTCCATTCACTCGAAATTGTGAATGAGAAGTTTAGGGTTAGAAAAAAAAGAGTTCAGTTACCTTTTTGCAGGGGCTAGGTCCCCCTGCACCCTTGCAGCTGTCATCTAAGAGTTGCATGACCGCACTATAGTGGAGGACTGGGAAATCTTCCGTTTTGTGCTTATGTGCTTATTTCCCTTTCCTTTGCTGTAGTGCAATCTTGGAGTAGGAATATTTAAGTAGGGGGGTGCAGGGGGGTGAAGCCCCCCCTCCAAAAACATTAGAAAGGTGTTTTTTTTTTTTTTCCCCTTCACATTTTTGAGTTTCTGTAAACTCAAGATTCTGGCTTCAGGGTTATGAATTTCGAGTTTATAAGAATTCAGTCTTGTGAAGGGGAACCCTTTATACACATACTGGAAAATATAGAGAAGACCTCATCATAGACTCCCTTGGACTGCTCATGCAAACTGTGAGCACACTGTGTACAATATAGCATCTAACCAAGGACAGTTAGGTAATAAAAAAGAATGGCAAGTTCACATTTCTTTGAAGACTAAACCTTCTGAGTGGCCAATGAGGCTGCATTCCACACTTTTCCACTCCGGCAGTTGTTTTGCCAGTTAAGAGATGTCCTTCAACAAATATATAGACTTCAAAGAGAATCGTGTCTTGTATTCCAAGAAATGGTTACCCAGGTCTAGCTTTTAAACAAGGAGACCAGTGATAAGCCAACTGCACTCTAGTCTTGACCCATATGCGAATATGAGACCAGTTGGCATAATGGTTGTATGAGATGAGTTGGCATAATAGTTAAGGTCTTTTTCTCCCATGCACAAGGTACAAGGTTTGATCCTGACCTCCAATCAATGCCTATTTGGAGTTTGCATGTTCTCCTTTTGTCTCTGTGGGGTTTCTCCCATGTCCAAAAAACATACTGAGTGTTTCCATCTCAAACTCACCAATGAATGGAACTGTGGGCAGCAGCACAGATTTTACATGGTGCTCTACAGGGGGAAGAGTTGTACAGACCAACAGCTTTGGGCATCTGCTGTGGTGTGCATTATTCTCAAGATAGGAGAACACAAATCACAGACTGTGTGCCATACCAGGACTAGCCACTCAATGGTGTAAAATATGACTCTAGGTGATTTGGTCATGTTGACTAATGTCACCAAAATGGGCATGAGTAGTTAGTGGTGATAAATGGGTTGAGGACTTGGCCTACTCTGACCTATGCCAGGGACCCTTGCTATTGGTGGAAGCAGTGCATATGTGCCCCTATGTGTGTGCCTGCCATAAAGCCAAACAGCCCTGGGTCAAAAAGCTACTGACTGGCCACTGTCTAGTTGCCCAGCCTGGATTACCTGAGATAGCTCTGTTGGGTGAAAGCTGGGCATAAAACCAACCAATCTGCCAAACATGAACTGAGAATTGCTACACTTAATGTAGGGTGACTGACAGGATGCAGCTTGGAAGTGGATGTCATGATGAATGATGATACAGAGAAGGCTGGACATCCTATGTATCCAAGAGATGAGATGGAAGGGCAGTGCAGCAAAGTCACTTAGTTTGGGATCCAGACTCTACTGCTCAGGAGCGAAAAGGCTAAAAATGGTGTAGGAAATGTGGTGAGAGAGAGGCTTCAGAAGGCAGTGAGGGATATCATCAGAATTAATGACAGACTCATGGCAATCAGACTCCAGAGTAATGATAGGCCAGTATTCATAATTTCAGCTTATGCCCCGCAGCAAGGTTGTGATAGTTAGGAAAAGAGTGCATTCAGATAGCAGTTTCAGGACCTACAAGATAAAGCAGGGCAACATGAATTGGGTTTGAGAATGGGTGACCTAAATGCACATATCATGAAAGGCAGAACAGGATATGAGGACTGCCTGGGTCCACTTGGGTGGGGCAACAGGAATAAAGAAGGAGAAGCCATTCTAGACTTCTGTCTGACAAATGACTTGATAGGAGCCATCACATGGCTCAGGAAGATAGAGAGTTGCAACATCACATACAAGAGTAGCCAACATGCAACTCAAGTAGACTTCCTCCTAGTAATTAAAAGGCACTGGGGCAGAATCCATGATTGCAAAGTCATCCCCAGTGAAACAGTTGGCCCACAACATAAACCACTAGTTTCCACAATCAGCTACAAGCTATGGTCAGAGAAGGCTTTAAGGTCAACAGAGACCAGCCTGAATACCTGGAAGTTGACTGGAGAGAAAGTACAACAGTTCAAGGAATTACTCAGGGCTCCAGTAACCCCAAAAGAGTAGGAAATAGGTGGAGCTGAACAAGAATTTTCAGCTCCAAAAACAGCATGTGTTAGGAGTACAGAACAGATATGTGGCCGAGCCAGGTATGAAAATAAGGTACATAAGGAAAGCTGGCGGTGGAATGCAGAAGTCCAGGAAGTCATCAAAAGAAAGGAGGAGTGTAGGAAGAAATGGGAGATAGAAAAGACTGACCAGGTTTGGAAGGACTACTGGTTGACTAACAAAGAAGACAAGAAAGATGTTGCAATAGCAAAGAATAGGTCATTGGAGGCACTCTACCAGCTTGTGGAAAGTGACTCAGTAAGTGACACAAAAAAAATATTTCAGGTTGCAAGGCAAAGACAGAAAGATAAAGAAGATAGTTAGGCACCCTTCATAAGGGATGCCAGGAGTAACCTTCTCACCAGTCCACAGGACATCAAAGGCAAATAGAAGGAATATTTCCAGCAGCTTCTGAATGAAGAAAACCCCACAGAAGCTGTACTGTCCCAGAAATGGCCTATGATGAGAGAAGAAGAGGAACCCATCCTAGAAGAAGTAAGAACAGCACTAAGGAAAATGAAGTCAGGGAAAGCAGCAGGCTCAGATGAGGTCACAGCAGATATGATAAAGATGCTGGGTGAAATATGGGATAAATGTCTCCTGAGGGTACTAATAGCAGTGTGGAGAGAAAGGCATATCCTAGATGACTGGAGAAAAAGCATACTCATGCCAGTGTACAAGAACAAAGGGGACATCCACAACTGTGGGCAGTATAGAGGCATCAAACTCCTATCACATTGCATGAAACCTCTGGAGATGGTGATTGATAAACAGATACGCAGAGAAGTAGAATGTAAGATGGGAGATGAGCAGCTTGGATTCAAATCAGGATGCAGCACAATTGACCTGATGTTTGCAGTGAGACAGATACTTGAGAAGAAGCTAGAGATGAAGAGAGAGTCCAACTGGGCATTCCTAGGCTTGGAGAAAGCATATGACAATGTCCCAAGAAAACTGATCTGGACAATACTGTGGTGGTTTGAAGTCCCAGAAACACTGATAGAATTAGTGCAGGCTATGTACAAGGATCCAATGACTCAAGTACGAACAGTGTTCGGCCTCACAGAGGGGTTCCCAGTGGGAGTGGGTGTACACCAGGGTTCAACTCCGAGTCCACTGCTGCTGTTCATACTGGTGATGGACTACACTAGCAAATAGGTCACAGGGGACAGATCAACAACAAAGTTGCTGTATGCAGAACATATGGCATTACAGGCAGACTCTGAGCTAGAACTTCAGCAAAGGATAGGAGACTGGAATGCAAAATGGAAGGCACATGGGATGAAACAAAGCACAGATAAGATGGTTGTAATTGCATCAAATTGGGGAAATCAGAAGAAGGTGAGAATAGAGATAGATGGTAAGATAGTGGAACAGATAAACAGCTTCAAGTATCTGGGAGGAGTGGTTGATAAGAAGGGAAGGCTGAATGAACAGATCAAAGCTAGAATCAGAGGGGCTGCAACCAACTGGCATAGAGTGTCAAGTGCAGTCTATGACAGAAGAATGCCAAAGAAGCTGAAAAGTAAGGTGTACAAGACAGTGATGTGATCAGTGCCACTGTATGGTACAGAAACCTGGGCAGTAAAAGCAGAACAATTAAAGAAGCTAGAATGATGGAAATTAAGTGCCTGAGAATAGTGGTAGGATGCACACTGTGGGACAGACGAAGAAATGAAGACATAAGAGCAGAAGCCAAAGTAGCTCCAATTACAGAAAAGATCAAAGAGAACAGATTACAGTGATTTTGAATATTTGTGTAGAATAGATGAAGACAATCTGGTGAGGAAGATGTGGGACAGACAGGAAGAAGGTAAGAGGAAGTGAGGCAGCCCAGCAAAGGGGTGGATGGATTGTGTGAAAGAAGATCTGCGACAGTCAGGCATGAGTGTTGAAGAAGGCAGGAGTGTGGTACTAAATCGAGAGAGTTGGCAACAGTTAACATGCTACTCTGACCCCATGTAGAAAAAATGGGAAAAAGGGGGCCGATGATGATGATGATGACTCTAGTCTTGACCAACTCATCCTTAGTTCCTTTTATTCAAGTTGAGATCATGACTTACATGGGGACTTACTATGAAAGGTCTCTTCTCACAGTGCTGACAAACAGAATACTGATCGCTCAACCTGTAAAATAAAACTGAAGGTATCACAAACTTAAACAAGTAACATTCAAAGTGTCAAACCACACACACAAAAATCTTTTTTGCATGGATTGAGCCTCCCCGTACCACCACCACCATATGAGCAGACCGGCACACACTCATAAGCAGATATACAATCTCCAAAGTTATACTTTCACAGATACAAAGCAAAAGAGGTTGCAAAAAATGCAAATCCCACATTCTACCCTTCTCTAACTGTAACACAACACTGTCTGTGAGTAGATCAGTGGTGACATTCCAGTAACTTGACACACAGTAACAATGTTATTCCTAATACAACATTATGAGTGCAGTTGAAGCAAGGCTCAAAACAGTAGGTTTTCCTTTGCATGGTGCAAAGTGACCAGGCAGAAATGACTAGGGGCTAGGATATCTAGACTGTCTGCAAAAACCTTGTAATAGATCATGGGTAGGTGCATTGAATCACCTGCACTTCAGTCCTGATGTTGCTGTTGCAATACAGGGACTAAATAGTCTCATATCAGCAAACCAAGATCCAAGCAGTTTCTAGTCATGAGTAACACCTGGGGTTGATTGACCTGGAGCCAGATAAGGGAATGGTCTGACTAAGAGATAGATTCTGACATGAAATCTCTACTGTTGATTCCTGCTCAGAGACCAATCAAAGGTATACCGAGAGGTGTGGGTGACAGAGGTAATGATCTAAGCAAAACAAAATCCGTTCATTTTCTGGTAAGATTTTTTTTTATAAAGTCCTCATCAGCTCTGATGATAAATTTGCTAGGATGGGCCCCATGGACAACATCAAGAATGAGGAGACAAGTAAAATGCGTAAACACATGAAGGTAGAGCTTCACACTTCCGGGTCATTGGTAGATGATGACTACCTACAGTGCATTCCTAGGTGCATAGCACAATCAAAGGAGTTTATCACCTCAGCTTTTACTTGACTCAGTACTAAGGTTGTGTGGATTACAGTTCCCCCCATGCTGAACTGCTCAGTTTACTATGTATATGGTAACCAAGCAGGCTTCAAGCAACACTCAGCCCTCTGCACAAGGATGAGTCATCTACAGACCCTGAAAACTACAGACCTATAAGTTTCACTTGCCTCATATGCAAAGCCATGAAAAGAATTATCATGAAAATGATCACTAGTGACATAAGAACCTCCAGCCATTGGACCCAACCCAGTTTGGTTTCATCAAGTGCAGGTCGTGCCTACTCAACCTGGTGGACTTCTGTGGGAAGCTTGCCAAAGCAATGGATGATGACAGAATGATCCACACTTCCTACCTTGAACCGGGAAAGGCATTTGACACAATCCCCCACTCAGATATTGTTGACAAACTTAGGCTGTTAGGTACAAACCCTCATATTACCCAGTGGATAGCCAGCTGGCTCACAGACAAGGCCCAGGAAATTAGAACTGAGGAGACTGCCTCTACAAAGAGGACAGTCACGTAAGTGGAGACCCTCAAAGATCGTTCCTGGGATGGTTCCTTTTTTACATTTACTTCTCTAAAGTTAAGACCAATTTCAATAGCCTCTGGCTGACTTAATTTGTAGATGATTGCAAATTAGGAGCTGTCACTGAACCCCATTAACACAAATGTTCTCCAGGAAGGGCTGACACAGACAAACAACTGGTGCCAGAACCATGATTTAAAATGAAATGCCAGGAAATGGATAATAGTATCCTTCGGGAAGTCATCTACCCCTGGAAACTATCATATTGACAACACATCCCTAAGAGACGACCCAGTAGTCAGGGACTTGGGGACACACACAGACAGTAATCTAGCCTTTGGCCATCACATGTCTACAGTAATGAGGAAATCATTGCATGTTGTGCAACTTATAAACAAAGGTATGGCATCTAGGTCCAAAGAAGTTATTGTTTCACTGTATTCAGCATTCATCAGACTTATCATTGAGTACAATGCCCCATCTGGTATGTACCTAACCAGGCATATCCAGCAATTGGAGCATCCATAGAGGTTCCTCACTGAAAGGATACAGGGCATAAGTAACATGTCCTGTGCAGACCTCCTCAAGGCCCTTTGCCTGTATTCTGTCTTCTACAGACTGTTGAGGAGAGATCTAAGCCTAGCATACAAGGCATTGTCAAATCCCACTGTGAGGAACCTCCTGCATATCTGCAAAACATACAGCTGCAGAATTATCCGTTCCAAAGACTTAAACCTTGCCTGTGATATACATATGGCCTGCTGGACAGACAGGTATATATCCAAGAGACTATACCTTGTCTAGAATATTCTCCCAATCCATGTGAAATAGAGTTTCTCTCTAAATCAATTCAAGTGTAATTTGGGCAATTGTATAGGGAACAAAAAATTCATCCCTGGTTTGGCACCTATATCTCTAATGGACTCAGGCAGCCCATAAACGGTTTGTTTCCCAGGCCCCTGCTCATAAATATTTCACATCCCAAGTCCCTGCTTACACTTATTAAGGATACTAGAACTTATCAGATATTTGGGATGCATGGCTAGGCTTCAAAAGGCCATTGTGGTCATTAGCATGTACATACCTATGAACCAATGAACTAAAAAAAGACCAATGCTTAGTTCAGATGGATTTCTGTTCTAAAATGCAGGTATGTATACGTCATGCAATGAGTAAGAAATCATTTATTTATTTATTTTTTATTTATTTTATTTCTGTGTGTTTTATTTTTTTATTTACAATACCCAGTGTGTTCTACACTGATCTCATATTGGAATGAAATACTCTGGCCTATGAAATAGAAGGGCAGGGCCCTTGTAGTTGCATCACATAACTTGAGAGATCTGCAGGTATATCAGGTAGAACAGAGGTAGGTCTCTCTATATGATGCTTCACACTGTGGTGATACCTGCTGTGCTCAGGAACAGACCATGAGTCTAGTCATAGTATTTCCATTTTCCAGAGGAAATGACCACTAACCCTGTATTTTTTAAGGATTCCTAGGTGCTTCCTATAGATGCTCCCAGTGCATCTGGGAAGCCTAGAGTTGATGAAGAGGCAGATAATCATTATTTGTTCCTTAATCTAAGACAAAATGAAACCTATAGCTAGGGAAAATGGGAACATTACTAAAGTAAATAATATTTTATAAAGGTTAAAAGGCACAAAAAACTTAGAATTAGTGAAACTAACCAATAATAATAATAACAGTAGACTAAGACAATAATATAATAAGGAAACACAAAATATATCTAATTAATACAAAAATAAATACATCCAGTGACATACTAACTAATGAATGTCACATGTAAAGATTCAGAAGTTGTTCTGCAAACCCCAACAAAATCAAACAAATAAAGAAACATAACAACAGTATTAATAAAATAAATTAGGAAGATGATAGTGTAACTGAAAAAAGGGATCAGCAGATCATAACAACTCTAGTCCAGGAAATAAAACAATAATTAAATTCTATAAGAATAATGTGACTGACCACAACTTTGCTGGATTTGCCAAGAACAAATCTACATGTCCACTAATGGAGTGTGAACAGCAATCAGGAATTAAAGGAAGTCATGCGGTCACAGTAAGCAACAGCAATAAAACTGTAGTAATTCCATGATGAAGCAAACAAATTATCAGTATATCTAGGTATGTAAATATAAGCACTAAAACATAAGAATGGAATTCAGTGATTGCAAACAAGAAAGTGAGCAATATAAATAAATGTCAGCAAATAATTCTGCAATAAATGTAACATGCAATTTCTTTCCAAAGCATATTGTTAATCATGGTTTTATTATAGTATACCACACATTACCTCCTGTCCAATTCCTGCATTTTTAATACTTTTAGACTATCTCTGAAATAAGACTAAAATTGCTTCTTTCCATCTCTGAACTTCTAGAGCAATCTGCCCATAGATATCAATTTTCTCTTTCTTCTGCTTACTTTCTTTAAGATCAAATGTTTCATGTAATGCAGTTTTCTTCCTAACAAATACCTTTAATTCCAGGAATTATTCTTAGGGACATTGTAACCCCTGTCACACATATATTTCCGATATTGTACAAGACCCTAGCAATGATATCCTTCATTACTGTTCTGACTTGTTTACAGGTACAGAAATCTTGCCAGGAGAATATGACACACAAAAGAAACCTGACGCTGTGCCAGAGATCCCTGTTCCCAGAAAAGTCTTGGTAACACTAAGAAGTAAAGAAGTCAGGTCATACAGAGAATGGAAAGCTTAGACGTCATTAGTACAGAACTAGAGCCAAGAGATTGGTGGCACAGTGGTGTAGCAGGTATCATAGTCACCTCAGAGCAAGAGGTTCTCCAATTCAATTTTCAGATGGTATGTCTTCTGCGTATAGTTTGCATGCCAACCCTGTGCTCATGTGGGTTTTCTCGAAGTGCTCTGGTTTCCTCCCACATTTCAAAAGCATGCAGCAGGTGGCTTGGACATTCTAAATTGCTCATAGGTGTGTGTGTGTGTGTGTGTGTGTGTGTGTGTGTGTGTGTGTGTGTGTGTGTGTGTGTGTGTGTGTGTGTGTGTGTGTGTGTGTGTGTGTGTGTTTGTCTGTCTGTGTGGCAAGGCTAGCCACTTGATGGTGTGAAAACTGGCTGTAGATGACTGTCACTCTTGAAGTGACACCCAGACTCCATGTGTAAGGATGGGGAAAAAAGGGGTTGAGGATAGATGGACTAAGGATAAAAAGTATGGTAACCCAGCCCCATGGCACAAAAATATAACTTCATGACTATGACTTAGACAACCCATATATGAATAGTGGCATGGGCACTTAACTGGGCATGTGAGTGGACAGTGCCAGCTTGCTCATTTTAGCAGGAGGTAAGCAGCAGCATATTCCACTGATGACATCTATAGGACAACAGCCCCCCCCCCCCACACACACACACACACACACATATTACCAGCAGCCATGACTCTAAAGATGTGTTCACTGCTTCGTTGGAAGTTGGCACATGTAGTACATGCCTCTCCTGATGGAAACAGCTGTAATGCTTGTGGTAACACTGTGAGGTTTGGGACATTAGGAAAATAAACAAAATCCCTGTGCTCCAATTGGCTACTAGCACTGCACTCACCATCCAACGTACCCAGGTGAACAAATGAGCCAAAAGGTTTTTGCCACTTTTAGAAATGAAAAGGTCAGTTGCGTGTCCAATGGGTTGTTGGTCACTGTGGAAATAGGACCAAAAAAATAAAAAAAATGAAAGGGTGAATAGTATGGTCACTTTTGTAAGGAAAGATACAATTCAAATTTTATTGATCTGAACAGTGACTAAGAGAAAGCATTAGAGTAGAAAACATAAATTAAGAATGTGAAATGATACATTTTTTTCAGTACTAGATGTAATCCAATGTTTCTGTTAGCAAGAGTTGGATCAAGTAAGTGTTATACTCTGTATATTTAGTGCACCTTTAAGAAGGTACAAGTTCCTTAGTTCCTGTTTTGTATTCTGTCAACACCGAAGGTGTTCCAGAGAAACTGATAGTTTGGACACTGTTGTAAACATAATGGATGATATGTTATTGTAGGGTCAGTTACAAGAAAAGCATAAAAAAAAATCTACACTGTTGCAGAATAGTTTAACACAGCGTAATTTCAAGTTAATTAAAAGTAAATGTAAAATCAGAGTGACAAGTCTGAGTATGTGATATCAGAGGGTCTGAAACATTATCCAGAAAGAAAAACAGTAACTGTGCAGATTATCTCAGTGTCAGAAGACGAACAGACAATACAGAACTTTCTGTGACTGATGCAACATCTTGCTAAGCTTGTACCTAGTACATCTGAGATAAGCATTTAGAGATAGATGTGGCCTGATGATGAAGCCACGAACAACATAAGAGTTGGGAAATTCACTATGAACCAATTACCTAATGTTAGATATTTTTTATTTTATTTTCATTTGTTAACTAGGGAGATGGGCAGGTCTAAGGGCAATTTTCAGCCATGACCTGAGCCAGTGGCAACGACATTAAAAAAGTTGAGTATTTTGAAACACATTTAATAAATTATATAATATAAAATAAAATATTTGAAACATAAAAAGAAGAAAAATATGAGAATATATATGTATACATATGAAAAAGATAATCACTGTAGCTAAATAAGTTTCACATTTGAAATAGTGCTGATATGAATTGAGAGAAAGTACTATGATGTAAATAAGTTAGGCAAGTTGCAAGTAGATACCTATCAGAATGGTATAGGAGCTGTGATTACAAAGGAGAATAGGCCCGTTACCTTTGGGTCAAGGGCATTTATAGAAGTGCAAAAGAGATATGCTCATAAAGAAGAAAAAGCTGTTAGCAATAGTATACATTTGGGAGAAATACTATGACTTAAGGTGTCGTGAAGAATATAAGCTGGAAATATACAAAACAAGTTGCAAAGCATAATGAAAAAGTGATTGTATGTCAGCTTGGAGAGTACAGTGAGTGTTACGTGATCTACAGGTGTTGGAAAGGTAGGAAAGTGGTACACAAACCACAAGAGGAATTGTATATAGCTTACATGTTGAATAAAGCCTATTTACCAGAAACTTATAAAGATCTGATAGAACTAGTAATATTGTTTGGGTATTACCACAGCTAGCAGTGGCAAAAGAAAAGTAAAATAATTGTAGAGGTGTGTTCATGTTAAATTTAGAAATACAGCTGCTGAATGACATTGCAATAACAAAAAAAATCATTAGGTCAGGAAAGATATTGAGCCTTATTTTCCTTCAAGGGAGAAGACATTAGGTCTAAGGCTTGATATTCAAAGCTGGCAAAATAATAGTTCCTAATCAACTGGGAAAAAAGCTTGGAAGGATACATAAATTATATATACAACTGTAAATTGTAGAGAAATATAGTGGTTGCCCTTGGTATATCAACCCAGTTTGAAACGGTAGTACAGAACTGTACAATTTGTACGATATCTAATGGATAACATAACAGCCCAAAAGAAAGATGTTAACATAAGAGATGCTAGAGCATCACTGGAACACAGCTACTAGAGAATGATTCCATTTCAAAGGAGCTCTGTATCTCATGAGTACATATTATTCTTCTAAGTTTCCTGAAATAATCAAATTAGTGGATTCAGCTAGTGCCTCTATGCTTAGTGCATTAAAGTCTAGCTTCTCAAAAGAGATAGTCCACAATTCACAAGTGAGAAATTCAGAAGATTTGGGCATGAATGGCAAGTCACACATCTAATGCCTAGTCAGGACTAT
The DNA here is from genome assembly GCF_019279795.1 of Protopterus annectens. Lineage (NCBI taxonomy): Eukaryota > Metazoa > Chordata > Ceratodontiformes > Protopteridae > Protopterus > Protopterus annectens. Next base: position 321,602,583 of record NC_056734.1, on the reverse strand, counting down.
ACTCAGTCTAATGTACACATGGAAGAATATTCAAAGAGTAAAAAAATCTAATGAACATGAACTCTAGCAAAAGCTATGAGGGTTGCCATATTGTACTTCTGGAATACAGGAAAACTCCACTACAAGGATTTAATGTCTCGCAGTCTCAGCTTTGTTTGGAAGAAGGTTGAAGTTCAGATTTTAATTACATTACTGATGACTGAAAAATCAACATAAAGTAAAATAAATGCACAAATAAAATCAGCAGAGGCAGCAATAATGGAAACCGTAATATTAATTGCACACACTGGAGGTAACAGAAAGCCCAAAAGGCGATTGCAAAATCTGAAGCTGAGTAACTTAGTACACCAGACATAGCTAAGTTTGTAGTTTGTGGGAAAGATAGTAAGCTGTATAGAAGAAATTGAATAACATCATAGACACTGGTTTTAGACACATGCTTCAAAACATAACTCTCAACTGTCCAGATGTTTGCAGAATGTCCAGATTTTTGCTTCATATTTTTGGTCTGTTCCTTATAAGATTTGTGGTTTTCTGGCTAATCATTAAAGACTGAAGTCACTAGCAGTTTCAGACTTCATATCTGTCAGAAAATTGATACTAATCAAAAACCTATTATTCTAGCATTAGAACAACAATATTTAAAAATTGTCCCCATTTTGGGGCCTTTGTCTCCCCATTATTTTTAGCTTTGTCCAGATTTTTTGCACTTAGATGTTAAGAGGTATACTTTTAAGTTCCAGGAAGATGAGCAACCAGTATTGTTATAACTAGTCCATTTGCATGAAAATAGGGAATTTAATAGCTATAATATGTATGAGTTGCACAGAAAGAGAGACCGAGAGATAGAAATAGAGAGAGAAAGACCCTTGAACTTACGGCTCCAAATGAAGCTGCAAGATTCCATCAAAAATAAGATTCCCGATTCAAGCAGTTTATTTCCATTAATGAAAGTCTGTCAAATAAACCATTCAGATGTATGGTCTACATCAGGGATAAAAAAAAAAAAGAAAGGATTCTGTGATGAAATAATGAATTGCAGAAAATGTTTTTAATATGTAAAAAAAGTTAATTTTGATTATGCAGTCGACAGCATGGTTAGCAGTCTACTAATATTAGCTTATAGTGACCAGTGCAATACTGTAAAACAAGCTCCTCATAAACATTTTTAATTTAAAAAGGGTGCTGTTTGATATTGAGTGCATATATTTAAATGCCAATGAGACATTTGGAGTGTTATGGACTTTTTTCATCTATGATTCTTTAATTCTTTCTATGAGATAGTGCAGAATTTCTAGATGTATTCCTTGGGGGTTGTAATTAATCCCTATCCATGAGACAACATTATCTTGCCCCAAGTCATGTTTACCCTCTTCATGTTAGGAGACTTGAATACTGGTTTCACAGTAATCTTCATCTCTTTCAACAGATATGGTGCAGATTGTACAGCCAGTGGTATCAGGTGGGACTATGGAGTGACAGGCTTGATGTGAGGGATCATTATGCCACATGTCATACAGAAAACACTCAAAAAGGGAGACATCTGTGGCCGCAACTTGACCAGACACATTCTTCTAATAGATTGGTGCTATCTTTTTCTGAATGCCAATATATTAGTCAAGTCTTCTCTGACAAGGTTGTTGCCATTAGACCTGCCCTATCACCTCTCAATTCCGTGACCATTGTCTTGACCCAAACCTTTTTTCCTTTATATTCTTAGATGGTGTTTGACATTACTGATCGCAATGAACTCTTGACTATTCCTCTGAGCATGTGACTGACGTAATGTGGATTAGATATTTATCCATCAGGGCTAGTTTAATACTAGTTTTGATATTCTAGAATCAATTATTTTTCACATATTTGTTATGTCCTGAAGATTTGCCCTTTGGCCTTGAAACAGGCCTTAGGCATCCCTAATCTTAAGAAATTTTCCTAGATCATAATATCCTTCAAAACTGCCAAACAATCTCTTACTTTCCATTTTTATTTTTATTTTATTTCTTTTCATTGACAATAATTTATGTGTTTTAGATGTCCATAATTCTTGGGAATGGTACTGATGCAGTTCTGTTTCATTTATAAAACAGCAGACTTTATTTCACCACCTGGAATGGAACATTAATCAATATACAATGTAGCAAAAATAAGGTAATATATAATTGATATAAACAGTCATAGTCTCAATAAGGAACAATATTGGTCATGAATTATTGTACATCATCATTCAGTTTGAAAGCAAAATTATGAAAACAAACTTTCCAATCTATGGAAATCTGTTTCCAATGACTAAAGATTAGGGCAACACTAGTTAGCACAACATTTCTAATCCAGAAAAAAAACACATTTATAGAAGATAAAGTGTGATTATGCAGCTATATGCTCAACAACCAAAATCTCACATTACTCACTGCAAGTAAGTTACAATGAACAACCTGATTAATGCCCATCATAAGGGTCTGTCTCAGGGGTTGAGTAACTGAATAAGCTCAAATTAAATAAAATAATCAGCCTGTAATGCTAAGCTTTTCCAACATTGAAAGGATGTAAGATTCCTGTACCTTGATAACTGCTTCAGGGTAACCTGCCAGAAATGTGATAACTTAGCAAAGGCAAAACTAGATAAAGTAGGAAACCTAGGTTCAAATATTGTGGTGAGGACCTTCTCCCACAATCTTTCAGATGTGTCTTATGCACAGCAGGTGGTATATTTACTCTAAAAAACAATGCTAACACTATGAGGGTGGAAAGCCATACACATAACAACAGTTCAATTTATTTCCTAACCATATTGCAAACTCCTAGCTGTTTATATGCCTGGACATTTGGGGGGACCACCATGAGCAATGTACAAATAGCTTATCTGAGAGCCCCAAAGGAGCTTTGCTTTAGAGATACCACCACCATCAGAAGCCCACCTGTGGGAGATATGTATCTAATTCCATTAATGGAAGAAGGGAATGCAGATCAGGTAGCACTGGTCTGTCACATATAAACTCTGCAACCCCCCCCCCCCCGATCCATTCAGGCCACCAAAGCTTTCTTTGGTCTATAGTAATCAGATTACTGTTGCATAATGTGGAGTGTATTGGTAGAGCTGGATGGGTCTGGGTCATAACCTCAGAGCTAGTTTCGAACCTATGCTCAAGCAACCCCCTCCCATCTTTCAGACATTCCCAAATACTGTTAATTCAATGGTCCTGATGGGAAACAGACATGAGGCTATTAAGCACAAATTGTAAAGGTAACCAAATAGGAGTAAGCTTTGACTTGACTTACTAATAATATCATCAAATCATAGAAATGTCGTAGACTAAAAAGTCTGGCAAGTTAAAGACCCCCTCCCCCCAGATTTTTAGGGATCATTAATCTTTTTGTGAGTAATCCTAGATTCCTTGCCCTACCCTAAGAAATTACCTATAATAGCATTGCATTTATTCAGAAAGCTGAGAAGATTGTGTGAGACAGATAATGCAGAAATGCTTTGTTTTTCTTCAACAGAATCCAACTTGCAGGACAAGCATTGGATGGAGCAGTGGTGCAGTGGTTTGTGTTGTCACCTCACTGCAAGATATTCTCCAGTTCGATTCTTGTTTGGGGTGCCTTCTGTGTGGAGTCTGCATGTCATTGGTGTAGTTTTCCTTAGGGTTCTCTAGTTTCTTCCCACATTACAAAGGCATACATCTGGAGCATTTCTCCCTGGGGCTCTGCTGAAAATTAACTTGTTCCAAGTCAGACTTTTCCGGTAAACAAATGTTAAATAAATAAAAAAAAAATGTTTACAACCTGGATTCTGTTGAAGAAAAACAAAGCATAAATGTTCTATTTTTCCACTCTAGTCTTAGCATCACAAATAACTGGATAAGTGTTTAACACTACTGACTTATCTAAGTACACCGACATACATATTCTCAAATAGGTGTGCCCCATGACCACCATAAGGAGCAGGCCTACATCATGTATGAGCCACAAGCCTAAGGATAAATAAAATAGACTTCTTCAGATTAATATAAAGACCTATAAAATGGGCTGTGTTCTTCAGGCACAAGAGGATGGGGCAGATTTGCGAACCTGTCTCAGTAAACCATGAAGTGCAATCATCTGCAAACCAAGTTGTCAAGACTAGACTATTCTATTGGTCAAAAAGTGGGCCTGAAGGCCTATGTCTAGGACATCAACAGCCAATACAAACAACAGTGGTGACAGGGGGCACCCTTGCTGTCTTCTGCACTGAAGAGAAATTTTAGAACACAAAATCTGGTTGGTTAAGATCTGTGCCATTGGAATGATATAAAGTAATTTACACCAATCTAGGAAGTTCTGAGGGAAGCCCAATTCCTGTATAGCCCTACAGAATGGAATAAAAGGCTTTGCTAAAATCTAAAAGAATTACCACAACCAATTTATGCTTGTGCATTGAATCACATACAAATAGAATCCGAGCTGCCCGTCTGTCCTTTGCTAAATCCAAGAGGATTCTATCCTAATACATGAGGGAGAATATTTTCCAGTAAGATCAGTTTGTAACAAAGAAATGGGATGATAGATAATACGATGTGTAGGGTCACAAGAAGGCTTAGGAAACATTAACAACTTGGCACATACAACTTCTTCAGGGAAGCACTGCTGACTGTTGAAGTCCATATAAAATCATATAATAGTGCTCAGTCTTGTGCGTGACACATTAATAAAAATGAACAGAAAGCCATCCACATCTGACCCCTTACCAGGAGGAAGAGAATCAATAGCCCTAATAACTTCTGAAATGATAAGTGGGCTGACCAATGTACTAGTTGCATCTTGCACCAACTGAGAAAATTATACCCTTCCAGAAGTAGGTTGATGTCTGTCTGTGCCAAAGCTCAAGATACCTGAATATTAAGCTGATAGTTTTCTGCCGAAACTACATTGGTACCTTGGGGGTCCACCTAAAGTGAAACCTGCTTATTCTGACAGCCAATGAATTATTTCTGATGTTTCTGGCATGAGTGAGACAACCTATTGTAAACTATCCCTTTCACCCAATAAAAGGAATGGCACTGGTCCCATGTGGCTGTAATATCCACATATAACAATTTCTATACTGCTTCTTAAGAAACAGTACTTTTGTAAAGAGATGCTTGTCACTGCAGCCCTTCTGTTTATGAAGTGACAGCCTGTTAACAATGCTGGTCTTCAATATCAACCTATCCTGATTATATTGACATCCTATGCTCGTAACATAGTTAATGATCCATCTATTATACTGACCCCTAAATGTAATCCAAGTATCTTGTGACCTGAGGTCACTATTGTTGTGCCAGGCCCAGAAATCCTAAACTCATAGTTTTAATGACTGAATGGTGGATGTATTTTTTGCCATTAATGGATCAAATTTCCATTGCCAGGACCTACTGCAGCACAGTGGAGGCTGCAGTGAGATTAGCAGTTTATCATGATCAGACAGAATCACAGACTGGATATTTACTTTGGTGACTCACCCAGTGTCTTTCAGACTTATTAACCACATGTCTAATCTTCTGGCAACCCTCACAATGCCAAAAAAAGGTAAAATCATTGACTAAAAGTGGATGAGGCCTTCACACATCACGTAAGTCTGCAGCACCTTATTAACTTCAAGTGAACACCTTCGTAGCCTATAGGTTCCATCCAGAAGTCTATCACTCCAGGGATCCAAGACAACATTGAAACATCCTTCCACCAAAACCAGAAACTGATTGGGTAACACGGGTTTATATTATTAGTTCGAATGCACAATTGTCCAAATGTCAAACATCAAACTGGGAAGTTCGAATGTCAAAATAGCGAAGCCATGGAACACAATTTTTTCCCAGGGGAAAAAAGGTGGGCTTTGCTATTTCCTCCACTGTGGTGCGATCTCGGAGTCGGTATATTTAAGTAGGGGGGGTGGGGGGCACAGCCCCCCACTTTGGAGGGTGTGGGGCAAAGCCTCCCACATTAGGAACAGCCTGAAGTGTACGCCTGTTTTGGTTTTGTATCAAACAGAGATTTGTTTTCCCTGAGAAAAAAATCGCTGTTCTGAGTGTTTGACGTTATTGCATTTCGAACTTCTGGGTTCTACTTTTACATAGTCGAACTTATGACAGTTCGCCTATATGATATAGACCAGGGTAACACAGTTTTAATAGTCATAACCATGTAACATAAAGGTATGGTGTCGTCCTCATTATGGCCATAAAGATATCCAAAACAGGAAAACCAAGCTGCTTGTAAGAGCAGTACCAGCCATCTACCCAAGTTTTTTCAATATTCCTTTACAAGTGACTGACCTAACGATTTATTAAACAAAATAGCAACCCTGCTTTTGGCAGAAGTTGTGCAGGAAGTGTACCAGTGGCTGGGCTATTTAGAAAAACATATAAACTTCAATGGCCAGATAAAAAATCCACTTTATTGTAAACACATCAAACAGACTCTAGAGCCTTGGCCAACTGCCTTTCAAGAGTACAAGAGCCCACAATAAAACCCTTATTTAAATACTTACATCAATTAAGTAATTAGGGAATTAAAACCTTTACCCAATCAATGCATTAGATTAACATTTTCAATTACATTCTACATTCAAACCAAAAGGTGTCAACGCTCCATGAGTTAAAATAAAAATAGTATCCTTATAAAGTAATTTACTTTTTGGGGCCATAGCATTCTGGGCCTTAACTTTCTCTAAAATAGTGCCCTGTAAGCAACTGCTATCCCTCCATGATGAGTAATGAAATGCATTGCCAAAGGACTCAATTTTTCTATTTTTAATGTTCCTCGGATGCTTTTGAAGTCTAATCTTAAAAGGTCTCTTACTTTCTTTCACATAAAAAGACTACAAGGGCATCTCAAGGCATAAATAATGCACTCAGTATTACAACTAAAAACACCCTTAAGTGTATATGTAACATTATTAATTTTATTAAAAATCCTAGCAATATGCTTACAAACTGAACAGCTTCCACATGGGAAAGTACCTTCATTCTCCCTAGTCCTAACCTCACATCCGGTGTAGAATAATAACTTTGCACAATTGTGTCATTTATGCTATGACCCCTTTTACAAGAAAAACATGGTTTATTGGGTAAAAGTTTAAGTCCTTATTTTTCATTAAAAAAAAAAACATTTAATAACATCTGCAACCCTTTCCATAAACATACTATGTACAGTAACAAAATAAATCCTATTCTTGGAAACCATTTCCTTGTGACTTACAAACTGTCACCATAATAATGGTTAATCTTAGAATACTGGCCACCCAGCATTAACCTTAACATTGATTCTATATTTAAACTAGGCACACATTTTAGACAGTTCTTCTTCCAAAATATTTTCATCATTGCATAACCTACTAATATGCAACAGTTCACCATACAGCAATGATTTAATAAAGTGTGGAGAATGGCAACTCCTGCCATCCAAAAAATTATTATTTTCAAATTTTCTATATACCTTGGTTTTAATCCCACCACCCAACGTCCCTTCAAGTTTCACATAAAAACTACCTTCTTACCACATTGTACTCCATCAAACTGCAACCCAAAACCATTTTGCTGTAACTCAAGTAAAATATCACCAACAAATGCTTCTCCAACATTGCACAAAACAAAAAAAAAAAAAAAATCATCGATAAACCTAAAATATTTTACAATATATATATTTTTTAAAAAAATCCAAGCAGTATAAATATCTATTCTCAAATAAACCCATAAAAATGTTAGCATACATAGGGGCAAAAGGAGCCCCCATTGCTGTTCCCTTAATCTGTTGATAAACTTTAAGATTAAATTCAAAAAATTATTTGTTAAACAGAAATGGACTGACTGTATTGTATAACTTGATAGAGGACTCTAACCCAAAAAAAACAGTTAAAGCCGCAATGCCCTAACAATGCTTAATATTGGTATAAAGACTTCTCACATCCATCACCAACCAATAACTACCTTCAGACCATTTCACCACTTTAATTTTATCTAAGAAGTTAAAACTATCATGAATATAAGAATCCAACTTAACCACTGGTACTAAGTATTTGTGTAACACTAAACCCACTTTATGCAGAAAGTAATTAGTCCACAAGACAATAGGGTGTCCTGGAGGAGAAGTCAAACTCTTATGTACCTTTCGGTAGGCAATAGAAGGTTGCCAAAGTGCAATCTTTCACTGAAATTTTCTTCTCAACATCATTTTCGGATATATACCCTAATCTAAAACCTTTCTGTATAAGGTTGTGAAATTCCACCAAGGCATTCGCATATTCCCCATGGTGACTAATTCATAAACCCTTGAATCATTCAAATTATCATAACATAGTATCTCATATTGTGTATAACGCATAACTACTATCTTATTGCCCTTGTCAGATGGTCTAAATACAAACCCCCAGATTCACTAATCTTCCATGCAAGACTAGCTTAGTCCTGCATGGAAGCGACCGTTTAGGAGCAGCATGGCAGTGCGCCATGCATATTAATGAAGGCACACTGCCTGAGCTCTTAAATGGACACAGAGCGTGTACAAGTGCAGGATCTCAGAATATACATGCCCCTGCAATCGAAAACAGCAGTTTAGCAATAAGAATGGGCGAAACTGCTCATAGGTGGTTGCATACCCCTAGCAACATCCCCAAGTGTATAAGAGCAATAGTTAAAATGTAATAATATAAACAAGTTTAGCCATAGGTGTGGGGGTTTGCCCATTGCTTAGCAACATATACTGCAGCTTAAATGGCACAAGAGGATAAATATCAAGATATATGCAAATAAAGCAGTACTGCAATAGTGTAGTGAGCAGAGCATTTACCTTATGAGCAGTCATTCCCAGTTTGAGTCTCACTCCAGTACATTCCGTTTTCCATGTCAAATCACTTTATGAACAATATTTTTTCTTGCATAACCTACTAAATAACATATATTTGTTATTTGAACTGGAGTACTGCATTAAATGCAAATGTGAGGTGTCATTGTCATAATGTTGTAAAATCCACAGATAAACACAAGTGCCCCATACAGTATATGTACACATGAATCAGGGATACAAATCGAAGGCATAATGTATAATGAATGATAAATCCATAGAGTGTCCAAATCCACCACCTTCCCAAGAACTATTTTACATTTCTGTCTAAATTAGTGCAGAGGTAAGCGGGAGTAAGCACTATTAAGCAGTAGTAAGCGGGAGTAAGCATATTTAAGTAGTAGTACACATGTGGGTAAGCAGTGCACACACAGGTTAAGAAATATTGAAGCTAACTCTCTGTAAGCATATTTAACTGGAGGTTAACATTGCTTACCTTAGCGCAAACCCACACAAACCTACTTACAATTGCTTAAAAGTGCCTTAATCACTCAGCAACAGCCACTGTTCTGGCCAGAAACAAAATAGACTTCCCTTGCAGGTGTTGAACCCAGGTCCCTGTACACTATAGTCACAGTAATTAACCACTAAGCCATCACATCAGTGCATAAAATTGAGATATCACCAAACAGATCCTCACTATATGAATATTAAAATTAACATGTGAAAGGAATGTATATACAGTTTTATGTTGCATAACCTACTACATAACATAAATATGTGAACTGGAGTACTACATTAAGTCCAGATATGAGGTATCATTGTGATAAAGTGTTGAAATCCCCTAATAAACACAAGGACCCCATACAGTGTATGTACACATGAATCATGGATACCAAACACATATATAACATGTAATGAATAATAAATCAATGCCAAACAGCAAATAGTATAGAAATTAAAATTTAAGCAACACTGAGCTTTGCACAGCCCTGCTTACTAGGTGTGAGAAATGTGTAGGCCAGCTAAATCAGTTTGCCAATTGGTATACCAATTTAAGCAATGCCAACCTTAGTTAAGCAGGTTACATTTTTCAAAACTGTCCAATCATGGCAAAGTGCTGGAAATCAGCCCTATTTAAACCCAACAGGTGGGAATGCATCTCATAACTGGTTGCAGTTTCCTCCTGTAGGCACTATGACTGGTATGGGAGAAGGAGTGCGCTTTTGGGAGCAGCACTGGGGCATCCAGGAGTCCAAAGTCATGGCAGAACTCCCTGTTAAAGACCATGACCAGAGACTGCTGCAGGGCCAGTAACAGGGTTCCCAATATAAAGCAGAAGCCTGGGACCATATTGCCTGTGACCTCACCAGTGCCACTGACATACCTCAAACTGCTGAGCAGGTCAGGTATTACTATGCTGACCTGAAGCGGAGAAAGAGGGATCTCTTGGACCAGTGGATCCAAGAGGCTAGGAGGACGGGGGATGTCCCAGCCGTGTCTAAGTATTAGGTCCACTACCTGTTTAATAATTGCCAGCTCATGCATATTATTGATAGGTATGGCTAAATATTCCTCTTATGTCTTTGACAGTGGCAGATGAGTGGGCTGCGAACTGGGAAGCCCATGCCTGTAGATTGCAGAGGTTGCATCGTGAGGCATTTTAGTAATACTCTTGCATGTACTGTCATAAGAAATAAATCTAAAAGTAGTAGTACGTTAATTGCCAGTATAAAATCTGTATTGTTTAAGGCATATACTGAATACACCAGAGAATATGGCAGGAAGAGTCTCATATAGGTTGTATGTAAATAAAAGGTTAACAGCCTGACAATAAAGGTCTAACTGCTAGACTGCATGTGTTTACTCTGGTATCATATGGTAATGAAGAGTTGCAATCTCTTAATAGTTCTGTTGTATTAAGCACTGTTACCCACACTGTGCTACATAAATAAAATGTGTAGGAATGCCTATATATGACTGTTGTAATCACAAGAGGTCATATTGTTCAACTGAGAGAGACTTAGACAGAAAACAGTGAAAAAATAGGCAACATAATCCAAATAGCACACTCAACTGAGATGTAAACTGTTGTCTTTTTAGCACACAGAGTCATGGTTTGAAACTTGGGAGTGGTAGTAAGCTGTATGCAGAATCATACCCCACAACAGTACAGATATGTCCAGAATGTCCAGTTAATTGGCCCATATCCACTGCCTGTCACCCTGTCCCGCTGGCAAGTCAGTGGGATGATCTCAGATGTTTATGCAGCAAATAATGACATACAACTGATTGTCAGACATCTGTAAGAACAAACCTGTCACTCTAGCAACTCTCCAAAATGTTATTAGAGTAATAAGTCAAGTATGTCCCATCTCCACCCCCATGTTGTGAAGCTGTGACCAGAGTGTGTGCAGTAACAGAGTGAGATGTATGTGCATAATACTAATGTGGAATCTGGTAACATATGTGGAAACATTCAGGTAGTGCTAACAAAGATTGTCACCACAGGTCTGTCAGATATGAAAACTGTGTCTAGAAATAAAAGATTGAAATCCTGGACCGGTACTGTTTACTCTGGTATTGTATGGCATTGTTACTGTTGCAGTTGCTCTGAATAATAAGGTATTACTCATCAGTGTCATCCACACTGTGCTACATAATAAAACTGTCTAGGAAACCCTGTATAAGAGTGTTGTAATTACAAGGTCAGGTTGTAAAACCATATTTATCACTCAGAGACTCCCTATGCTGTGGAATAAAATCCCGGTCCATGTGAGGCAGAGCACCTCGCTGACTCTGTTCAAGAGAAATCTAGACCTGTGGATGGGAGATCGTAGGTTTACCCCGGGAATCATCTCTGGGTCACTGCTGGACAGAGGCATAACAAACTAATGGGCACAGTATTTTTTCATATAAGGGGTGGCGTAAGCCACAATAATTTGGGCTAGGCTTATAAATGCCTTAGGGCAGATAGCCTAGTATAAACCTATGAACCTATGAACCTATAGGAGACTTATAGATACAAATTAGAGAAGAGATACACAGCAATATCTATATAACACACTCAACTGTGATGAGCACTGTTTTATTTTTAGCAGACACAGCCATGGTTCGAATCCTGAGAGTGGTGGTAAGTTGTATGCAGAATCATGCCTCACAAGTGTACAGAAATGTCCAGAATGTCCAGTTAATTGGCCCATATCTGCTGGCTATTACCCTGTCCTCCTGGCATATCAGCGTGCTAATCTCTGACATGTAGGCAGCATTTAATGTCATATAACTGACTGGCAGGCCTCTACATATTTGGAAAATGTCAGTGAAAACAAACCTGTCATTGTACAACTCACCAAAGGTTTATGAGGACAGTAATCAAAATATGTCCATGTTTCACCTGCACGTGGTCAAGACATGCCCAGAATGTGTGCAATAAGAGATGGACAGGTATGTGCATAACATTAACCTGGAATCTGGGAATATCTGTAGAAACAGTCAGGTAGTGTTAACAAACAATACCTCCACAGGTATACCAGGTAAGAGATGTATACTGAAGGTAAAACTCAGTTCACATATATAGTTGCCTAAATCCATACCACTGTCCAAACTAAGGCCATAGGGTAGTGTACTAATACCTGTAAGGTACAGATCACAGCACTGACTAGGAAAGTAATGAAAACTACAAGAATATACCGGTTGTTAATTGACATATTTCTCCACCCCCCCCAACATATCTGCAATAATAAACTAAACACACAACTCAGTTGGTATGTGCTCCATTAAATCTACTTTTGGGATATATGTCCTATTGTTTGATGAATATTTAAATGTGTTTTTATGCATGTGCCATGTTGAAATACTCCCACATTGGTGGCATGCTGCCATCAATGTACCTGCATGCTGTTGTAATGGCCACTGTGTTTCCATATATGCATGTGTTCTTTTAGCTATGCAACAGTTCCATATCTGGTGTTTTGGGTTAATGGAAATATCTATGCATGCTGTTATACCTAATCCTGGAATGTGTTGGCTATTACTAACCCACATATGTTGTAAAATTGATACACCAAAGCACATTTGGGAAGGCCTGTCCCAGCGGACCCACCTCTCCCACCTCATCTCGCCAAGGCACCAGGCACCAACACGTCTGGGGCCCACCCTTGGACCTCCTCATCCGCTGGTCCTGCACCTCCTTTTGGTGGAACCACCTCAGAGGATGGGGCTCACCCCCCAGGAGTGGGCGTGGACAAGACACTGTCACCTGTCGCCAGGTCCAGGGCATGGTGCATACCGTGCTCTGCAAAGAATTTGGAGATCTGCTATGCCAGCTTGAGGGCCACATGGTGCAACCAGAGAGTTATCCTGGCTCTCATACTCGGCCCCCAGCACAGCCACCTTCGGGGCCATTCAGGTGCTGTGGTGACTGCCCATGGTTGGGGACCTCAGCCCCACTATTTCCACAAGGGGGCTCATGGGCTTCCGACTTTGAAACACCCCACCCCATCCAAGGTGTTTACCTCCCACATGTGTCATATACTGCCCCTGTATGATATCTTATCTGTAATCCTACCAACCTACCTCCCCAAATATACCTACTATTGCTCCCCAGCATCTCACTCTCACCTGAAAAAAAAGAAGGGCAAGCTGTTCCCCAAAAAAAATCTCACCGTATACATAGCTGTCCATTTCACACACGTTTACACTGGACACATGTAATCTGGTGTAATTGACTTCACAACATATTATTGTTATCCTCACCCATCCCTCAGGGGTATGATTATCCAAATATACCTCCAAATCAGTGTGTAAGCACAGCTGTTGCTGTAGAAAAAATGGGCAGCTATGGACCTTCCCTACACCTGTCCTGCACATCCCTAGCTATTTTCCCAAATGTCTTTCCCTCTTTGTGCCACTTTTCCACCACTTTACTATCAACCCTTTTTCATGTCTTTTAAAGCAATTAGTGTGAGGGTAAGAGGAAGTAAGCACTTTTAAGCAGCGGTAAGTGGGTTTAATCCTGCTTGCACAGGGGTAAGCAATGTCTACCCAGGTTAAGCATTTGAGAAGGTAAATCAGTATAAGAAACTGAAACCCGAAGTGAGCAGTGCTTACCTCCACGCAAACCCATGCAAACACTCTTACAACTGCTTAAACGTACCTTAATCACTCTGTATCCAATGGCCCTTGTTCTGCCCAGCAACAAAATAAATAGCCTCTGCAAGGCTTGACCCCACAACCCTGCACACCATAGCCAAAGTGATTTCCCACTAAGCCATGTCAAATACATGTAGCCTTGGTGTTTTCACAAACATATCATCCAGCCCAGTCATTCAACAGTACAGGAAATGTACTTATACATGTAGATGTATGTGTGTGTGTGTGTGTATATATTTCTATATATCTATATATATATATATATATATATATATATATACATACATATATATGTATATATATATATATATATATATATATATATATATATAAATATATACACATATATATATATATATATATATATATATATATATGAATATTTATATATATATACATATATATGTATATATATATATATAAATATATATATATACATATATGTATATATGTATATATATATATATATATATATATATATATATATATATATATATATAAATATATATATATATATATATGTGAGTGTGTGTGTGTGTGTGTGTGTGTGTGTGTGTGTATTGATATGTGTGATATATATATATATACAGCAGTAAGTGTGTGCAACATGGACGGTTATGTCATGTGTGAACCCCTTATTGGACTACATTGCCCTTGTCTGTGAAGGTGGGATTGGGAATTTGGGGAAGGATAGCAGGTATATTTGTGGAGGTGGTTTGGGTTAGTAGATAGAGAAGATGGCCTACAGGGGCGGTATATGACACATGTGGTGGGTATACACCCTGGATGGGAAGTGACATCTGCGATGTGGAAGCCCCATGAGCCCCCATATAGAAACAATGTAAACAAGGCCCCTACCAATTGCCAGTCACAACATCAGCTTCACGGCCCTGAAGGTGCCTAGGCTGGAGGCTGAGTAAGAGGAGCATGTGGACCCTGTGAATATGCACTGAGGGCCTCAAGGTGCTGTAGCACATCCCACAAGTCTCTGTGGAGCTCCCTATGCACCAGACCCTAGACCTGACCTCAGGTGACAGGATCGTGTCTGTATGTGCTCACAGTGGGGGGGGGGCACCATCCCCTGAGATGGTTCCACCTAAAGGTAGTACAGGACTAGTAGACGAGGAGGCCCCAGGGTAGGTCCCACATGTGATGTGGCCTGGTAACATGGCCAGATGAGGTGAGAGAGGTAGTTCTGCTGGCAGCTGTTCTCTAAACATGCTATTGTGTCACTGTTATAGAACATATGTAGGTAGTAATAGTCCACACATTCCCAGATCATGTCCAACAGCATGCATAGATATCTCCAATAACACAAAACAACAGATGTGCAGCAATCACATAGCAAACAGACCACGTGCATATATGGAACCATAGCAGCCCTTACAATGGCATGCAGGTGACATTGTCTGTAACAGGTCAGCAATGATAGTGTCCCCACAGGGAAAATGGCTACAAACACATAACACAAAGTGTGGTACAATACGATATATGTCCCAATGGTAGGTATTATTTAGCCATACCTATTGAGTTGTGTGATCAGATTATTGTTGCAGATATGGTGGGGGGGGGGGCAGAGATGTGCAGTAAGAACTATGGTAACATTGCTGTATGAGTTGCTCAGACCTGTTTCCATCTTTATGTTTTTCAGACAAGATGTCACGTGAAAGGCTACCTGTTTTTACACCAGATGAAAATGAGGTCATCATCACACACCTGGTGCAGCACTACCAGGTGTTGTTTGGTAGAACAGCCCATGAGCAGCAGGAGCGGACCACCCTGTGGAACGATCTTGTCCACAGGGTAAAGGATGTCGGCCTGCATAACCGCAGTTATGAGCAAGTCCGGCATCATTGCAGTGACCTACTTCACAATGCCCATCGGCGTGCTGCTGCAGTCAGGGGGGATAACCTCGCAATGGTGGGTGGGATCATGCCATCCATCACCCCGACACATATTGAGGAGCTCCTTGCCAGCCTCGGGGCACCTGCCCACCTGTACACACAACAATTGGAGGAGAGTATAGTGAAGGTTGATGCTACCCACACACTGGCAGAGGAACGTGCAGGTAAGGCCACAGGGCACATCAGTAGACCTCTGTTGCATATCCATCCACATCTGTACAGGTAGACCATGCATATGTGAGATGACGTATATATAGTCTGTTGCAGCGTATTAGTAATAAACCTATGTGCATAAGCTGTAGTATTGTGGGCTTGTACTGTTGATGTACTGTAATGCCGCACCCACCCTGTACCAGTGCCACAGCTGTGGCTACTAACATCACATCTCTCACACACTTATGTAGGTCCTTCTGGTATACCTCCAAGGCAGCAGCCTGTAGCTGGTGAGAATGTTTTTTGTTCAGGCTTGCCAATACACTGGTCATGTTATGGCTATGGTATAATCCATGCACACATTTAACACACCTACCCATAATGCATGCCAAACATGTTCAGGTATTGTTGATAACTGTACTGCATCATAGTGGTGCCCATGATGGTGTATCTGAAGGGTATATCAGACTCCTGCAATATAACTAGCATCCTGTCATTGCAAAATGTGTCCACAGAGATGAACGTACTGGTGGGACAAATGGCCTACAGTAGGGACATGTGTGAAACATCACCCTTATACAGTGCTACAACAGTTTATATACCAGTATTACAATGGCAACTGTTACAGATCTACACTATGGCATATCATAATACTGCGATCCACAACCCTTATAACCTGCAATGTGGTCCCAACATGAGCAATGAGTGTGGTTCATAGGTTCATAGGTCATAGGTTGATACTAGGCTATCGGCCCTAGGGCCTATACAAGCCTAGCCATAACAATTCCCTGGCTATTTCTTCCCACACTATTTGCTTCCCTGGACCCCTGTCTAACAGGGTGACTGATGTGATCCCTGGGGTGAATTTCCTTTCTCCCATCCAGTCATCAGGGTTCCTTTTGAAGAGGGCCAAAAAGGTGCTTTCCTTGACATGTATTGGCAGTCTTTCCCAGAGTCTGAGGAGTCTCTGGGTCAGGAACCTATCCCTTCAACATGTTTTGTTTATTGTGATGACACGGTTTCAGTCCTTGGAGCATGGAGCATGTAGCATGAGGGACTGGGATTTCTTTAAGTGTAGCATGTCTAGCAGCTCTGGGTTTGACATGGCCTTATATGTTAAGCAGAGATTGCCTCTGAGTAGATGATATGCAACAGAGTATAGCTGGAGTTTTTTAAGGTGGTCAGGGTAGGGCATATGCTTTAGGCCTGTGATTCTTTTAGGAGGTATTTCTGCGGCCTTTACAGTTGTTGCAGATGTCTTGAGAGGTGCATACCAAAGGGGCATTGTACTCTATAATGGGTCTAATGAGGGTTGAGTACAGTGGGGCAATGACCTCCTTTTTTCTGGATGAAAAGCCCTTAGTGATGAGGTGTGCCACATAGAAGTATTTCCTGACTGTTGTGCCGATGTGGTTATTGAAGGCGAGACGACTGTCCACCTGTGTCCCTAAGTCCTTTATAACACTTTCAGTGTATAGTTTACTGCCACCTATGTGGTAATTCACGGGTACATGTTTTTTCCTAAAGGGGATAGCTATACATTTCTTGGCATTGAGCTTGAGTCCATGGATCTGGCACCAAGCATCTGTTTCTGTAAGGCCCTTCTGTAGAGTATCCACATCATTTGGGGATTCAATAATGGCACCCAGTTTGCAGTCATCTGCGAACTTTGTTAGCCAGAGTCTGTTAGTGTTGGCCTGTACTTCAGAGAAGTAGATGCCAAACAAGATCGGTCTCAGGACTGAACACTGAGGTACTCCACTTGTTGCTTGTCTGGAGCTGGATTTGGAGTCAGCTACATTTACAGTGTGGGTTCTGTCAGTAAGCCAATTGGCAACGCACTGAGTGATGTAGGGATTAATGCCCAGCTTAGTAAGTCTATCTATGATTCCAGAGTGGGGGATGGTGTCAAAGGCCTTGGAATGGTCCAGATGAGCTGTGTAGACTGCCTTACCCTCATCCATGGCTCTGTAGATTGATTCAAAGAAGTCATTCAGGTTCAGGAGACAAGATCGGCCCTTCATGAACCCAAACTGGGTGGGGTCCAGTGTTTGAAGGTTAGCAATGTCTTTGTTTCTAAGTTCCATGATAATGCGTTCCATTGCCTTGCAGATCAGGCTTGTCAGACTGATGGGTTGGTAGTGGCCGGGATCCAAGGTGGATCCCCCCTTGTGGAGTGGGATAACTGTAGCTGTGCACCAATCAGTGGGCACAAAGCCTGAGGTGAGGCTATGATTAAACATGACACTTAGGTGAGGTGCCAGTTCATTTTGTAGTTCATGTAGTACACAGCCCGGGATGTCATCTTGTCCCATGGATGCTGTATTCTTAACTTTGGAAAGTGCTTTTTTTACCTGTGTGGCCATTATTACCGGAATTTGGCAATCTTCTGGTATTGAGATGGGCCGTTTAGGTGGTGAGAAGGGGATGAAGTTGGCACTGAATTGATCTGCCAGGATATTGGCAATATCCTTCGGATCAGTATATTTAATGCCATTCTGTTGTAGCTCAGAGCAGATCTGAGCATTGCCATTTTGATTTTTGACATAGTTATATAATGCCTTATGGATGTCTTTGGAATCTTTGGCAATTTTATTGTCATTATTAGCTTTGGAGGATTTTATGAGGGATCTCAGCTTCTTACTGAGGCTGGTAAGGGAGTTTTTTGCATCCTGGCATTTTCCTCTCTTCTGCAACAGTTTCTTCCTTTTGTTGTAAAGTTTGTTTATGGCAGGGGACCACTAGATTGGCTTCCTTTTTTTGGAGGAGAGCATCTTGGTTCTATTTGGGATGGCACGATTCATGCATGAGTGGTTGTGCTCGTAAAGTGCCTGCCCATGGGTGTCATGAAGTCTGTCACTTCTGACTTGAGTAGCATGAAGTTGGCTTTGGAGAAGTTTTTTATGGAGGTTTCCTTACCGGGGGGTGGGGGTGGGATGTGGATGTCAAGGGTGATTAGCTTATGGTCAGACCTGACCAACGAGGGGGTGACCATAGGTGTGGAGCATTGATTTCCCATGTTGGTAATGACCAGGTCTAGGATATTGGAGCCCCTGGTGGGACAATGAATTAGTTGATCCAGGGCACTGGAATTTATGAATTCCAAGAACCATTGGGCAAAGGTTTTGGTACATGAGTAATTTTCCCATTTAATGGCAGGGTAATTGAAATCACCCAGTATCAGGGTGTTTGGTTGTATCTTAATATTTTCCAGTATGTTTAGAAAGGTGTAGTGAGAATCGTGAGGTGTGGTGGGGGATCTGTAGCAAACTACAATTTGGATTGCAGTCTTACCTAGTGTTAGTTACACCTGGAGAATTTCATACACATTGTGTTGGGCAACTAGCCTGGTGATGTGAATATCCTTGGTGAATATGGACACTCCTCCACCTTTAGTGTTTCAGTCCTGGTTTGGTGGCCGAAAAGTGTGGTAAGAGTTGTAGCCTGGTATTGCAGGGTTGCTCTTTGGAGCCTTGAACCAGGTCTCAGTTACTGCACAGATATTGATGTTCTCCATTTTTAGGAGTGCCTCAAGAGAGTGCATTTTGAGGTTTAGACTTCTAGCATTGGGTAGCATTACCTTCAGATTTTATATGCTTGTACCTGCTACGGTGGTGGTTTTGTCCTTTGAACTTTGCCTAAAAAAGGCACTATAGGGGTGGCAAGAGCCTTAGCCAGTAACCTGAATCCCAGTGGCGACAGGTGCAGTACATCTCTGGCAAAGCATTGTGGTCTGTCAATCATGTCATCCCAGGCAGACAGATACTGGATCACCTTTGAGTGACATCAGAAGCTTAGCGAATTATTGAAGTCAATCATTTTGTCCTTATATTGTGGTATCATTCTGGGTGAAGGCAAGATGCTACTCAGGGCTAGGGTCATACCTGCCTGGGCCACATGACCCAAGAGCTCTTCCATGTCTCTTTTCATGTAGTCCAGGGAGGTATGTCTCAAGTCATTCACTCCAACATGGACAATGACAGAGTTATATTTGTACTTGTTGTGGAGTGACTTGAGTACATGCGTTATGTGGCGGATCATGGCACATGACAGGCAGCTGACTGTAATTTTCTACTTGTTCAGCCTGGTGAGTGGGACATCAGTGTGCCTGACTATAGAGTCACCTATGACTAAAGTGCTAGGTATGTTGTCTTGCCTTAGGGGCTGTTGCTGGGTGGCACACTGGGGTTGTGAGCTATGTGACATTTTGGTTGTGCTTGGTGTTTGCATTTCAGCTTTGGAGGTCCTTGTTGCTTGTGCAGGTTACAGTTAAGGGATTCAACATATGTGGATTTTATGTTGCTATGTGTGGGTGTTGGTGGTGTGAGTTTAGAAGGGCTATGTGTTGCTTGAGGTGTAGTGTGGGTGTTAACCTTCTTCTCTTTACTGTCTAGCACAATCTTGGGTGGAGAGAGCTCTGCTTCCAGTTTGGCTATGTAGGTGCATCTCTCACAGATTGTTGTATTGGGTGGTAGGCAGAGAGGGTTGTCTGTGTAATATGGAATCGTAGGTTAGGGCAGCAAATATAGGTTCATAGGTTGGTTCTAGGCTATTGGCCCTATGGCCTATACAAGCCTAGCCATAACACTTCCCTGGATATTTCTTCCCACAATATTTACTTCCCTGGAACCCTGTCTAGCAGGGTGATTGACATGATCCCCAGGGTGAATTTACTATCTTCCATCCAATCATCAAGGTTCCTTTGGAAGAGGCTAAGGAGGCACTCTGCTTGACATGTATGGGCAGACTATTTCAGAGTATGGGGAGTCTCTGGGTCAGGAACCTATCCCTCCAGCATGTTTTGTTCATTGCAATGACAAGGTTTAGATCCCTGGAGTGTGTGGCTCTGAGGGATTGGGATTTCTTTAAGTGGAGCATGTCCAACAGTTTAGGATTGACATGGCCTTGTATGTTAAGCAGAGATCGCCTCTGACTAGATGATATGCCACAGAGTATAGCTGGTGATTTTTTTTTAGATGGTAAGCATAGGGAATCTGCTTTAGGCCTGTGATTCTTTTAGTGAGGTATTTCTGCAGCCTTTCCAGCTGTTGCAGATGTCTTGTGAGGTACATACCAAATGGGGAGTTGTACTCTATAATTGGTCTAATGAGGGATGAGTACAGTGGGACAATGAGCTCCTTTTTTCTGGATGAAAAGCCCTTAGTGATGAGGTGTGCCACATAAAAGGATTTCCTGACTGTTGTGACAATGTGGTCATCGAAGGTGAGACCACTGTCCACCTCTGTCCCTAAGTCTCTCATTACACTTTCGATGTTTAGTGTACTGCCACCTATGTGGTAATTCATGGGTACATGTTTTTTCCCAAAGGGGATAACTATACATTTCTTGGCATTAAGCTTGAGCCCATTGCTCTGGCACCAAGCATCTGTTCCTGTAAGGCCCTTTTGTAGAATATCCACATCATTTGGGGATTCAGTAATGGCTCCAAGTTTGCAGTTATCTGCGAACCTTGTTAGCCAGAGTCCCTTAGTGTTGGCCTGTACTTCAGAGAAGCAGATGCCAAACAAGACTGAACCCTGAGGTACTCCACTTGTCACTTGTCTGGAGCTGGAGTTGGAGTTATGTCAGTACGCCAGTTGGCAACCCATCGCGTGACGTAAGGTTTCATGCTCAGCTTAGTAAGTTTATCTATGATTCCAGAGTGGGGGATGGTGTTCATATCCTTAGCGAGGTTCAGATAGGTTGTCTGGACTGCCTCACCCTCATCCACAGTTCTGAAGACTGATTTGAAGAAGTCAATCAAGTTCAAGAGACAAGATCGGCCCTTTACAAACACAAGCTGGGTGGGGTCCAGTGTTTGAAGGTTGCCAATGTCTTTGTTTATAAGTTCCATGATAATGCATCAGATGCCCTTGCAGATCAGGCTTATCAGACTGATGGGACGGCAGTTCCCAGGATCCAAGGTGGATCCCCATTGTGGAGTGGGATAACTGTAGCTGTGCGCCACTCAGTGGGCATGAAGCCTGAGGTGAGGCTATGATTAAACATGACACTTAGGTGAGGTGCCAATTAATTTTGTAGTTCATGTAGTACACAACCCGGGATGTCATCTAGTCCCATGGATGCTGTATTCTTAGCTTTGGAGAGTGCGGTTTCTACCTCTGTGGCCATGATTACCGGAATTTGGCAATCTTTTGGTATTGAGATGGGCCCTTTAGGGGGTGAGAGGGGGGGTGAAGCTGGCATTAAATCAATATGCCAAGATATTGGCAATATCCTTGGGATCAGTATATTTAATGCCATTCTGTTGTAGCTCAGAACAGATATGAGCATTGCTATTTAGATTCTTGTCATAAGTATAGAATGCCTTGTGGTTGTCTTTGGAATCTTTGGCAATTTTATTTTCGTAACTAGCTTTTGAGGATTTTATGAGGGTTCTCAGCTTCTTACTGAGGCTGGTAAGGGAGTTTTTTGCATACTACAACTTTCCTCTTTTCTGCAACAGTTTCTTCCTTTTGCTGTATAGTTTGTTTATTGCAGGGAACCACCAGATTGTCTTCCTTTTTTTGGAGGAGAGCATCTTGGTTCTATTTGGGAAGGCACAATTCATGCGCGAATGGATGTGCTCATACAGTGCCTTAGTGTAGGATACAACAGTCGAACTTTCAGCTCCCATCTGCATGGGTGTCATGAAGTTTGTCACTTCTGACTTAAGTAGCATGAAGTTGGCTTTGGAAAAGTTTTTTTATGGAGGTTTCCTTTCTGGGGGATGGGGGTGGGATGTGGATGTCAAGGGTGATTAGCTTATGGTCAGACCTGACCAATGAGGGGGTGACCACTGATGTGGAGCATCTATCTCCCATGTTTGTAATGACCAGGTCTAGGATATTGGAGCCCCTGGTGGGAGAATGCATTAGTTGATCCAGGATATTGGAATTTATGAATTCCAAGAACCGTTGGGAAAAGGTGTCGGTACCTGAGTAGTTTTCCCAGTTAATGGGGAATACATACCTTCACAAACTCTGGAAGCATATGTGTGCACACACTCCAGATAAAATATAGTGGAAGCAGATGTTGAGGTACTGACTGCATGCATTTGTCATGAAAATGCACCTTCCAGCAAGTACACGTCCCCAATTTCTCACCAAGTATTGGTCTACTGTCCAAGACATTTGGCCATCAAATGTGCACACTTACCTGCAACAGAGGCAGCCATGGCTTGAACACATCTTACATGACATGGGGTGGGCCCCATACCCAGCAGATTGCACCCATGAGCTGGACATGTAACCATACCACACCATTGCACATACCATGGCAAACAGAGCAGACAGTCATTTATGTGGCAAGAATGTATGGGACAGGAATGATGTAGGAAATAAACAGATGGCCATCCAAGACAGAAGATGTCACATGTAGCAAAGTGGTCACGCGGGCTGCCTAGTAATATGCCACAACACTGAGGGGGTTGCAGAAATGTCTAGCAAGTACTAGCTGTGCAGTACCCATGTCAGCAATTGCCTGGACTCTGCAAACATGTGGCCTATGGGTTTGGGTAAGCAGATGTGACAGTTGTACCACAGGAAACATTAGCCAGGCCTCTCTACAGATAGTGTATGCATAACAGAAGAGGTCCCCAAAAGGCATGTGTTGCAATCTCTACTGGTGTACCAAGACCATGTTGGAAACCTACAGACAGTATCACATAAGATACATGTGCTGCACAACCAATGCCTCACCCCAACTTAGGCCCACCATCTCCATCTGTACTATGGTGGTGCCAGTGTACACCTATATGTTTGCCATTCATTAGCTGGGACTAAGCTGTTACACATGGTGTTCAGTGTTTGGGACACTGCAAACTGACACACGTGTAGGCCATAGTTCTCAAGCATCTGCAAAAAGGCTGAAGGTGGGGAGGGGCAGACCTCCCAACCATCCCGAATTACTCCTTTTTTACCAAGTTTTGGGGTCCAAATGAAGGGGTGCCACGATTCCCGAGTGGCACCCCTTCATTTCCGATTTCTTTGATTTTGTTTTTTTATTTTTTTTAATTTTCGCGCTGTCGGAGCTGATGTCATCACGTGCGTGATGACACCAGTTCCGTCAGCACTACCAGCCAATCGGAATTGAGCTCCTTGAGCTCACATCATCATTTCCGGCTGGCTGCGAGCAGTTGCTGCTGCCGAGAATTTGAAAAGCTGCTTTGCCGCCGTTTTGAACAGGAAATGCTAGTGAGAGGGACTTAAATCAAGCTGCTTTCCTCCCATTCATTTTATTCTGCTGCTGCCTGTAAGAGGAAGGGACTTGATGGGACTATCCTGCCAAATGTCTGTTGCTTGCCCGAGCTGCTTTGTGGCTTTGCTGCCGCTCGTGCTGGATTTAGGTAAGTCCTAAAATAAATTAGAAAATGTTTTCAGAAGTTTTGATGCATGGCACAGTTTATTATGTCTATACTTAATATTTAATGTATGGGTTATGAGTTGTCCAAAATTTTGCAAGGGAATGATATCAGAGAGATAATTTTTTATATATTTTTTAGTTTGTAGAATTTAATGTAGCCCTCCAGTCCCAATCGTTATTAATATGCGAGTTATTTACTGAATAATAGTTAGTGTATATAAAATCTATTCATAATATTGGGCTAAAGTATATGGTTTCAAGTACGATACCAGTGATTCTAAAGCTATGAAATGCTTACTCTGTTTTTGATTTTTATAGTTATAGGATGTTTCCAGGCCATAAGTGAATGGCCATCGTACTGTTCATATTTCTATACCCATAGTGAAGTATTGCTTAGACCATGCTGGAGAGTGGACTAGTATCAAATGATATAGTTTTTATATATTAAGAAATACGAATGTTTCCGATATCATATAATTTCCTATTCTACTTGAGAGCTTGATATAGACTTAAACCACACTAGAATTTATAGTTTACATGTTTTAGATTTCCAGCAGTTTTTTAAGAGGATATACTGATTTTATTTCTGAAAGGTAGAATTATACTTTCAGTATAATACTCGATAGGTAACGCTTCTTATATATCACACATTTTTGTGCATGTATCTATACAGTACTTAAAGTGAATCTCTTAATAACAATTTATATTTGCAATAGTTCTGCAGTATAAAATGGTTTTGTTAGAACATTGCATTGTTATGCAGAATGATTGTAAATAGGCAGTACAATTCTTGCGTTTTATATGCCAGTTTTAATGCCTGAGAAATTAAGGTTTTAAATAATATGCCTATCTAAAAGCTTCAGTCGGTGAAGATATATTATGAGCAGGCATTTTTGTATATATATGCCTGCAAAAATAAACAAATGTTATTCACTATACAATACTGCAGTGTTTTAGAAGTGATACAATTTTAAAAGTTAATTGTTTAATTCATATGGAAGTAAACTTTTATGATAGAAATGTTCTGAATTGGGCAGTTTTGTAATTATTGATTCATGCATTTTCTTTCATTGCCAACAGTACAGCCTACTGGAAAAATGTTCATTCAGACAATACATTTAAAATGTGGTCTGTCTAACAAGTGTGCTGTTTTATACAAGGAATATAACTTAATAAAGTCAGGTGTATCAAAGAAAAGAACACGTGTATGTTTCTTGTTTTGTATGCAAGAGGCCAATGATTTGAAAACAGCCCAACTGTAATCTTTATCCACCACCGTCCAGATGCATTTTCTTTGGATGTGGTGCAGGTTTCAGTGCTGTTTCAATGAATGTGAGTTTCAAGGTCAGAGAAGTTTTAATGCAAAGTCTGTTTTCATTGTGAGACAGTATTACTTTGTTTATCAGATGTCTGTTAGTGCTTGTGCATTGATGTGCCTCAAAATATAAAAATAAAATCCAAATAATCATTGTAGAAGTAAAGCAGTATGCACACACTAGTGTTTATGGGGCGAAATAGCCAGATAACGGGACATTGGAATTGCTGCAGGGGGACTCTGGTGCAATATTTTGGTTGTCTGTTCATCAGTTTGTGTTCGAAAGTTGGTATCCCACAATTCCATTGGAGTGGGTGGGGTTATGTAATTATGCATGTAAATTAGATGTTAATCAGTGTACAGATTTGTACCTATTTTTCATGGTCCTTGTCCAGATTTTTGATGTTTCCAGGTTGAGAGGTATGGGGAGGGGTTGTCATCATGACACAACAGTGACTGTAGAAAGGATCCAAAGAATGCTATTAATGGCTGTATCTGCACACAGTTAGGGTCAGGAACTGTGGCAGATGTAACCCTGACTCCACAGCAATAGTGATGGCAGTGTGTGAACTCCAAGGGATGTGAACATGAGTTGACCTTGCAATCATGCAGAATTGGGGGACATGTGTAGGGCAGACTGACCATATACTGGAAAATGCAAATGGCTCATGCTGGTATACCCCTGCCAGGAATAGTGATTGCTGCAGTACACATAACAGTAGGTCCAACAAACCATTATGGTAAGGACATGCACGAATATGCACCCATGAAGTTTATGCATGTCAATCAGCATCAGCACAACTAACACAATAGTTTCACACTGCATTTGATTGTATAGGACATATGTCACATATTAGGCTCATGTAATGTTAACATATGCAGTAATGTTGTCCCATGGCATATCAAGAAAGAGGGCATCATATCAATAAGGGTGTGTGCACTCCCCATAGCCACGGTAAGGTTTGATGGTCGTCAGTGTAATAGTATTGTATTGGTCATAAATGCACCGCTGATGATGACATCTGTAAATCAGATATCAGGCATTCACAAATGACATCTGTCCACATATCATGCCAGGTATGTGTCGGACAAACACATAGGGGCTTGGAGCATTAATCAGTCATAACTGGCACAGTAATACACATTCAGCAATGGTGTGTACACCTGTGATATATGGTGCATAGTACATGGCAGGGTGCTGAACAGGTGCACAGCAATACTGTGTACATGGGTGCAGTGTTTTCCAGGGGAAGGGCATCACCTACTATCACAGCCCATACATCACACACATGTATACTGTTGCTAGCATGGATTGACTTTTGCTGCACTGCATGCTGTTGAGTACCATATGTTATGCATGTTGACAGATGGGTAATGGGAGGTCTGTGTGTACTATCTTTGTGCAACCGCACCTGTAAGTGTGTGTGTGTGTGTGTGTGTGTGTGTGTGTGTGTGTGTGTGTGTGTGTGAGGGGGTTATATCTGTAAGTGCAGTATGGTGGTGTGGAGGGGGGTTGATGCATGTAGGATGTGTGTGTGTATGTGTGTGTGCGTTTGTGTGGGTGTCCATGTATGCACGTGTGATTGTGCGGTTGTTCATACGTCAGTACTTCCCTTTGGAATCATGCAGTACATTGATATGGACTGACACATGAGATACCAGGAATACTTGTCTGCTATGTAATCTCAGGACAGCTGCTAATATAATAAGGTCTGTAGCATGGAACATGCATTGGGAGGGAAACTAGACACCAGGCATACTGTTAACATTGCAATCAGCAGAAAGGTGAAAGGCTACCCACGTATGCAGTACTACAGATGCATTGGAGAATTACTAGACAACACCAGTGAGTGTATCCAAATATTACTGTTGTCCACATAATACGTTGATTGAGCAACAGATCATGAATCTACTGAGCAATAGGTACATATGACACTCCAGTGCGTGACATCATTGAGTGACCATAGTAGCCCATAACATATGGAGGCCATGCTCACAATGTCCGGACATACCCAAGGTGAACACTGGATGACAGTAGTGAGTCCTTGTAAAACCTACTCCAATCAAGTCAAAGAGGTAATGGAGTAACAGGTCATGTTTTGTGATCACTTCTCTAGGCAAGTAGAAGAATGATATGTTATTGATTGGTATTAATGAGTGTACATTTCCAAGTGTGATGCATGATGGGGACCTTACGTGAATAAACATGGGACAGTCTGAAACTCAGGGACAGGTAGATATTATGGTGGCATGTCAGTGTGTGTGTGTGTGTGTGTGTGTGTGTATGTGTGTGTGTGTGTGTGTACTGTTAAGCAATGATGTACAGGTCTTAAAGTCTGTTTCTTGTTTTCTAGTCACAGGTGGCGAGGTGGGTCAGTGTCCATCCTGCATGCAGTCTGATGTTGGTGTCCATACAGACACTGAAAATGATAATGTGTGTTGAGGCACAGGCTGGGTTGTCAGTGGCCGAAACTGTATCATCGTTTGACATCTCCCTGTTATCCACCCCATCACTGCACACAGTCACAGTGCCTATACATACCCCATCAGTGGCCATAGCAGAGGGACATTTGGCAGTTGGTGGCAGTGCACAGGACAGTGAGGTATCTATGGCTGCTGTGTCTGGACACAGCAGACATAGCCGGATGTCAGGCAGGGTACCATATAGGAAGATGTACCGGGGTGCTCGTGGGAGACCTTCTGGTCATCGTGCCCCTGGCAGAAGTACCACATCTGGTACCATCAGATGCAAGATTCATGCTATCATGGAGGCACAGGCACGTATGGAACGGTATACCAGACAGGGTCTGAGGATGCAAAGGCTGCTTTTTCATCTGTAAGTGACAACATCTGTGATCTTGCAGGTGCCTACCATGAATATACAGAGGTCATGGATAGATGGTTGGGTGAGATAGTGGGCCTCATCGACCATAGATTGTCTGTGCTAGAGCATGTGGTGGAAGTGGTGCGATGGCCACATGCACGTAGGCTAGCAACACCAACATCTGGTGGTCGATGTGGATGTGCAAGGACACCAAGCCGCTCCCATAGTGGTAATACCAGTGCCAGCAGTACAAAGGGGGTGCTGTCTATACCACACGACAGCAGGCCAAGTGCACATGGCCTTGGCTAGTCACAGGAGGGACCTGGTTCTAGCGGACATATGTCATCATCAGGGGATAGTAGCATATCGAGGCTTGTACCTGGACATGCCCGTGGAAACCCTGGCAGGCACAGTTCTCATGTCCATGGCCGGAGGCAGTGAACTGCACACCCTGCCAGGTATGGTCTGCAGTTGTCCAAGAAACACATGTATAGGGCAGCCATACAGTAGAACTGTGTGCATGCATACCCACACAGAATACAAACACACCTAGGGCAACCCCATACCTACACATACCACATCACCATGCCCATATATATAACTTACACCCCTCACTCACACACATGGTGTCAAACTTATGGCCCACCCTAGGTCTCTGGAAAACCAACAATACACCCTATACATATGATGATACCTGTGCTACATCCCTGTTATCCATAAAATCGATGCAGGAACAGGGTTATATGGTTCTGATGCACATGGTGACTGTATTACAATGTACCAATGTACTGCTGTGTAACATGTTGTCAGCAGTAATGTTTAATGCTTACATGTCAGCTAGTGTAGCTGGTCAGCCATGATGCATTATAGCTGTTAGTAACACTGAGTGATTATGGTTTCCATAATGTTATCCATTTGTGTTGTAGGTGTATATGTGTCAGCAGGAGGATGGCCTGCTGTTATATCTCACAAGGGGTATGGCACTGTGATGACACCATGGCTGTGCCATATCCTGGGTACAACTGAACACGTGTCACAGGTCTGTATAACAGTTACTGCTTGTGCCATATGGACAGATGACCCACTGGGACATGTATATTCAGCAACCTGATGTAGATCCCTCCACATACACGCACACTCTTACTTGGCAACACTGGAACTAGACTCCTACCTTGGTATATAGTGCTACTGATGTGTGTGGCTTTAATTGCACACACCACACAGCGTTTAGGATGAGGTGTGTTCCAGGTTACATGCAGAACATCCCCAGGCATGTACAGTATGGTAATGGGGGATGTAATGGTTGTATGTGGACAGTATATAGTGTGACATACCATCATATACACATTAACAAACACATAAAAGTCAGACACACATCCCAGAGACCTGGGCCTATCAGTGCTAACTTACTTGTCAGTGTGTCCACTGTGTTACAGGTAGGCTGCACTCAGCACATGCATAACTGGGCTGGTTAGTGTTATCAGTTACCTGTATGATTGATGGTGACAGTGGTCACCATACAGTGGTACATGGGACATGTCCCGGGGGTACCATGTTGTAATGACAGTATACCCAGCACCTACACCCCACTGTGGATATTGTACGCACTCAAACCCATGATGACACTCTGACATACCCACCATCACAAATTGACTAGGACTGCAATAAAACCACATGTCCATCCCAAGAGTGCTACTACAGGGATATGCATCTAATGCACATGCCACAGGCATAGTAGGGTGATGCATTGCCATGCCTCTCCTATGGGCAGCAACATCATTATCCCTAATACTGCATGACAATGTGTATTGTAATAGGAGTATGTGGCCTCAGAATGCTGTACCCTACATATATATATATACATATATATATATATATATATATATATATATATATATATATATATATACACACACACACACACATACACATACTTGCCAGAACTCAGTGGGTATCCCATGCCTTTCAACCCATTTGTACAACAGTGCTGTGCTGGTACTACAAGGATCAGGTAGCCCTTATGGAGAGGAGCGTAACAAGGTACATGTAATGTCCGGTACAGCAGCAGCCACATCTACCTATGGCAATGGGTGTTGCGGTGGGTGTGAAGGGCCTCAGGGTATTCCCAACTACAAGTGTACTATCACACAGACACTGATATCCTCAGTAATGCACATGTACACATTTGTCAGTACTGGGGTGCATCACTGCATGTGTTCATAGGTGTGTACTTGGCTATTGTCCATGGAGAGATGGGAAGTGTAGGAAATGTGTGTACAGTGGTATCATGCCACCTGCCATCTGCCAGCAGGAACTCTATCTACAAACACTACTGTGGTGACCCTCAGGATGAGAGTGACATGCATCAGCCAATCCTCTGTGTGCCTCCTACAAATGGCAGGTGAGGTGCTCCAGTTGACATGTATGAAATATGTATTACATAACATGGTTAGTGTCTGTCTTGGAGACCTGTACATAAGCATGTTCTGTTGACTGTGGTATGTAGTGGAGGTACCTGTGGCATTTGGTCCGTACAGGGTGTTGTGTCCTATCTGTGCCAGATATAACACAGCTGGGCAGACATGTCAGTGTCAGTCAAGCATACATTGCCTGTACGTTTCCAAGCTGGTTACCTGACATCTGCACATCTGTACAGGGACTGACAGACATCAGCTCACCAACTTGCTATGCAGTAGGATGAATGTGTTGACAGACAGACGTCTGACACCAATAGGTATGCCACTACTACATATTGGCAACCCTCACTGACATGTGTTATACAGACAGTAGTCTACAGTTAATTTCCACATGTCAGTTCATTATCCAGTAGGAAATATATAATGTGACACAACTGAAACACCAGGAACATGACATTGAGGACTCTGAGTCCATCTATGCATGCAGGGGTGTTTGTTGCCAGTACTACAATTAGCAATCTACTCTTGTTTGGGAAAGCACTGTCAACACTACATGCCAGTGTGACTGCACATAACCTGAGATACTACCCTTGAATGCAACACATTCACATGGATAAGAGTGTTGTACAGGTCATATATACTCAAGTGTCCCAGACAGGAGACTCACACACCTTGCTACTGTAATGACAGCACATAGACACATGTTTTGTACATGGCATTACATACACTTATTACAGATGCCATTACCCTGCTATGTTATCAAACTGGGATGTGAGCACAGGTTACCAGAGCTGAGCCTTGCTTAGCAGGTGTCAGCATTGCTGCAATATAACAGCTAAGCAAATTTGCACACTGGTAAGCGAAGCCTACATGGTGTAAGCGCTCGTACATTTAACCATACCTTAGCACCGCTTAGCTTTGCGTGAACCCACGCAAATGCACTTAAAGCTGCTCAAAACTGCCTTAACCATTATGTATCCAATAGCCCTTGTTCTGCCCAGCAACAAAATAGACATCCCTTACAGGTCTTAAACCCAGTACCCTATAGTCACAACAGTTAACCACTGTGCCATGACAGCTGTGAAGACAGTTGTTGTTTTTCCAATACATCTGTCAGTAGACATATTGAATAGTATTGAACAATTGCTGTGACTTCTACAATTTACATGTACATTAGTCATATTACTGTGGCATCATATATGTTGTTACATCTAAATATAAACATATCAGATACATATGGTGCGGTACATCTGGGAAGGTATACACAACAGTAAAGTTTAAACTTGACAAGGATATGGATATATACATATACATATGTAGATATATGTCTACATGTACATACACATATATATTCATAGATATGTATTTATACACATCTGTATAGTGCATCATATATATGGCTATTTATAGATCTGTATATATATATATATATATATATATATATATATATATATATATATATATATATATATATACACTTCATATATGTACATATGTATCTATTTATGTTGATATATATGTAGATATCTATAACTATATGTACATATATATCTATATATCTGTATATGTGTAGACATATATATGTGTATATGTATATATATATATATATATATATATATATATATATATATATATATATATATATATATATATATATATACACATCCATATATGTATGTAGATATGTATATGTGTATATATATATATATATATATATATATATATATATATATATATATATATATATATTTACCATATGTCCAGAACATGGAGTGGAGTCATAATTCAGCACCAATAGTCTCAGCCTCTTAGTGCAAGGGGGTGTCATGTATGTATAGCAGGTATATATGTAGACTGTTACTACTGTAACAGGGATTGCCTTAACAGATATGTTGTGTGTGGGAGGTCACATCTGCTCTTGACATGTACGCCATCAGTTACTGATAGACATCCTAAGGACATCATAGTACAGTACCACTGATAGCACAGTAATGATCCTGTGAACTACAGCAGAGATATGACCAATATATGTGGACAGTCTGGCACACTCTGGCCAGTCCAGAATTATACACAGATCCCCTTAGTGCGAGACATGTGGACCAAGCCTGACAATGTGGTTGTTAGCAGCCATGTACATGGGTATATCACGTAAATACTGGACTACATATGCCCACACAGTTTAAGTATTCACACACTCCAGTCTGTCCTGACACATAATAACTGGTGGTGCAGAGGTCACATGGCCACATACTACCCAGTAGTTAGTGACATACATCTGTACAGCATCCCACAGTTTTGTCAGAAATACACAACAGTTATGGTGGCCAGGCAGCAGTACATCTTGCTAATATCTGGACATAACATCACACTGGGTAATTACACTAAGCTGCTAGGCATGTAACAAAGCACTGTGTAAACTACAGGCAGACTGCCACAACACTGGCCTACATTTCATATGGGGGAGTTCACATGTACCTGCAAATATAGCAGGCTTTACAGACGTGACAGCACAGACACCTGTGGGAAAGTGCATACCCACAACCATTGTGAATATGGCCACAGCCACATATGGTATGCAGACTTAATATTACACTATATTGACTGTCTGATCATCACCATCCTCATATGTGCCACTCACACACTAACCCTACATATACTGGGTCACGACACAGTGTGGTCCAATGCCTGTCTGTAGTATGAGACACATGTGTGTTTGGCCCTACAAACATGTGAGCTGATATGGTACCATACACTGGAGCAACATGTATCATCAGATAGAACAGTACCAAGAATAATGACATCTACCACAGTCTGTACACAGGCCAAGGCACATATTCGCAATACACATCCTGTCGACAATCACTATAAGTACACAGACCCGACTACTGTACACACAACCACAGAATGTCCAGGTTATGCCCTCAGAAAAAAACCCTAATATACATAACATGTCTAGCAGTCTGATATCTGACTGGCTTGTTATCAGGTATGATGTCAATATATAATGGTCTACAAAACATATGCACCTCTTACTGCATGACATATGTATAAGGGTAGACAGACTTGTGGATGGACCCACAGACATTGGGCCAATATTGACATTTTGCTGTGATACCGTTATACATTTACTGTTGTAACAGGTTTTGTTGTGACATATGTCCTATGAGGGATATGAAGTCAGTAACTCTCATGGCTGTCACCATGTACTGACTGCATTCCTCAGACTATGCTTCTGCAGTTCTAAGATAGGTGAACTGTGAATAACACAAGACACATAAGACTCCAAACTCTGGCCAGTCTGCAGATAATCCTACAGGTGGGTGTTTCCTCAAACACATAACACTGTCATGACAGATATTAAATTATGTAGACCAGCCATATCCACACAAATACTGTTAAATCAACATTACTCCAAAGGCAGAAGAGCAACACTTGCATTCTGTAGTCATGTCTGGAACATCCCCCTCCTGTTTGTTGGCCTGTCTCCAAAGTGCATGTTGTTAGAGGTATATCCCACTACCATCTGTGATGCTGTTTGCCAAACACCGACATGAAGTCCTGCTCACAGTGAATGAAAAGGGCCAACACCCACATAATGCTACTAGTTATATGAGTGTTTTCTATGCAATTGGCTATGGGAATGTTACCACAGCAGTCTCACATGCAATCAGCTAGTGGGGAACTGCAATTTGTACAGAGGTCATCAGCTGATCATGAACATCCCTTACACAACAAAAGCTGCTGCCTAAGCAAAGCAGGTGTACTTCTCCACTTCCACAAGAGGGGGAGTGAGAAAGATAGACAGAGACAAAGTAAGACAGAGAGGGGGTGGAAGAGTAAAACCTAAGCATGTTTGTGTCACACACTTACAAGAACAGGGTTTCAAACCCTTGCCTGACTATGTACTGCTGTCACATGTCTATGCAGTTATTGCATGAACCACAGAGTTTATATTCTGGAAAGCTGTCCAAAGGTATATTCGATAGTGAGTGACATTCGCAACAGTGATAAAGGAGGGATAAGTTAGGTGTTGTAGATGTGCCTGCCCACATGAACAGGTGTCAAGGTCGACACAACCACACTTTCTCAGGGACACACACACATTATCACAGTTGGCAGAGTCAGGCTTAGACTTCCTAACTAGCTAGTTTGCCACAATACAGTAAAATGCAGGTGTAAAATGCAGGTATCACATGCACCACAGGGGTTATCAGGATGATATATGGGCAAAGGGTATGCCAGGGTGTCTGACATCAGAAGGCATGCTTCAATAGGCTAATGAGAGGTATAGTGAGTGTGATTAGCGTCCACATCTTTATACTCCACACACACACAGACACAAGTTGGCAGTATTGACATGCATGGGTGCATTGCTTCACAGGTGTATTGTGGTTGACTGTGCCAGAAGGCTGTACAAGGCTAGGTAAAGGGTATACCTTGGAATCAGGCCACATGACAATGGTCTGCTGTGTGGCACAGGTGTGTAGTGTTTGGATTGGCCCACACAGGTGGGTATTGTATTCACCATCCAGTCATCTGGGTTACTATTGTGGGTGGCCAGTGCTGTGCAATGCTTGCCATGTATGTGTTCTATAGTCCATGACATGGATGGTGCCTGGGATGTGCACATATCCCACATGCATGTTCTGTGACATGTGGAAGTGTACCTGGGGTGCCTGGGGCATGTTGTGTACACAGATTGTTATCATCAGATGTGCCATAGCTGGCCTCATGTGGTGACAACAGGCAATGGACACCAGGTTGACAATGTACCTACACTGACAGCATGATGCAGGTATTCCCTGGTGTCAGTGGCATCTGTCCATACAGGGTATGTGTATAAAGCATGGTATTTCCTTTGTGGGTTACATTTGCTTGCTCTACAGTTGTTGCAGGTGTCCAGTGGGGAACATAATGATGGAGAACTGTATGCAATTATGTGCCTATTGTAGGGATGGGACAGGGTGCCATGCCCTCTGCAGTCCACTGCAATCACACCATGGTTACTATCTGTTGGCAATATGCAGGGAAATACCAACAAAGTGGTTGTTGCCTAGCATGTTTGTGTATGAGACATGGAGTGAGAGTGTTCTCTGGGTATTACAAGGGTTGCCTATATTGTTCGCCAGGCTTTGATGTTACATGTAGGGGTATGAATTGTCTACCCCAGCCTCTCTGCTGTTTGAAATCTGTTATCCTTATAAGATGGACATAGTGACATAGTTGTTACACACTCACAGCCACCTTCACACAGGATACAAATGACACACACACAAAGTATCACAATTTCCATATTTGGGATTAGAACTCCTACATAACTAGTACATCACACTACAGCATTACACAGTTATACCACGTGCCATGGAGATTACTGGGCTACTCCTTCCCTAAAGGTGTATTTCGAAGTGAATGACATCAGCAGGTTTGCAAAGACAGGCAATGGAAGATGTAGTGACTGCGAATGGCCTCAAAAGCACTGCTCCCTACACAGACAAACATACACTTCAACACTTGCCATGTCTGGGAATAGAATTCTTATCTAAGTAGTATATCTCACTACAGCATTACACAGTTATAGCATGTGCCATAGAGATTACTGGGCTACTCTTTCCCCAAAAGTGCATTTCAAAGTGAATGACTTCAGCAGGCTTGACAAAGTAGGGCAATGGAGTTTGTAGTGATTGTGAATGGCTTCAAAAGCATTGCCCCTATGCAATCAGATAAACATTTACACTTGCCATGTCTGGGAATAGAACTCCTACCTAACTTGTATATCACACTACAAACAAACATCTACACTTGCCATGTCTGGGAATAGAACTCCTAACTAATGAGTATATCACACTACAACATTACGCAGTTATAGGATGTGTCACAGAGATTACCAGGCTACTCTTTCCCCAAAGCTGTATTTCAAAGTGAATGACATCAGCAGGCTTTGGAGGTTGTAGTGACTGTGAATGACTGTAAAAGCATTGCTCCCCACACAGACAAACAAACACACACACACATCTATATTTGCCATGTCTGGGAATAGAACTCCTATCTAACTAGTATATCACACTACAACATTACACAGTTATAGGACATGCCACAGAGATTACTGGGCTACTCCTTCCCCAAAGGTGTATTTCAAAGTGAGTGACATCAGCAACCTTGCCAAGGATGGGCAATGGAAAGTGTAGTACATAGGCTCATAGGTTCATACGTTGATACTAGGATATCGACACTAGGGCCTATACATGCCTAGACATGACAATTCCTTGGCTATGACTTCCCACAATATTTACTTCCCTGAACCCCTGTCTAGCAGGACAGCTGACATGATCCCCAGGGTCAATTCCCTAACTCCCATCCAATCGTCCAGGTTCCTTTTGAAGAGGGCCACAGAGGCACTTTGCTTGACATGTATGGGCAGTCTGTTACAGAGCCTGGGGAGTCTCTAGGTCAAGAACACATCCCTCCAGCATGTATTGTTCATTGTGATGACAAAAATTGGATCCCTGGAGCATGTGGCTGTGAGGGCTTGGAAATCTTTAAGTGTAGCATGTTCAACAGCTGTAGGTTTGACATGGCATGGTATGTTTAGCAGAGAGCGCATCTGAGAACACAATACGTGACAGAGTATAGCTGGATGATTTTCAGACGGTCAGCACAGGGCATCTGGTTTAGGCCTGTGATTCATTTTGTGAGGTATGTCTGCAACCTCTCTAGTTGTGGAAGATGTCTTGTGAAGTACATATGTAATGGGCCATTGTTGTCTGTACTGGGTCTTCTGAGAGATGACTACAGTGGGACAATGGCCTCCTTTTCCTGGATGTAAAGCCCTAAGTGCGAGGTGTGCCACATACGTGGGTTTCCTGATTGTTGCGGTGATGTGGTTATCAAAGGTGAGACCACTGTCCACCTGTGTCCCTAAGTCTGTTATCACATTTTAGGTGTTTAGTGTACTGCCACCTATGTGGTACTTCACAGGTAGATATTCCTTCCCAATGGGGATAACTATATATTTCTTGGGCATTGACCCTATTTTATTTATTTATTTATTTTACATTTGTTAACCGGGAAAGTCCAACTGGATACATATCCATTTCAGTGGAGGCCTGGGGAGACAAGCTCCAGAAATATAAGAATAATTTAACAAATGCAGTTACAAATATAATACCAACAGTTCAGATAACAATTAATACAAAGAAAGATTGCAGGAGATAATAAGCTGAGAGAAAATTAGGGAGTAAGTTTGGGTAGTAAGGTGTAGTGAGCAATATAATAACTGAGTGGAAATGCCAGAAGAAATGAGGAAGAGAAAAATATATAAAACAATGAGCATAAGAGAGAGGTAGCCTGAGGAGGGAGAGTAACCTGGGCTAGAGCAGGAACATATCCAGTGGTTGGTGAAATAATTTTTTGCTCCAATCTTAAATTTTATTAGAGAGAGTTCAAGGGTTAAGTCAGGAGGAAGTGAGTTTCAAATTTTTGCTATGTAATTGGAGAATATGAGTCACTGGTGTGATTGCAGGATTTAAAGGTTTTTACCATTAATTTATCAATAGATCTCAGTGGTCTGGTACTGATGTAAGGGGTAATTAAGGGTTGTATACCTGGAACTCTGTCTGGTTGGTTAAGTATTCTATGGGCCATTGTAAGCTGATTGTACAGTAGTAGGTTGGGGAACTCTAGCCATTTTTAGTAGTTTTAGATTTTGACAGTGATGTGTGCGATAGATAGCCCCATGTAGCAAATCTAGCGATATGGTTGTAGCAGACAATTTATTTAGTTCAGTTTTAGAGAGGTTAGTCAGAATGGGGGAGGCATACAGGAGAGAGGAAAGTAGGTGGGTGTGTGCTGTGTTGGTTCTGGCCAAAGTGGTTAAGAAGGCTTTGTTTCTGTATAGTGAGCCCAGTTTTTTATTGTTTTTTTTTTAATTATTTGGTTAACATGAAGGTCAAATTTCAGACTATTGTCAATCAGTACTCCAAGTAGTTTGCTGTGGCTATCAGGGGATATTATGGTACCGTTGTTAGACGTGATTCTGAAGGTGACCTGAGGGGAACAATGGGTTGGGGAGAAGAGCAATAACTTGGTTTTGTTAGCATTTAGTAGTAGATGTCTGCAAGAGAGCCAGCTTTCAACTAAGTTAAATGTTTTCTGGGTCTGGAATTGGAGTGTTGGGAGAGAGTTGGCTGAGCAGAGCAAAGTAGAGTCATCTCTGTATTGTATACAGGCAGCTTCAGGGGTGGCTGACTAGATCATTAACAAATATTGAGAATAGTAGAAGACCTATTATGGAGCCTTGTGGAACTCCTAATGAAACAAGTAGAAGGGTGGAGAGTCTACCTTACTAGATCACTGCCTGATTTCTACCTTGAAGGTAATGTTGAAACCAGTTGATAGTATGATTTTGTAAGGAAAGTTTATGAAGAGAGAGTATTAGCTTGTTAAGATTGACCATATCAAAAGATTTAGAAAGGTCTAAAAAGAGAGCCAATGAGATTTTACCTTTGTTCTTATTCTGTTTGATGGTGTCTGTGAATGATAGTCATGCTGTTGTGGTGCTATGATAGGGTCTAAATCCATGTTGTGAGTTTGTGAGGTTTGTTCCAGATTAGGTAGTGCATAAGCTGGCTATGAATACACTTTTCCATGATTTTGGGGAATGGTGAGAGGATGGCTATGGGCCTATAGTTGGATAACTCTAAAGAGTTTCCACCTTTATGCAGAAGTATGATATGTGATATCTTCCAGATGCTGGGAATGGTGGCTTCAGTGATTGTCCTATATATTATGATCGAGATAGGGATAGCTATGACATCAGCTGCCAATTGTAAGTATTCAGCTGGGAGCCGGTCAGCAGCAAGTGTAATTGGTTTAATTTTAGTCAAGAGTTTTCTAATGTAACTAGTGGGGACAGGTTGTAAGGTAAAGGTCTTCTTGTCATTGGTGGCATTTAGTCCCAGACCTTCAGTAGAGGTGTCTGTTTGCTGTTTAGCAAGGTGAAGATGGTATCAGTAAAGAAGTTATTGAAAGTATCTGGTAGACTGACAGTGCTAGTCCCGGCTGGAGAAGAGGGGGTTGGTGTGGTAACATTGCCAGGCCTTAGTATCTTATTTATACCTGCCCAAAACGATTGTGTTGATTTTGATGCTTAGTTAGTAGGTTATGCAAGTAATCTCTTTTGTCTTTTAGAATAGCTGTTTTTTGTGTCATTCCTAAGTTGCCTGTAGTAGAGCTGGTCAGATACAGATTTGGTGGTTCTGCATTTGGACCAGGCTGAGTTTCTTTCAGAAATCTTTATTCTTGTACTTTTAGTAAACCAAGGTGCTGTTTTAGGTTTAG
Organism: Protopterus annectens; assembly: GCF_019279795.1. Taxonomy (NCBI): domain Eukaryota; kingdom Metazoa; phylum Chordata; order Ceratodontiformes; family Protopteridae; genus Protopterus; species Protopterus annectens. The sequence continues at coordinate 321,562,323 of NC_056734.1, read as the reverse complement.
CTGTGGAAGTATGTAGGAGGTACATGTGAGTCTTGGATAGAGAAAAAGGTGGAATTAAAATAGTTTACAGCTTCATCTAAAGGCAAATGGAGGCGTATGGTCCAGTTACAACAAATTAGATCAGATTGGAAGCTGTAGGGATTGAAATTCTTTTTATTCCTGATTGTCTGATAAATGGGCTGATGGATTTTATTAGTTTTGTTTTTTATGATAAAGATGGGGAGGTGGTAACTTAAGTCATCTGGGAGGGTTCCCGAGATATAGTTCTGTGGTTGTTGGTTAGTGAGTATCCAGTCTAGAACACTTCCTTTGTTACTCTTTTTATTGAATCTAGTGGGAAATTTTATTAGTTGGGAGAATCCATACAGGTTAATGTGCGTGGTTGGGGTTTGTGAGGAACATAGGTTCCAGTCTATGTTAAAATCCCCTAGAATAATAGTTTCTTTGGGATTAGCATTAGATAGTCCATTGAGAATACCTTCTAAGGTACCTATATTGTTACCTGGGGGAATGTATCTACAGACAATACTGATATGTTTTCTATTGTTAATTTTAATTTTGGCAGTTAAGATCTTTGCATTATTGTATGTGGGAAGGTCAGGGGCTACTTTGATCATTTCAAGGGTGTTTTTGTATATAAGTGCTACCCCTCCACCCTTTTTGCCTATATTGTCTCACCTTAAAATGTTATAGCCTGGAGGAAGAATTTAATTGTCTGTTATGGGAGGATTTAGCCAGGTTTCTGAAAGACCAAGAATGTCTGGGTTATATGTAGCTAGGAGAGCATGTAAGTCCTATAGTTTGTTTTTAATGCTTCTTATGTTCAGATGAATTACCATGAGATTAAATAAGGATCTTTGCTGGAGGTAAGATGGGAACCTTGGGATTGTTGAATCTGCAGGCGTTAATTAGTGGGCCTGGGTTAGGGTGAATGTCTCCATCCTTTAGAATTGTAGCCTGGATACTTGCTATAAATTTGGTTAGCTTGAGAATTAAGTATAGATAGCGTCTAGTTTTAGTAGAGGTAGGTAAATCTTTAGCTTTATTTGTGTGATTGTTAAATGGCTTGTGGTAGATTGGAATATTAAGGTCTAGTTTATTTGAAATAGTGCAACTGGGTAGGAAAGGTCTGGTCCGGGCTTTGGGGTAGTCATAACCAAGGAGGTATTGTTTTTCATAGGCGGTTTGGTAGTATGCACCAAGTAGAATGGGGAGGAGTATAAGTAGTGTTTGATGATTTAGAGGGTGTGCAGAATTAATGATAGACTACATCTTCAAGGGTTGAATAAATGGATAGTGAGTAGGAGGAGTAAAGTAATTGGTAGAAGGAGAGAGAGTCGTATAGCTTGGGGATTGGTTGAGGGAGTAGTGGGAGTGGTTAATTAGATATAATATTAGAGGTAGTGGGGGTGGGTGCAAATTGGGGGCAAGGTAGGGGAGTGTAGTGAGCCTGAGCATAGCGAGGCTGAATGGAGCAGGGCTAACCACAAAGCAAACAACTGCAGGCTTCCTACTGTTTTACCTTAGAAACAGTCCGTTTCTGTAAGTAACCTTGCTTAATTTCAGCAGGCTTCCTACTGTTTTACCTTATGAACAGCCTGTTTCTGTAGGTAACTTTATTTAATTTTTGTAAGGAATATACTTCAATTCTGTACTTTTGCAGCTAACCACAAAGCAAGCAACTGCAGGCTTCCTACTGCTTTACCTTAGAAACAGCTCATTTCTGTAAGTAACTTTGTTTAATTTCAGCAGACTTCTTACTATTTTACCTTATGAACAGCCTGTTTTTGTAGGTAACTTTATTTAATTTTTGTAAGGAATATACTTCAATTCCGTACTTCTGCAGAGTAAACTAAGTATAGGGTGAGGGGGATCCTGTTAACTGGCTTATGTTTTTCTTGCTATACCGAAGAGTTAACAGTCTGCACAGTGTGCAAGCCAAAGTATATTAGGAATTCACAAAGTATTAAACTAATTAAGCAGATTAGTCCCTCTTTGTTTTTTTGAAATTAACACATACACTGCTTATGTCAGTGTTCAGATGGAGTGTCTGTAACAGGTAGTTTGGGTTGTTGCTTGAAGGTTGTAGGGCTTTAATTCAAATAAAAAAGTTCTGTTGGCTCAGAGAATGCACACACACTACTGGGGATTCCTATGAAGCAAGGCAGAAAAGCTAATCAAAAGATAGTGCCTGAGGCCATGGCTCAGGCACCAAGCATGTCTTTCTGTAAAGCCCTTCTGTAGAATAGCCACATCATGTGAGGATTCAATATTGGCTCCCAGTGTGCAGTCTTCTGCGACCTTTGTTTGCCAGTGTCCCTTACTGTTGGACTGTACTTCAAAGCAGTAGATGCCAAACAATGGCGGTACCAGGACTGAACCCTAAGGTACTCCAACTGTCATTTGTCTGGGGCTGGGATTGGTGTCACCTACATTTACAGTGTGAGTTCTGTCAGTACAGTAATTAGCAGCCCATTGGGTGACATAGGGATTTATGGCCAGCTTGATACATTTATCTCTGATTCCAGGCTGGGGGATGGTGTTGTAGGCCTTGGCAAGGTCCGGATAGGCTGTGTGAACCACCTTACCCTCATCCACAGCTCTGGAGATGGATTCACAGTTTTTCATTCAGGCTGAGGTGACATGATTGGCCCTTTACAAACCCAACCTAGTTAGGGTCCACTATTCGCAGGTTACCAGTGTCATTGTTTGTATTTCCATGATAATACATTCCATGGCCTTGCAGATCAGGCACGTCATACTGCTGGCATTGTAGTTCCCAGGATCCACAGTGGATCCCCCCTTGTGGACTGGGATAACTGTAGCTGTGCGCCACACAGTGGGCATGAACTCTGAGGTGTGGCTATGATTAGACATTGGATGTAGGTGAGGTGCCAGTTCAGTTTGTAGCTCATGTAGTACACAGCCTGGGATGTTGACTGGTCCCATGGTTGCTGTTGACACAGCTCTGGAGAGTGTGGTATTTACCTATGTGGCCGTTATTATTGGAATATGGCAGTTCTTCTGTGTTGAGATGGGCCCTTTGGGGGTTGGGAAGGGGGTGCAGTTGGCACTGAATTGATCTGCCAGGATATTGGCAGAATCTCTGGGAGCAGTATATTTAATACTATACTGTTGTAGCAGTTCTGAGCATTGCCATTTATTCCTCACATAGCTATGGAACAGCTTGCAGTTGTCTTTGACATCTTTGGCTATATTATGTTCATAACTAGCTTTGGTGGAAGTTATGAGGGATCTCTGCCTCTTACTGTAGTTGGCAAGGGAGTATTTTGCATCCTGGAAATTCCCCCGTTTCAGCAACAGTTTCCTCCTTTTGTTGTACAGTATGTTTGTGGCAGTGGGCCACCACATTGGCTTCCTTTTCTTGGTAGGGAGCGTCTTGTTTCTCTATTCGCTGGCACGATTCTTGCATGTGTGGATGTGCTCGTACAGTGCCTTTATGTATGATTCAGCAGTCATGCTTTCAGTTCCCATCTGCATTGGTGTCATGATGTTAGTCATGTCTGACATGTGTAGCATGACATTGGATTTGGAGATGTGTGTTACGCAGGTTTCCTTACTGGGGTGCTGATGTTAAGGGTGATTAGCTCATGGGCAGACCTGACCACTGATGGGGTGACCATAAGTGTGGAGCATTAATTTCCCATGTTGGTAATGAGCAGGTCTAGGATATTTGAGCACCCGGTGGGACTATGAGTTACTTGATCCAGGGCATTGTGAATTATGACTTCCAAGAACAGTTGGGCACACGTGTTGGTACACAAGTAGTTTTCCCAGTTAATGACAGGATAGTGTAAGTACCCAGTATTAGGGTGTTTGCTTGTATCATAATATTTCACAGTATGTGTCAAAAGGTGTAGTGGGTATCATGTGGCATGGTGGCAGATCTGTAGCAAGCTATACAATTTGGAATGCAGTCTAACCTACTGTTAATTGCACCGGGGGTATTTCAGACACATTCTGTTGGGTAAGTAGCCTGGTGGTGTGAATATCCTTGGTGAATATGGACACTCCTCTACCTTTATTGTTTTCATCCTGGTTTGGTGGCCAACAGATGTGGTGACAGCTGTACCTGGTATTGCACGGGGTGTTCTCTGGAGCTTTGGATCAGGTCACTGTTGCTGCACAGTTATCGATGTTCTCCATTTTTAGGTGTGCGTAGTGACTGTGAATGGCCAATAAAACATTGATCCCTACAAACAAAGAACTCCTACCTACCTAGTATATCACACTACAGCATTACACAGTTATAGGATGCACCACGGAGATTACTAGACTACACTGTCCCCAAAGGTGTATTTCAAAGTGAATGACATTAGCAGCCCTGCCAAAGTAGGGAATTTGACATTGTAGTGAGTGTGACTGGCCTAAAAAACATTGATCCCTACACAGACACACACACTTTTACACTTGCCATGTCTGGGAAGAGAACTCCTACCTAACTAGTATATCACACTATAGCATTACGCAGTAATAGGATGCGCCATGGAGATTACTGGGCTACTCTTTCCCCAAAGGTGTATTTCAAAGTGAATGACATCAGCAGCCCTGCCAAAGTAGGGCATTTGACATTGTCGTGAGTGTGACTGGCCTAAAACGCATTGATCCCTACACAGACACACACACACTCACACACACACACACACACACACACACACACACACACACACACACACACACACACACACACAGAGTTTTACAATTGCCATGTCTGGAAATAGAACTCCTACCTACCTAGTATATTACACTACAGCATTACACAGTTATAGGATGCGCCACAGAGATTACTGGGCTATTTTTTCCCCAAAGGTATATTTCAAAGTGAATGGCATCAGCAGCCCTGCCAAAGTAATGCATTTGAAATTGTAGTGAGTGTGACTGGCCAAAAAAGCATTGACCCCTACACAAACAAACACACACACAGTTGCCATGTCTGGGATTAGAACTCTTACCTAGCTAGTACAGCACACTACAACATTATGCAGTTATAGGACATGTCACATAAATTACTGGGCTACTACATCCCAAAGGTGTATTTCAGGGTAAAGACATCAGTAGGCTTGCCATAGTAGGGCAATGGGGAGTGCAGTGTGTGTGCATGGGCCATAACCCATTCATCTAGAGGCACACCACACTCTGGCACACACAGGTTTATATTCCACAGGTACATGTATACAACTGCTAGATGACTTCTGACTTGGCCTTTGGAAGGTACCTGTGCCTAGCATTCTTAGGCCTACACATGCCTTGGTATCCATTGGGATGGGTTTCCCTCTGTTAGTTCTGTGTGTGAGGTATGGCTGGCACAGCTCAACAATTTGCTGTTGGAGGTCCCTGTCCACCCTATAGTGCTCCACTATCTCCAGCTCATGTAGCTCCTGATAGGTTACCCTGGGTCTGTACACTCTTCTCCTTCTCCTCACTGTGGGTTGGTCGACAGCATTCTCATCCTCACCACCCTCAGCCTCTTCCACATGTTGATTTATGATAGCTGCTGCAGCCCCTATCATTTTGTTGCTTTTGTTTGGTAACATTTTCCCATTTGAGTACACCGGTGGTGTAGAGTATGTGAGAAATAACAGAGGCAAAGGTGTTTGCATAGTTTAAAGTGGTTTGCTGGGCTGGGCTGGTCTGCTGCCCGTGTAATTGGCTGATTTTGATACATTTTACCTATGAGCTATGCTAGTTCTCATTGATTACATTCCTTCTGCTGTTTTCCCTTCCCATTGCCTTCCTGTTTAAGCCCAGGGGTGCACCACACAAACACAGTACTCAGATGTGCATGGAGCTGCTATTTCCTGGTTTTCTTTTTTTTTCCTTTATAACCTGGTGCACGGCGCACACACCCACTTAGGCAATGTAAAGAGTGCTAGGCAGCCTCAGACACACACCCTTGCGTAGCTCTGCTAAGCTCAGGACAAATCCGAACCACAGGGCTCCAATAAGCTTACAGTATGCCTGACACACCTCTCTATGATGTCAGCTAGCTCTTAGACTTGCACCATGGTCTTTCTGCACTGACACGATTGGATGCAGACCAGCCATGAGGGAGAATCTGGGATGCAGTATAATTCCCCTCATTTGCATAGGATTGCCTGCTAATGCCTAGTTACGAGTCCCACACTGAGCCTTCCCCCTTAGCAGCCACTATTCACTGGCCATGTTGTCTTCAGCCTGCCACTGAGTATAATGGCAAAATAGTGATTTTGGATGCAGTGCTTATTTCAGATTTTTTTTTATTTTCGGCCCGATCTCATTTGCACGCTGCTGCCCTACCCTTAAATAGCCGAAATTAGCTAAAAACAAATAAAAGTTTTTTTTTTATTTTTGCAAATGTTTTCCATGCCAGTGGCCATATATTTGGCCATTGGCATGCTTTCAACATAATGTACACCCTTTGTTTGGAGTTGTTGTGACTCCGTTTTGTAGTTTGCAGAAATGTACTCGGTTACTAACCGAGTACATTTATGCAGACTACACTAGTCCTGCAAGGCTGGCTGCCAGCTTCCTGGATCACAAATTCACCTTACTTGCATAGTTCTCACCTGCAAATAGGGTAATTTGCATACAGGAGCTGTGTCCATGCAGGAATAGTGCAGGAGCGCTTGTGCACGTTCCGAGAGCTTATTCCTGGATCACATGGTGGCCATATTGCATCCAGCAGCTCCTACACTATTCCTGCACACTGTGCAGAGTGTGCTGAATCTGGGGGTGAGTCTTTTCATTGACTTAGACGTTTAATGGCTGTCCATTCACCTTTGGTAAGATTATAACTAACATTATCCTTACTTCTAACAAACTCATTGTATGCTGTCTCCAAAGAAAAATTCAACATGGCTGAAAAATTCTATATACCTTCATGCACAAACGGGGATATAAAATCACTCCTATAGGCAACATCAGAGTTTTCGATCAAACAGTATGCATTACTAGCCACATTATCATTCATAGATGAATCACATGAAAAAACATGTCTTCACTACTACTCTTAGTAATGTCAGAAGAATATAGCTACCCCTTAACTCCTCCACACTCAAACCATCAAAACAATCCCTCACAGCAAAATGAATCAACAGATGTAATTTTCTCCAACAAAAAAGCCTCATAAATTATATTAAAATCAACTGTATAAGAAAATAAAAGCATAGTACTCAAACTTTATTTAATAAATCTGGTAAGCATTTTCGTTCCTAAGAGGAACTTCTTCAGACCAAGTTAACATAATAAGAAAACCCTTATAAAGGCATTACATCACAATCACATAACAAGCTGCAAATCAATAAATTACTTTCAAGGACCACCTTGTACTGTTCCCTTTCATTTAACCCAGGAAAATTACATGCATTTAATTTTATTTGCTAACAATATTCCTTCCAGTTTAACTCAGCATCAAACCTATTAGTATAATTCAAGACTTGGTGAACTACAGAAAACCTAAACATTTTCAGTTTCAGAACTATGTTTCTGCATAGCATGCTTAGCTAAGCTATTATTAGTTTATTTTATGTCAACCACCCTCAAATGCTCATATATTCTTTTATTAAATTCTCTACAAGTTCTCCCATCATAAAAAGCTGGACATAATCCACGCAAAACTATGTATACTACAAATTTTGATTTTCAATTGTAGTCATGTCTTAATTTTATACTATAGTTTCTGGCCATCACCTTAATTTCTTTACCTTCCAAAATAAATGGGCAAAACTTGCAATTGTCACATTTTGCCATTCCCTTGATAGCCTCTGAAACCACTCCATCAACATTATTTGTAATTTTGTCACAAAATGAAAAAAAAACTCTTGTTTTCAAAACATGTAGTCTTAGAAGGACAGTGGGTATAAATTTCAAACCACACTTTAAAACTGAAAGTTCAATGTCAGTTAATGCCGTGCCTGATATATTCAAAACAAGTCCTTGAAATACATTTGAGGAAAAATCTACATTAAATGACAAAAAAGTCTTAAAGTTCATACCATTTCTTCTTTTTGTCATGTCCTTGAAACTGCTTGTCTCTTGCCACATCTGTTCGCTCTCTGTCTTCCTCGTGGAGTCTCCATTTCGCTTACCACCATGAAAATTGTCTCTCAAATAGCACAGTCGTTGAGCTGTTAATCTAATGCATTGATTGGGTAAAGGTTTTAATTCCCTAATTGATGTAAGTATTTAAATAAGGGTTTTATTATGTACTCTTGAAAGGCCGTTGGCTAGGCACTAGAGTCTTTTTGACGTGTTTACAATAAAGTGGATTTTTTATCTGGCCATGGTAGTTTATGTAATTTCTATAGGAATTTTGCAGTTTTGTAGTATGTGGAAAAAAAAACATGCAGGGAGCTGATTATTCTTCACTTTTACTTCCTACAATAGGATGAACTTAAAGTTCTCTGTAGCTAAATGTTGAAGTATTGCCTTACTCCTTCAGGGCATAGACATGCCCTTGATGTTCCAGCTAATACCTTTACACTTTACTTAATTAGGCATAGAAGTGCAGGTTTGTCTGGAACTAGAGAGGCAGTGCCTTTATCCTAAACTCTTCAATGGTTGCAATATGAGTAATAATTAGAACAAGACACAATCTAATACAATACACATAGAAAATAAAAGCATGAGTAGGCAAAGTAAAGAGGGAGAGGTAAATATATACAAACGTAATAGAAAACCCAAAATTTGACCATCAAAGCCAATCTTCTCAGACATTCAAAATATATAAGGCAACAGCCTGATGAGACTGCAGATAAAAATATGCATCTGCATGCCAACATCAGAAAAATACCCAAATACACGCAGACCAAGCTGCTCCATACAGCATGCAAAAACAATGCATGGTATAAACTGTAACGATATCCAGCAGTAATACACTTCAACCAGGTACTATAAGGAAAGTTTATATCTATATCCCACTACTGACAGTTAGACCATCCATGATGCTCAAAAGAGGCAACAAGCCCGAGATTAATATGCACAGTAATAATACAATTACATACAATGAGAAACCTTTTTCAAATGAAAAAGACAGACAAATATTAGCAGCAGCTAAAGGCTTGGGAGTTAGAATATTAAAGCTAGTCCATAATGTTCATTAATGCAGATCCTTTTTCTGGTTGTATATCCCCCAAGAACCCTCTGTGGTGGCAAATCTATTCAATTTGAATTTCAGGCATGGCACAAAGCAGATCTTCAGGATTCCCATCGGAGTTCACTGATACTGAACTGGCCAGGGGGGTCAGAAAGAATTGCCTTGGAAAAAAGGTCATTTTATAGCCTCCATGATGCCCATGTGAAAGTCCTGACTCTTCCTTCCCCTTCTGGTTAGTAAAAGACTTTCTGGGAGCCTTTTACAGAATTATGCCTCTTTTTCACATTTGCAGCCTGATTAATGTTTTTAGATGTAACATCATCATGAAAGCTGTTGGCCAGCATAGCAAGAAATCTGTCCAGATATACCTGACTGTGAAATATATACTGAGCTTGACCTTTAGAAATGCACAGCAAAGCATAGTATCTAAAGTAGACTTGATATCCCAGCTCTCTGCAGTAGCTTTTCTTTTTTGATAAAGTGAAGCGCTGTAGTCTGGCACTGCTGTAACCATGTGACCCCCAATTTTGAAATTCAAGCCCAGTTCCCAGGCCGTATGCAGAGTGGCTTCCTAGTTATTAAATTCAGACAACTGAACAATAAAATGTCTGGGATTCTATGAGCCCTGTCAATGATCAGACAATTGCTTGAGCTGAGGATTTTATTCAGTTCATATCTTATGATCAGCAGAGGCCCTGTTCTTTCCACATTGTCCATCAGCCTGATAAAGCATACATTATTATGCATGGTATATTTCTCAAGGTCCTCCCACTTAATTTCCAAACTGCTGAGTATGAGTTTGAATTTCCTGTATTGCTCTGGAATGAGAAGCTACAATGGTCCTTTGCTCACCAAGCTTTCCAAATGAAAATTATCTGCCCAGCAAAGGAATAGCACAAGCCAACTGTTGGTCCCTGAAAGCCTCAGAGTAGCATACTCTTCAGTGGCAGTAAAGCTTTGAAGGGCTTGGCACCCAAACTTGTCTTTTTGTCAGCTGAGCTCGAGCTGCCTGACAGTTTAAGCATGTGAAAGGTATCCTGAAACATTGGAAGCTGTCAGGCTGTTATATCCCTGGCAGGATATAACCCATATAGCTAAAACAACTGCAGCAGTGATCAATATGATAAAGATCTTGAAAATTACTTCAGTTAAGAAGAAAAAGAAACTCATTCCAAATATAAAAAGACAAAATCTCTCTCTTATTCCAAAACAATGTTGGATAGTATGTAACAGTAAGGTACAATTAGAAAGTACACAATTCTTTAAATGCTTTGGAATTTGGCTCATTCATTCACTTACCTCTCAATAGTATATCAAAATAATCATGTCCAAGGTAAGAAAACAACTGTTTTGGACAAAAATGATTATGCAACTTTTACCAGGTGGAGGTAGAATGGTGATGAGTTCTACCTGCCAAGGTGAAGACTAGCCTCCCTGTATAACTAATGCATCAAAAGCAAACCTAACCTCCTTGCAAATGGCATATGTTGATTTATAATTATTGACCTGCAAAGACATCACTGGTCAGTAGTCAAGAAAGGAGAATGTCTTCCAATATGGAAAGGTAGCACTTCTCTTTTGCATATCTACCTTACAAGTTATTAAACCCTGAAATGTTCAGTTTACTTGTTGGCAGGCTCACAAGAACATCCTTCACTTACATCCTAAGATCATTCTCAGCAGCTGACACCTTTCTAAACACCCCACTATACAAATTGCAATCTCCAGATCATAGATTTTCAGCAGTCGACCTGCACAGATAAAACTATCTTCACCTTCCATAAATGCAGGGATCAACTTAAAAAACACCTGTTAAAGGAAGTCACATGTATATGCTTTGCTAATAATACATTACCTAAACCAAAGTCCTACAAAATACCTACCGAGTACAAGCTATGTTAGAAGTTATTTCAGTCAACTCATGCCAAGTATCTGGCAACATATACCAATTGAAACATTACTTTTAATCATGACTTTCTCTTATTTAGTAACCTCTTCTTTCTCTGTCCATCTATGACCTCTGACTTAGCTGCCTCTGTTCCTACTTACTGCTGATGCACATATCGTAAATGCCTGCTGGCAATGGGAATTTTTTTTGTTACTAATGTCTTTATTTAATTCACAGCATTTAAACAATGACATTGGCACACATACAATTATAGAAAGAAAACAAACAGTTGCACACATGCATTATACATATATGTTTTACTTTTTTAACAGTTATCATTTGCTCCTATATTTAAACAGAAATGCTCAAATCATGCCTCCCCTTAAATGTCACTCTTCTTCCCAAACATTATTCTGTGTGCAATTGCTTCCATATATTCTATGGATTTCTATGTAATGTATGAATTCCCTTTTCTAAAGATCTGAAATTCTATTCGTCTCATTAACAATATTCAATACTTCATTTGTGGTTGGTTTATATTTTGATTTCCATTTTGTAGCAATTGCATTTTTGACCACAAATAGCATCAAATTTAGCAAGACATTATTTTTGTTTGGGTAGATCTCCATCATCTGTAACAAAATACCTTTAAAATGTGTTAACTCATCACATTCCCACAAAACATATTCACAATTATCTCTCTCTCTTTCCCATCACATCTCTGGCAATTGCTATCTACCGAAGGAAAGAAAAATCATTAAAGTCTACAGTATATAGAGTCTAAAAATACCTATGCAAATGCTTCCTTGCAAAAATCCTAAACCTTCTGGACTTAGTTGTATCCTTGAGAGCCATGCAGGTGTCCTCCCACTGTTGCATTTTATATTGATTCTCCATTCACACTTCCCAATCTTTTCTAACTTCCGGCTGAGTCTTGCAGTTACCATAGAATATTTTATATGCTAATTATTCCTTTTTAACAGCAGTTTCTGTTTTAGACAAAACTAAAAATTCAACCAGAGGTAGGGTTAGATTACAAAAAATGTCTCTGATAGTATAATAGTACTATGTATGATAGTTAGAAAGTATGATAATAGAAAGTATGCCCTGATTCCCAAAGGCTTGCTCTCAGTATAAGTAACTTACTTCAGTGTAAATCCTCTAAACAGACTTACAACTGGGGCCAGACTTCAAATGACCTGCTCTCAGCCTGCTCTTAGTGAAAGTGGTCACTTACACTCAAAGCAAATCTTTTGGAATCAGGCACATGATGTTTCACTTAACACTATCTTATCCCCTTCTCTTTGGCTATCCTTTGCTATGAATCTCTGGTGTGAAAGACAGTATTTAATCTGCGGTTCAGACTTCCACTTGGCTTCATCACACTCTTTATCTTTGCCTCCATAGTTAATTGGCACCAGGTTTTTGTCATTTCGCAGAGTGGGATAAATCCACTTATGGAAATCACTTCAATTAGAATATCAGTTCTTTATCAGATTCATAGTATATTAATGACTGTAATAGTTGAACTTAATAATTTGTCAGTAAATTTTTGTAATTAATAAAGAAAAGATAGCCTAAGGAGGCTGAGAGTAAAAAGCCAATAACACATGTGCACGTGCACGTGCACCCCCCACACACACATGCATGCACATACATGCACATACACATGTAGGTGCATGCATGCGTGCACACACACACATGTGCACAGAAAGACACACACACACTGCAGTGATCTATCATCAAATATCGAATACTCCAATGAGTGACTCCAAATAAGTGATAATTTTAGACTGAATAAATAGTAAAAACAATATATATATATATATATATCTGGGTCTACTGTATATATTCGAAAACTCACTTCTGTGACTATAAACAGTAGACCCGCGGTTACACAGAACTTCCATGAACATCGGTTCAATGAACCGATAAAGAACACAGTAACATTGTTTTTGCAGGGGGGCAAGACCCCTGTGCCCCCCCATACCCCCCTACTTAAATATACCAACTCTGAGATTGCACTACAGTGGGGAAACACATAAATTCCCATTCCCCACTGTAGTGTGCTTCGGCACCTGTGTTCCTTAACTGTTCATTGAACCGTTCTTTGCAGAAGTGCACTTTCGCTTAAGTACAATTTCGCATAACCGAGAATCCACTGTTTGTCTTTTTCAGTAGACCCATACATATATATATATATATATATATATATATATATATATATATATATATATATATATATATTTGCAGAGGGTGAAACCCTTTGAATTCCCACATCCCTGCTAATTATATATACAGACTCTGAGACTGAGTAGCAACAAAGAAAAGACACATTCTTAGATTCTGCTATACCATAATTTCACAAGCATTGCAGCATGCAGGCTGAAAAAACAACATAAAGTGAGTGTTCACTCTTCTCATCATTCACTCTTAGAGACTGCAGCCCTATGGAGACAGCTTCCCTTTTTAAATAGAAAGCAACTCATTCTGAGTCTAAAGTAAGCTATTACAAAACAAAAACAAACATATATATATATATATATATATATATATATATATATATATATATATATATATATATATATTTCAGCTGTCCCTGATAATGTAGACCTTCTCTGATTCTGCCTCATATTTTTCCCTGTCCCTTGTAAAATCTTAGTTTTTTTTAAGAAAATTACTGAGGATTGCACTTAATCAATAATGCCATTTGTTATTGTTTTATAGCTCTTATTTTTCAGAAAATGTAAGTTACTGTAAAGAACTGTTATCCTATTAAAATGTTAAGTGAATATAACTAAAATTTAAAGAAATGCTCCTGAGTTTTGCAGCTACACAGACATAAAACAAATTATTATTTTTTCATTGTTTTATTTATTTATTTTATTTTAACAAGAATCTAACAATAGTATTTTTATAATAATAGATTATAATGAGTCACAATGTTTTACTTTTATATAAACACCAATTGCTAATTGTTATAGTTCTGCAATAGTTGTTTTACTTTTTGTCAAGTATTAGAACCCCCACCTCTTTTTTAATCTCAAAGATGTTACTGCAAGCTCTATTTGACACCCCTCCCCGGATTCAGCAAGCTCTGCACAGCATACAGGAATACAGCAAGAGCGGCTGGAGGCAATATGGCCACCGTGCGATCCAGGAATATGCTCCAGGAACATGCACGAGTGCTCCAGCACTATTCCTGCATGGACATACCTCCTGTTATGCAAATTACCCCATTTTCAGGTGAAAAACATGCAAATTAGGTGAATTTGCGATCCAGGAAGCTGTCAGCTGGTCTGTAAGCTGTCAGTATCAGAGTACATTTCTGCAAACTACAAAACAGAGCCATGACAGCTCCAAATAATGGGAATAAAGTATGTGGAAAGCATGCCAATGGCCAGATTTATGGCCATTGGCATGGAAAATAGTTACCAAAATAAAAAAAATATATAACTTTATTTTTTTTAGCCAATTTCAGCTGTTTAAGCATAGGGCAGTGGTGCGCAAACGGGATCGGGTTGAAAATAAAAAAAAAAAACACCTGAAATAACCATTGCATCCAACATCACTATTTTGCCATGATACTCAATGGCAGGCAGAAGAAAACATGACCAGTAAATAGTGGTTGCTAAGGGGGAAGGCTCAGTGTGGGACCTGTAACTATGCATTAGCAAGCAATCCTATGCAAATGAGAGGAATGATACTGAATCCCAGATTTCCCCTCAGTGCTAGCCAGCACACAAATGTGTAAGTCCAGAAATACCATGGTGCAAACTTAAGAGTTAGCTGACATCATAGGGGTGTGTGTCAGGCATACTGTAAGCTTATTGGAGCCCTGTGGCTCTGGTTTGCCCTTAGCTTAGCAGAGCTAAGCAAGGGGGTGTGTCTGAGGCTGCCTAGCACTCTTTACATTGCCTAAGTGGGTGTGCGCACCACACACCAGGTTTTAAAGAAAAAAAAAATAAATCAGGAAGTAGCAGCTCTGTGCACATCTAAGCACTGTGTTTGTGCGGTGCATCCCCAGGCTTAAACAGGAAGGCAATGGGAAGGGAAAACAGTAGTAGGAAGATAATCAAGGAGAACTAGCATAGCTGGCAGGTTAAATGTAGCAGAATCAGCCAATTACACAGGCAGCAGCCCAGCCCAGCACACCACTATAAACTATGCAAACACCTTACCCTCTGTTTTTTCCCACATACTCTACACCACCGGTGTACACAAGTGGGGAAATTTTACCAGACAAAAGCAACAAAATGATAGGGGCTACATGTGGATGAGGCTGAGGGTGGTGAGGATGAGAATGCTGTCGACCAACCCACAGTGAAGAGAAGGACAAGAGTGTACAGTCCCAGGGTAACCTACTAGGAGCTACATGAGCTGGAGATAGTGGAGTGCTATAGGGTGGACAGGGACTTCCTACAGCAAATTGTTGAGCTTTGCCGGCCACACCTCACACACAGAATTAACAGATGGGAACCCATCCCAGAGGATAGCAAGGTATGTGTAGGCCTAAGAGTACTAGGCACAGGTACCTTCCAAAGGCCACCTAGGGATAAAATGGGGATCTCACAGGCATCAGCATCCAGGGTACTACACCAGTTCCTGGATGCCAGGTCAGCACATGCCGGTGAGCACATATATTTCCCCAACACCAGTGAGACTTTGGCCAGCAGTATGCATCTCTTCCACCAAATAGCAGAATACCCTGAGGTAGTGGGTGCTATAGACTGCATGCACATATACATCAAAGCACCACCCGGTGAGAGGGGTAGGGTCTGCATCAACTGCAAGGGATTCCCATCCATCAACTGCCAGGTCGTGTGTGATGCCCAGGGTATTATAATAAATGTGTGTGCTGGCTGCCCTGGAACCTATCACGACCCCACATGTGGCATCTGATGCAGCTGTACAAGAGATTTGCCAATGGGGACATCCCTCACGGTCACCTAGTGGGCGATGCTGGTTGCACACTGGAGCTGTTGCTGATGACACTCATCAGAAATGCACACATACCCAAACAAGAACTCCATAATGAGGCATACAAACAGAACAGAATCATAATAGAGCATGTGTTGGTTCCAGTGCCTAGACACATCCAGTGGAGCTTTGCAGTACTCACCAGCTAAATGTACCCAAATTGTCATCGTATGTGCCATGCTACACAATATGATCCTGCAGAAAAAGCTGCAGCAGGAACAGCATAGCGCAGGGCCACACAGCCCCCCAGCATTGCCAAGGCCTGCACAGGCACAGAGTGACTCAGAGGAGGAAAAACCTGAGCCTGCCCCAGTAGGCAGAAGGAGGCGTGCCCAGTATGCCCAGGCCTTGGCAAAGAGGCAACACACAGCACATACACTGCCATGGTAGGGACCCAGGGAATGACACCTCTCTCTGGCTGACACATACAGTAAAAGGGATGCCAAACATGACACTGCTTGTGCTTAACCATGTATAGGGAGTGTACTATGTGCATCTGATATAGTTAGCCCTGCAGCACCATCCTCAGTAATGGCATTACCACAAGGTAAGTCACTCTTCCTATCAATTGCCGAATGGATTAGTATGTGTTGTTACTTGTATCTATGGTATGGATGTGAGCATGCAAGGGCATCGGATGGCTGAATGGGATGCCAGCAGATAGTAGACACCTACAGTGGCAGCATGAGATCTGTAACAAATACTGATGTCACCATAGTAGCCAGTACTAGACAAGGTGACAAAACTCACTGCAGAAAATGTGCTGGGCCACATGTGTGTCCATAGGACACACACATGCCAGTCAGGGATGCTCACATACCCAACAACAGTATCAGCCAGCAGGACAGGTGTAGACAAACACAAACAAAGGCTGGGCTAAGGCCTCTGGTTAATGGCTATTGAGAACACCCACCCCCAGACCTACACAGACAGACTACAACAGGTCAGGCAGTGGGATGTTAGTTCTGAAGGGTAAGAAGTCAGAAATTGAAATGTAGGTCAATCAAACCTAAGACCTGTAGTACACTGATATGCCTCTAGTCAGCATGACAGGTTAGAATACACAATGAAATGGAGTACGTGAAATACCAGTACAGTCATAGCAAATGTTTACAAGTGTCAGTTGTGCCCCTCAGTCCTATCTAGAAATGTAGTAACAGTCAGATGTGCCCCCCCAATCCTATGTAGAAATGTAGTAACAGTCAGGTGTGCCCCTCAATCCTATGTAGAAATGTAGTAACCGTCAGATATGCCTATCCAATCCTATGTAGAAATGTAGTAACAGTCAGGTGTGACCCCCCCCCCCTCGCAGTCCTATGTAGACATGTAGTAACAGTCTGGTGTGCCCCCCCACAATCCTATGTAGACACGTAGTAATAGTCAGGTGTGTCCCCCCAATGCTATGTAGACATGTTGTAACAGTCATGTGTGCCCCCCAATCCTATGTAGAAATATAGTAACAGTCAGGTGTGCCCCCCACAATCCTATGTAGAAATGTAGTAACAGGCAGGTGTGTCCCCCTCCAATCCTATGTAGAAATGTAGTAAAGGTCAGGTGTACCCCCCCATCCTATGTAGACATGTAGTAACATGTATGTGTATGTATAATAACAGTGGAGCACAGATTACCTGAGCTGGCCAAGGTGGCAAGATAGATTGTAGCATGTGTACAATATGCAGGTCTGCATGTGTTAGGTTGGTGTGTGTTGTATATTGTGTGAGAGTGGTCAGTACGTATGCATGGTGAGGTCTGTCCTGGTGGCCATTGCCCAATACTGCCAATGACAGGGCCAAGTTCTCACAACTGCAGTGCTAAACACAATGCTTCCCAGTACAACACATTCCAGCAGTAAGCCATAGTAAATGTTTGGAAGTAATATTTGTCACCATTTGAAAGATGGATATGGCATGAATGTCGGCCCAGATATATAAGCAGTACACAGGGGAAAGTACCCCAGACAGACAGTGTATAATATGTAACTGTAAAATGGATGCACCCTTAGAATTGTACATACAGGTTTGCAGCACATTATTTGGGCTTGTAGTAGGAATACCAATGTTGCCTGGCCAAACACTGGCAGACCGCAAAGGTCATAGGAGTGATGTATTGAGAAACAGCTGATGCCCCTGCACAAGCCAGCATAAGTGGAATGCCCCATACATATCTCTGAGTCAGATGCAAGTAGTGTCCGTAGCACACATGCACCTAGCTCACCTCACCAACACCCACAGCTGCATCTCTGGTCTTATCCCTGCTGTTGGGAATGAGTACAATATGACCCCCACCTATGTATGGCAATAGCGAAAGAATGCAGCATGCAGAGCAGGTGTCCCATGCAGGTGTGTCCCTAGCTGTAAGCAGCACCCTGCCAGCATCCACATCACTGGATCAATACTGACAGAAAGTATTGGCATGAACACCTTGCACACCTACCCTGTCATCCCAGGGAAATATAGTGTATCACAGTGTGGGACTGCAGGAGTGACAGAATGCAACGGCCTGCTACAGCTGGTCTGCATCATTATGAAATGGCCTACAGTCCTCTGCCAAAGGCGTGTGTCTCATCCATACTTCCAAT
The DNA here is from genome assembly GCF_019279795.1 of Protopterus annectens. Classification (NCBI taxonomy): domain Eukaryota; kingdom Metazoa; phylum Chordata; order Ceratodontiformes; family Protopteridae; genus Protopterus; species Protopterus annectens. Next base: position 321,543,783 of record NC_056734.1, on the reverse strand, counting down.
GTATGCTATGTCATGGACTCCCAAATAACAACATAACACAATCCACAGAACCCAAATGCAAGTCCATGTGGACAAATCACAGTAACATGTCCACCATGTCCTATTGCATGAAATGTGGACCAACACCAAATTACTGCTGTGATGAGGTGATAACTATAGGGAACATATCAGATAATGTTTGCATAATGTATGGAAGAGGATAGAAAAATAGAGGGGGGGGTGTGGGAGCATGGGGCGACATGGAGTGTGTGAAGTCTGAAACTCAGCCATGTGCACATACTATCCCTGGCTGCAAACACAAAAATGGGTGGCTACAAACCTGCTCATAAACCACAATGTGAAGGCGTAATGTCCAGAATTATGACCCCTGCCTCTGGGTAACCTGTGTGAATCTGTACAGCTGTCAGGTATGGCCACAGCAGGATATGGCCATACTGTCATGTCAATGGAGGTACAAGCATGGGATCCTCTGCCACCACTGTACCAAGGTGCTGAACCATTTACACAGACCCAGCAGCAAGTGTCTTCAGCTTCCCCTCCAGAATATCATGATTGTGCAAGAATATGTAGGCTGCTGACCACAATACTGGACACAGCTGCATTCACCCTGTGTTCCCCAGGACATCACTGCAAGCAAAAATGTCTACCTGACAGCATTGATGACATAAAAACATCACAGTGTATAACAGTACATATGTCTGAATATCTCTGCTAACACCTGGACCATGTTGCAGAAGCAGCACAGACACAATTACCTACAGTAACCCACTATCCTTTGCCCATTTTGAACCCATATTGTCAAATGATCTACAGATATCCTGCAGAAACAGTTTGCTAGCTGTAGTTGTAGAACACAAAAGTCTGTACTGGAGTACAATCTACCTGGAATAGATTCATGCATTCAGTACAGAAGGTCATACTGAACATGCTCCCACACTTCGGGAAATGAAGGCCATATCAGACAACAAAATACTGAAAGGTCATACTGGGCATGATCACACACTTGAAGAAATGAAGCCCATGTCTGGCAACAACAGTGGAACATACATATCTGACAGTCACAGATGTTAGTGCATACACTCCTCAGTACGTACCAGTCATGCTTTGCACACACATTGAATAGGAATCCACACATATATCCAAGGACAACACACTATAATAGGCCAAAATTACACCTACATAGATGTGTGGAAGTGACAGTGACAAAGAGCCTTCCATCATGAGGTCTGTCCCACCCAGCACACATCCAATTGGCTAAAACCACATGATGTGCAAATGTCAATCACCATATACATTTGCCTCTGGAATCCCTCAGCACTATAGTGTCTGTGGTGCTAGTGCTAACTGTGTAACATGACTGAACAAGTCAATAGTTATCTAGCAGTTGTATATACGCACCTGTGGAATATAAACCTGTGTGTGCCTGAGTGTGGTTTATCTGCCTCTAGATGAATGGGTTATGGCCCATGCACACACACTGCACTCCCCATTGCCCTACTATGGCAAGCATGCTGATGTCTTCACCTTGAAATACACCTTTGGGAAAATAGTCCTGCAATCTCTGTGGAGTGTCCTATAACTGCATAATGCGGTAGTGTAATGCACTAGTTAAGTAGGAGTTCTAATCCCTGATGTGGCAGCTGTGTTTGTCTGTGCAGGGATCAGGATCAATGCATTTTAGGCCAGTCACACTCACTACAATTTCAAATGCCCTACTTTGGCATGCCAGCTGATGTCATTCACTTTGAAATACACCTTTGGGGAAGAAGTAACCCAGTAAACTCTGTGGCGTATCCTATAACTGTGTAATGCTGTTGTATGATATACTAGTTAGGTAGACGTTTTATCCCCAGACATGGCAAGTGTGGATGTTTGTGTATCTGTTTGCTTGGCTGTGTAGGGAGCAATGCTTTTGAGGCCATTCACAGTCACTACAATCTCCATTGCCCTTCTTTGGCATGCCTGCTGATGTTATTCACTTTGAAATACACCTTTGGGAAAAATGTAACCCCATAATCTCTGCGGTGCATCCTATAACAGTGTAATGCTGTAGTGTAATGTACTAGTTAAGTAGGAGTTCTAATCCCAGATGTGGCAACTGTGTTTGTCTGTGTAGGGATCAATGCTTTTTAGGTCAGTCACATTAACTACAATTTCAAATACCCTACTTTGGCATGCCTGCTGATGTCATTCACTTTGAAAAACACCTTTGGGGAAGAAGTAACACAGTAAACACTGTGGTGCATCCTATAACTATGTAATGCTGTCATGTGATATACTAGTTAGGTAGAAGTTTTTTCCCCAGACATGGCAAGTGTGGATGTTTTTGTGTGTGTTTGTTTAGCTGTGTAGGGAGCAATGCTTTTGAGGCCATTCACAGTCACTACAACCTCAATTGCCCTTCCTTGGCATGCCTGCTGATGTCATTCACTTTGAAATACACCTTTGGGAAAAATACAACCCAGTAATCTCTCTGGTGTGTACTATAACTGCATAATGCTGTAGTGTGATATACGACTTAGGTAGGTGTTCTATTCCCAGACACAGCAAGTGTGGATGTTTATTTGGCTGTGTAGGGAGCAATGCTTTTGAGGGCATTCACAGTCACTACAACCTCCATTGCCCTTCTTTGGCATGTCTGCTAATGTCATTCACTTTGAAATACACCTTTGGAGAAAAAATAGCCCAATAATCTCTGTGGCATGTCCTATGACTCTGTAATGCTGTAGTGTAATATATTAGTTAGGTTGGCGTTCTGTTCCCAGACATGGCAAGTGTGGATGTTTGTGTGTGTGTGTCTGTGTAGACAGAAATGCTTTTGAGGCCGTTCACAGTCACTACAACCTCCACTGCACTTCTTTGGAAAGCCTGCTGATGTCATTCACTTTGAAATACACCTTGGGGAAGGAAATAGCCCAGTAATCTCTGTAGCACGTCCTATAACTGTGTAATGCTGTAGTATGATATATTAGTTAAGTAGGGGGTTTATTCCCAGACATGGCAAGTGTGGATTCTTGTATGTTTGTTTGTCTGTGTAGGAAGCAATGCTTTTGAGGCCATTCACAGTCACTACAATCTCCATTCCCCTTCTTTGGCAAGCCTGCTGATGTCATTCACTTTGAAATACACCTTTATGGATAAAGTATCCCAATAATCTCTGTGGCACATAGTATAACTGTGTAATGCTGTAGTGTAATGAACGAGTTAGGTAGGTGTTCAAATCCCAGAAATGGCAACTGTGGGACTTGGTGTGTGTGTGTGTGTGTGTGTGTGTGTGTGTGTGTGTGTGTGTCTGTGTGCATGTTCGTCATTCGTATCCTGTGTGGAGGTGGCTGTGAGTGTGTAACAACTAGACTCATTGTGAAGCGGGTTTTGCAAATTTCTTATATGGTGGGCCTATTATATGTCACAATGTCCATCTTACAAGGATAACAGATGTCAAACAGCAGAGAGGCCAGGGTTGACAATCCATACCCCTACATGTGACATCAAGGCTTGGCGAACAATTTAGGCAGCCTTTGTATTACTTAGAGAACTCTGTCAAACCATGTCTCATACACAAACACACTCGGCTAGGCAACAACCACTATGTTGGTAGTTCCCTGCATATTGCCCACAGATAGTAACCATGGTGTGATTACAGTGGACTACAGAGGGCATGGCACCCTGTCCCATCACTACAATAGGCACATAATTGCATACAGTGCTCCTTCACTATGTTCCCCACTGAACACCTGCAACAACTGTAGTGCCATCAAATGCACCCCACAAAGGACATATCATGCCTTATAAACATGCCCTGTATGGGCAGATGCCACTGACACCACGGAATGCCTGCATCATGCTGTCAATGTAGGTGCAGGGTCTACCTGGTGTCCATTGCCAGTTCCCACCACATGAGTCCAGGAATGGCACATCTGATTGTAACAATCTGTGTACACAACACACCCCAGACACCCCAGGTACACTTCTACATGTCACAGAACATGCATGTGGGATGTGTGCACATCCCAGACACCGTCCATGTCATGGACTATAGAACACATACATGGCAAGCATTGCACAGCACTGGCCACCCACAATAGTAACCCAGATGACTGGATGCTGAATACAATACCCACCTGTGTCAGCCAATCCAGACACTACACCCCTGAGCCACACTGCAGACCATTTTCATGTGGTCTGATGCCAAGGTATACCCTTTACCTAGCCTTGTACAGCCTTCTGGCACAGTCAACCACTACACACCTCTGAAGCAATGCACCCATGCATATCAATACTGGCAACCTGTGTGTGTGAATGTGTGTGTGCATGTGTGTGTTTGTATGTGTATGTGTGTGTCTGTGTGCCATTCACACTCACTACACCACCCATTGGCCTACTGAAGCATGCCTTCTGATATCAGACACCTTCACATACCCTTTGCCCATATATAATCCTGATAACCCCTGTGGTGCATGTGATACCTGTGTATTACTGTACTGTGGCAAACTAGCTAGTTAGGAAGTCTAATCCTGACCCTGCCAACTGTGTTAATGTGTGTGAGTCCCTGAGAGAGTGTGGCTGTTTTGACATTGACACCTGTTCATGTTGACAGGCACATGTACTACACCTACCTTATTCCACCTTTATCACTGTTGTAGATATCACTCACCATCAGATATACCTTTGGACAGCTCCCCAACATGTAAACTCTGTGGTGCATGCAATAACTGCATAGACATGTGATAGCAATGCATAGCCAATCAGGGGTTTGCAACCCTGTACTGGTAAGTGTGTGACAAAAGCATGCTTAGGTTTCACCCTACCACCCCCTCTCTGGCTGTCTCTCTCACTCCCTCTCTGGTGGACATTGAGAAGTACACCTGCTTTGCTTAGGCAGCAGGTTGTGTTTTTTAAGTGATGCTCATGATCAGCTGATGGCCTCTGCATGATTGCAGTCCCCCAGTAGCTGATTGCATGTGGAACAGCTGTGGTAACATTCTCATAGCCAATTTCATGGAAACACACTCCTATACCTAGGAACATCATGTGGGTGTTGGGTCTTTTCATTCACTATGAGCAGGACCTCATGTCAGTGTTTGGCAAACAGCATCATAGATGGTATTGGGATACACCTCTAACAACATACACTGTGGAGACAGGCCAACAAACAGAAGGGGGATGTGCCAGACATGACTACAGGATGAAAGTGTTGCTCTTCTGCATTTGGAGTAATGTTTTAACAGGGTTTGTGTGGATATGGCTGGTCAACATGATTTAATACCTGTCATTACAGTGTTATGTGTTTGTGGAATCTCCCACCTGTAAAGTTATCTGCAGACTGGACAGTGTTTGGAGTCTTATGTTTCTTGTGTTACTCACAGATCACGTATCTTAGAACTGCAGAAGCATAGTCTGAGGATTGCAGTCAGTACATGGTGACAGCCATGACAGTTACTGATTTCATATCCCTCATAGGACATATGTCACAACAAACCCTGTTACAACAGTAAATATATGAGGGTATCACAGCAACATGCCAATATTGGCCAAGTGGTTGTGGCTCCAGCCACAAGTCTGTCAACCTTTGTACATATGGCATGCAGTAAGAGGTGCATATGTTCTGTACACCATTATTTATTGACATCATACCTGATAACAAGCCAGTCAGATATCAGACTGCTAGACATGTTATGTATAGTAGGGATTATTTCTGAGGACATAACCTGGGCATTCTGTGGTTGTGTGTACAGTAGTGGGGTCCATGTACTTATGGTGATTGTTGACAGTATGTTTATTGCGGATACGTACCTTGGCCTGTGTATAGACTGTGGCAGATGTCATTGTTCTTGGTCCTGTTCTATCTGATGTTACATGCTGCTCCAGTGTATGGTACCCTATCGGCTGACATGTTTGCAGGGCCAAACAGACACATGTCCCAGACCATAGACAGGCATTGGACCACACTGTGTTGTGAACCAGTATATGTAGGGTTAGTTTGTGAGTGGCACATATGAGGGTGGTGTTGATCAGACAGTTTGCATATCATATGTGGCTGTGGCTGTGTTCACATAGGCTGTGGGTATGCACTTTCACATAGGTGTCTGTTACTCTGTACTGTGTCATGTCTGTAGAGCCTGCTATATTTGCAGGTTCATGTGTATTTCCTCATGTTGGCCAGTGTTGTGGCAATCTGCCTGTAGTTTGCACAGTGCTTTGTTACATGCTTAGCAGCTTAGTGTAATTACCAAGTGTGATGTTATGTCCAGATATTTGCAAGACGTACTGCTGCCGGGCCACCATAACTGTTGTGTATTTCTGACAAAGCACTCGGATTCTGTACAGAAGTATGTCACTAACTACTGGGACGTATGTGGCCATGTGACCTCTGCACCACCAGTTATTATGTATCAGGATAGACAGGTGTGTGTGAATGCATAAACTGTGTGGGCATATGTAGTCCAGTATTTACGTGATATAGCCATGTACATGGCTGCTAACATCCACATTGCCAGGCTTGATCCACGTGTATTGCACGAAGGGGATCTGTGTATACCTCTGGAAGGACCAGAGTGCCAGACTGTCCACATATATTGGTCATATCTCTGCTGTAGTCCACAGGACCAATACTGTGCTATCAGTGGTACTGTGCTATGATGTCCTTAGGATGTCTGTCAGTAACTGATGGCATTCATATCAATAGCAGATGTGACCTCCCACACACAACATGTCTGTTAAAGACAACCCCTGTTACAGTAGCAACAGTCTACATATATACCTGCAGTACATGCATGACATCCCCTTGCACTAAGAGGTTGAGACTACTGGTGCTAAGGTAGGACTCCACTCCATGTTTTGGATATATGGTAAATATATATGTGTGTATATATATATATATATATATATATATATATATATATATATATATATATATCTATATATATATTTATATATATATATATATATATATATATGGGTCCAGGACTATTCAATGAAAATACATTTCACCAAAACACATTTCACTGAAAGTTATATATGGCCTTTTCCCCACTGTTGTGTGACCCTTGAGTTAGTATACATAGTAAAGGGGGGGGTGTGAGGGGTGTAGCCCCCCCCCCACACACACACCCCTTTTCTGGATATATATTAAGTTCAGAAAAGAGTAATTTATTGGAATGGCAAGTATCCATGTATATAGTTCAAAATATTTAAAATAGCTGGGGGGCTACACCCCCACACCCCTAGATGTGGGGGCAGTGCCCCCCACACACACACCCTTACTATATATACTAATTCCAGGGTTGCACAACAGTGGGGAAAAGGCCACATATAACTTTCAGCAAAATGTGTTTCAGTGAATTGTGTTTTCATTGAATTGATCTTTCAGTGAATTGTGCACAGTCAAATGTGTTTCAGTGAAATGTGCTTTCAGTAAATAGTCCTAGACCCATACATCTATATATATATATATATATATATATATATATATATATATATATATATATATATATCAATATATATATATATATATATATATATATATATATATATGTGTGTGTGTGTGTGTGTGTGTGTGTGTGTGTGTGTGTGTGTGTGTGTGTGTGTGTGTGTGTGTGTGTGTGTGTGTGTGTGTGTGTGTGTGTGTGTGTGTGCTTGTATATATGTAGACATACATATATATATATATATATATATATATATATATATATATATATATATATATAATTATACATGGAGTGCATTCAGACATTGGATCCACACTGTGAATCTCCTTCCTCCACAGCTGCGCTGTTCTAGCGTCACATGTGGACACAGCCTACCATTAGGGGGCGGATATATAGGGACAGATCGTAGATAAGCTTATTACAAACCTATGAAGTTTGTGCATGATACATTTCACATTACCATGACTGTTCTAAAGGTGCTGAGGTCTGAAACTCATGTGTCTATTATAACTTCATTATGTCCTTCTTCAGCTATTTGCCAGACTAATATACATGTTTGGAAGAACAAAACAAACACTATGATGGCTTACATCTTGTCATTCTGTGCAGATCTGCACAGTTACAGGTATGGCCCACTGCCCACAGGGCCAAATGCTAAGTCCATAGCAGTTGTTCAGCAGGAAATCATAACAGCAAGCCTTGATGGCACATATAAATCTTTCAACATCATCTATCCCATTATTACAGACCAAGTACTACATTCAATTACATGCATACATGTTTCACAGGCCTGTTTTATTATTGTGCTCTCTTCTGTGTACCACTTCGATATCTTCATTGTCTTTGTTTTTGTTTTATTTTTTGTTTTGTAGCATTATTTTTTTAGTATTAATTTTCTCTCTCTCTCTCTCCATATATATATATATATATATATATATATATATATATATATATATATATATATATATATATATATCCCTATTTCTCCACTACAGGGATTGCGCTGGTTTGAATAGGTTGCAACATGGCTTTTATAGGTGATGCTCATGATCAGGTGATGGCCTCTGCACCATTTGGTGCTCCCCACTTGCTAATTGCATGCATCCAGCTGTGTAGTACTTCCAATAGTCAATGTTATAGCAACCCACTACTATAAATGACTACATCATGTGGGTGTTGTCCCTTTACCTTTCCTGTATGGAAGACATCCTTCCTGTGTATGGGCAGCAGTGTTACAGAAGCGTATTTCATAGCAACCCACTACTATAAATGACTACATCATGTGGGCATTGTCCCTTTATCTTTCCTTTATGGAAGACATCCTCCCTGCATGTGAGCAGCAGTGTTATAGACAGCAGGAAGCAATACCTCTTCTAACAGGACTTGTGGACACAAGCCAACTACATGTTTGTATAAGGTTCAAGACTTACGGACAGTGTGAGTATTGCTGTTATATGCATTGAATACTGCTAGTTTTACAGGGTTTGTGTGTACATGCTAGTTTTGCATAGAATGCAGTCTGCATAGCTCTCAACTGTGGGCCTATCCACATGATGGCCAGAGGATTGGCTGTATTGTTTTGTCTGTCACCACACAGGTCTTGCCTCTGACATATCAGTGGCATTCTCTCCATTGATTGGTATCAGGACATGGCAACATTCATTGTGTTTCTGAGTTCATATTCCTGAGTAATGGTATGTTGCAACCAATCCTGTAACACCAGCAACTTTCACAGTATATAACAGCAATATTTCAAATATGGCCCTTTGTTCCAGCCTCTGTACTCCACCTATATACCAGGCTTTTTCCAGATGTCATGCAGTAACAGGTTGTTAGGTAATGGCTTATAATTATTTAGTGCTGGCATTCCTGCCATCATTCCAGTGACAACATGTGTGTGACCTTGTACAGTCAGGAGGTCAGCGCATGGAAAAAACTCTTATATGCCCTTGTAAGACATTTTATGGAGGACGGGTATTAAATATTTTTGACCTAGGCTGTTACAACTTGTGAGGGGTATCAGTAGTAAGAAATATTAAGGTATATGGCTGTATATTTTCATACATTTCACCATGGGAACAGTGGTGGGCTAGAGCTTACTGTCTTATACACAGTTCTGTTTGTGAGTGTGATAGTGATGTTTTAAGTTAAGCATTGTTATGTATCAGATACATTTACACTGTGACAACTAATACTTTTTCCCCTAGGGGTTGAGTACAGGGTTTGATGAAGTGGCTGGTACCACGAAAGCGCTCACCTCTTTTACTAATAAAGATGTTATTCTACATAGCCGTGGCTGCTACCTCCTGCTTTGTTTTTTACTGTTCATTTCATTGTTGTTGGAGGTAACTCTTGCCAGCACCGTTTGGTTTTTACTGTGGATATATATATATAGATATATATATATATATATATATATATATATATATATATATATATATAGACACATGTATGTCTACATATATACATACACACACACACACACACACACACATATATATCTATATATATATAAATATATATATATATATATATATATATACATACATACATCTACATATATAAATACATATTCCCTACTGTTGACTGACTGTGCTGCATGATATGTTTGAGAAAATATCACATTTATGAACAGCTCAAATGGCTTAGTGGTAAATCACTGTGGCTATAGTGTCCAAGGTCCTGGGTTTGAGTCTTGCAAGGGCTGATTATTTTGTTGTTGGGCAGAACAAGGGTTGTTGGATACAGACTGATTAAGGCACTTTGAAGCGGTTGTAAGCAGGTTTGTGCAGGTTTGCGTGACGGTAAGCAATGGTAACTTCTGGTTAAATATGCTTACAGACAGTTAGCCTGACAGTGCTTAATCTGTGTAGCCATTGTTTGCTGCAGTGCAAATAGGCTTAAGCTCGCTTACTACTGCTTAAAAGTGCTTATTCCCACTTAGCCCTGCAGTAATTTCTTTAAAAGAAAAGAAAAAAAGGAGTGATAAAAAGTGGTGAAAAAGGGGGCATGCAAAGTGAAAAACAATAGGGAAAGTAGCTAGGGATGTGCAGGATGGGTGTAGAGATGGTCCACAGCTGTCCATTTCTTCTACAGCAACAGCTGTGCATATGTACTGAATTTGGAGATAGATTTGGACACTCAACCCCTGAGAGAGGGGTGAGGACAACCGTTATGTGTTGTGAAGCCAGTTAGACCATATTACATGTGTCCAGTGGACACGTGCAAAATGGACAGCTATGCATGGGGCAAAATGTTTTGGGGGGACAGATTGCCCTTTTTTAAGGTGAAAGTGGGATGTTGCAGAAGGATAGTATGTATATTTGGGGAGCTAGGTTGTGTAGGAAGACAGACAAGACAGCATACAGAGGCAGTATATGACACATGTGGGAGGTAAACACCTTGAATGGGGAGGGGTGTTTGGAAATTGGAAGCCCATGATCCCCCAAATGGAAACAGTGGGACTGAGTTCCCCAACCCTGGGCAGTCTCCACTGCACCTTCACAGCCCCAAAGGTGGCTGTGCTGGGGGCTGAGCAGGAGGGGCAGGCTGACCCTCTAGATGTGCCATGTGGCCCTCAAGCTGGTGTAGCAGATCTCCAAACTCTTTTCGAAGCTTGCTATGCACCAATTCCTGGACCTGACTTCGGGTGACAGGATTCTGTCTGCAGCCACTCCCGGGGGGGGACCAGCTCCATCCCATGAGGTGGTTGAAGGTGGTGCAGGACCAGCAGATGAGGAGGTCATGGGATGGGTCCCTGATATGCTGGGGCCCAGTGCCATGACCAGATGAGGTGTTGATGTCGGTCCGCTGGGACCGCCCTTCCCATACTTGCTATGGTGTTGCAGTTTTAAAACATATGTGGGTTATTAATAGTCAACACAGTCCAGGATTAGTTATAACAGCATACATAAATATTCTCATTAACCAAAAATACCATATTTGGAACAGTTGCATAGCAAACAGAACACATGCATATATGGAACCACAGTGGCCATTACAATAGAATGCAGGTTGCATTGATAGCAACAGGCCACCAATGATAGTAGTTCAACATGGAACATTCATAGAAACACATTTCAATATTTATTGAACAATAGGACATATATCCCCACAGTAGGTTTGGTGTAAACATACCCATTGATTTGTGTATTTAGATTATTATTTCAGATATGGTTGTGGGGGGGTTGGATGTCAATTAAAAACTTATATATCCTTGTAGTACTCACAACGTTAATGATCATTGCTCTAATCATTAAGGTACAGGTATCATTACAATACCCTATGGCCTTGGTTTGGGCAGTGGTATGTTTGCACACAGTGTATACTTCAACTGTCTTATAGCTAAATTCTTTCATCTCTTACCTGGTAGACCTGTGGAGGGAATTTTTTGTTAATACTACCTGACTGTTTCTACATATATTCCCAGATTCAAAGTTAATATTATGCACAAACTTCTCAATATCTTAATGCACACACTCTGGACAAAGCTTGACAACATGGGGTACAAATAGGGACATGTTTTGAATATTGCTGTCACAAACTTGGAGAGTTTCATGAGTGACAGCATTTGTTTTAATGTACATTTTCTGAAGGTTTTGAGGTCTGAAAATCAAATGTATGTCATTATTTTGTATGTCATTATTTTGTGACTCCAATTCTGAGATCATCCTACTGATTAGCCAGGGGGGACAGAGGAACAGGCAGAATATATGAGCCAATTATCTGGACATTCTGAGAAATCTGCACAGTTGAGGGGTATGATTATACAAACAGCTTACTACCACTCCCAGGATTCAAACCCTGGCTGTGTCTGCTAAAATATAAGAAAATATACTGTTTAAAGTTGTTTTTGCACCTGCACTTTTAAAGTTTGTCCTGTTTGTTGCATTTACCTGTTGAGGCTACACACTCAAGTGCGCTAGCCTGTGTTACATATTTATTGAATTTTCCTGCTGTTTGTTGCAAAAAACAAAAAAAAACAAAAAAATTATCCTTGTTTCCCATCTTTCCTGACCTAGAGTAGTCCAAATACAGGTTTTGCTGTATTCTGGACTTTTGGAAAGTTCTTGTGTTGCCCATTTCCTTTCTTGGATAAAGGGAGGCTTCTTTGTTCACCAGTGGCAGTGTGGAGCTTAGAGCAGCCTATCTATCCCTGGAGGAGTGCTCCCAGCACAAGAATTTAATAGTCTATTGGCTGTTTTGGGCCAATTTCTAGCTCTTTCAAGTCCCCCTGTATAAAACCCACTTTGGCGCGGTTTTTGCGCTTCTTACTACTCAGCCAAGCTCCTAGTGGTCCTGCAGAGTGGTGCTAGCAGCAGAGAGGCTAAAAGAGCGACTGCTAACCTGATAAAAGTGTTTTTTTTTCCTGCTACTACCTGGGCGACTGTCCGATCTAGCTAAACTGCAAGTATTTCTGCTTCTTGAACTGTTTTAAACTGTTCAAAGTTGTTTTTGCACATGCACTTTTAAAGTTTGTCCTGTTTGTTATATTTACCTGTTGAGGCTACATACTAAAGTGCGCTAGCCTGTGTTACATATTTATTGCATTTTCCTGCTGTTTGTTGCAAAAAAAAAATATCCTTGTTTCCTGTCTTTCCTAACATAGAGTATTCCAAATACAGGCTTTGCTGTATTCTGTACTTTTGGAAAGTTCCTGTGTTGCTCATTTCCTTTCTTGTATAAAGGGAGGCTTCTTTGTTCACCAGTGGCAGTGGGGATCTTAGAGCAGCCTATCTGTCCCTGGAGGAGTGTTCCCAGCACAAGAATCTGGTAGTCTATTGGCTGTTTTGGGCCATATTCTAGCTCTTTCAAGTCCTCCTGTATAAAACCCACTTTGGTGCAGCTTTGCGCGATTTTGCGCATAGCGCAGCATCACGCAGCTCTGCTTAATTGGGTTTAAACCATTCTCCACTCCACAAAGTCTGCTCTTCACTTTTTCCCTTAGAACTGATCTAGTTCTCATAATAAACACCCTGTTCCTACTCTAAAGCCTGGCACTTGCTCACTAAAGCAATTATATAAGTCAGCACTAAAAAATTAAAAGCACTACACACTCACAAACTCCCCTTGAGTACCTTGTTCCCCATTGGCCCTTTTTTTCAATTATAAAGGAATTCCCAATACTATTCTAGCATGTCCAAAGGTCAGTTGTCAATCTCCTCTCCAGTCCAGCTGGTGAATCTGGGAATCTTGAGGCAATGTTACAACTGCCTCATGTACACAGACAACCCTCTCCTCCTCCCAACAAATTTAAACACATGTGAGAAATGCAACCATATAGCCAAACTGGAAGCTAAGCTCTCTCAACTCAGTACTGGCGTAACCAGTCAGGAGGAGAAGGAAACCACACTCACTACAATTCCAGTCTCACATAGACCTACCACGACAGCAAACCAAACACAAACACACAAAAAAATACTCAGAGGCTCTAAATAAAAATCTGCCTAAGCAGCAGAGACCTCCAAAGCAGACAACCAAGCAACCGCTACACCAAAACAAAACACGTGCACAACACATAGCTCACAAAGCCAGTGTGCCAAACAGTCACAGCCCTTAAGGCTAACAACACACCTGATACACTTGTAATAGGTGACTCTATCGTCAGGCACACTGACGTCCCACTCACCAGGCTGAACAAGGAGAAGGTCATGGTGAGCTGCCTGTCAGGTGCTAGGATCTGCCACATAACACAAGCACTCAGGTCACTCCAAGGCAAGTACAAATATGACTCAGTCATTGTCCATGCTGGTGTGAATGACCTGAGACGTACCTCCCTGGACTACATGAAAAGAGACATAGAGGAGCTCTCTGAGCATGTAGCCCAGGCCGGTATGACCCTGACCTTGAGTAGCATCTTACCCTCACAAAGAATGATTCCACAATATGAAGACAAGATGATCAATTTCAACAATTGGTTTAAGTATTGGTGTCATTCAAAGGGGATTCAATGCCTGTCAGCCTGGAATGACATGCTTGACAAGCCACAATGCTTCACTAGGGATGGCTTGCACCTGTCACCCCTGGGCATTCGGATATTGGCAAAGGCTCTTGCCACCCCCATAGTGCCTTTTTTATTCAAGGCTCAAAAAACAAACCCACCTCCATAGGTATCACAAGGGATAAGAAACTAAGAGTAGTGCTACTCAACGCCAGAAGTATAAACCTCAAGATGCACACACTCGAAACTCTCCTTAGCATGGAGAACATCGATATCTGTGCAGTAACAGAAACCTGGGTCAAGGTTCCTGAGAGCACCCCAGCACTACCAGGTTATACCTCATACCATGCTTTTTGGCCTCAAAACTTGGACCAAACCACAAAAGGAGGGGGAGTATCAATATTTGTCAAAGACACCCACACCTCCAGGTTGGTGGCACAGCACGAAGCATCAGAGACTATCCATGTGCAACTAACAGTGTGTAAAACTGCCTTCCAGTTTATAGCCTGCTACAGACCACCCTGCCAAACCCAGGAACCCCATTCAGCCTTCCTGAGAACACTGGAAAATATGAAGGTCTCTCCAAACACCATTATATTGGGCAACTTCAACTACCCAAACATAGACTGGGAGCATTACTCTAACTCCAACACCCTAGCCCAAAGGTTCCTAGAATTTATAAACTCAAATGCTATGGAACAACTTGTTACCACTCCCACAAGAGGGGAAAACATACTGAACTAGATCATCACCAACATGGGGGCTCTATACTCCAAACCAGAAGTGTATCCCTCACTGGTAAGATCAGACCATAAACTAATCTCACTGGATATTCACATCCCGACCCCACCCCCTGCCCAGAAAACCACAGTGAAAAACTTCTCTAAAGCAAATTTCACACTCCTCAAAACCGAGGTGGAATCCTTCAAAGCCCCCGGGCCTGTGGAAAATACGGCCCAGACCGCAGAATCCTTTATAAATGGATTCTATGAACACCTTCATGAATGCATGGATCATGCAATCCAAAATAAAACCAAGACCCAATCCTCCAAAGGCAGGCGTCCTGTCTGGTGGACCCCAGCCATAAACAAACTATACAATAGAAGGAGGAAGCTACTACATGATAGAGCAAAATCCCAAAAAGGGAAGGCATCTCTGATCAGTATTAGCAAAAAACTACGGGCACTCATAAAATCGTCTAAGGCCAGCTTCGAGAGAAAAATTGCACAGGACACTAAGGATAATCACAAGGCTTTCTTTAGTTATGTTAGGAACATGGGTGGGAATTCCCAGATATGCTCAGAATTAGTCCAAAATGACAAAAAATACACCAAACCCACAGACATTGCCAACATCCTAGCTGACAGGATCAGCGCAAACTTCTCCCCCCCTCCCCACCAAAAGGGCAAATATCCATCCCAGCAGAGTGCTGCCCCCCTGACATCTTAGATGCTCAGGAAAGAGCCACCCTCTCCAAAGCAAAAAACAAAGCATCAATGGGACGAGACGGTGTCCCGGGCTGCGTCCTATATGAACTCCAAGAAGAGCTAAACCCAAACATAAAACTACTGTTCACTCTCAGCCTTACTACAGGATATGTACCCAAAGAGTGGCGTACAGCAACAGTGGTCCCTCTCCACAAAGGTGGTGCGTCAACGGATCCTGGAAACTATCACCCCATAAGCCTGACTAGCTTGGTCTGCAAAGCTATGGAAAGGATCATCATGGACCTCATAAATAAAGATATTGGGGACCTACAGACACTGGATCCTACCCATTTCGGCTTTGTTAAGGGCAGATCCTGCCTCTTAAATCTGGTCGATTTATTTAAAACAGTCACCAAGGCCATTGACGAGGGGAAGGTGGTCCACACAGTCTACCTGGACCTCGCAAAAGCCTTCGCTACAATACCCCACTCGGGCATTATAGATAAGCAACACAGCTTAAATATAAACCCCTATGTCACTAGATGGGTTGCAAACTGGCTCAAGGACAGAATCCACATGGTTAGAATTGCTGGAGCCATGTCAGACTCCAAACCAGTTACAAGTGGCGTCCCACAAGGCTCAGTCCTGGGGCCTCTCTTGTTCAGTATATATTTCTCGGTGGTACAGGCCAACACGGAAGGACTGTGGCTGACCAAGTTCGCAGATGACTGAAAACTAGGTGCCATAATCGACTCTCCAGCCGACACAAGCACCCTACAAAAGGGCCTCATAGAAACAGACAACTGGTGCCAGAGCCATGGCCTCAAGCTAAACGCCAAAAAGTGTATAGTCATCTCCTTTGGCAAAAACAAAGTGTCCACAAATTACTACATAGGTGGTAATCCATTAAGTACGGAAGAAGTAATTAGGGACCTGGGGACCCAAGTTGATAGCAATCTCTCATTTGAAAACCACATGGCCAAAGTGGTTAGAAAAACATTTTATATAGCCCACCTAATCATGAAGGGATTCACATCTATATCAGGGGAGGTCATTGTGCCTCTTTACTCATCCCTCATCAGGCCCATAATTGAGTACAATGCCCCTTTTGGGATGTACATTACCAGACACCTGCAGCAACTGGAAAGACCCCAAAAGTACCTCACCAAGAGGATCAAAGGGCTCAAACAGATGCCATATGCTGCCCAGTTAAAGAAACTCCAGCTCTACTCAGTGGCATACCGCCTGCTCAGAGGTGATCTGTGCCTGATGTATAAAGCCATGTCCAACCCGGAATTAATGGACATGTTGCAGCTCAGAAAATTCAAATCCCATCGAGCTACGTGCTCGAGAGACTTGAACCTCAGCACTGAAATAAATAGGACATGCTGGAGGGACAGATTCATAACCCAGAGGCTTCCTTCACTCTGGAATAAAATCCCAGTCCAGGTTAGGCAGAGTCCCTCATTGACTCTCTTCAAGAAGAATCTTGATGAGTGGATAGGAGGTCTCGGAGGTTTACCCCAGGTATCACTTCTGTGTCACTGTTAGACAGAGGCACAGTATACTAACCTCGAAAAAGGGCATAGCAAAATTCATTTAAAATGGGTGGTGAAAGCCAAACACACTCTGGCTAAGCTTATAAATGCCCTAGGGCAGATAGCCTAGTATGAACCTATGAACTTATGAACCTATGACAATTTAAGTCACAGTAGAGTGTGCTATTTGGATATTGGTCTCTAGCTCTTCAGTGTTTTCTGTTTAAGTCTCTCTTGCTTGTACACTTGTACCTTGTAATTACAACAGTCTTATACAGACATTCCTACACATATTTTTATGTAGCACAGTGTGAGAAATAGAGGTTGACAGAACAATACTATTCTGATATCAGATGTTACTGAATGCTACATTTCAGGCCATATTATACCAGAGTAAACACTACCAGTCCAGGATTTAAATCTTTATTGGCAGGCACAGTTTTTCTATCTAACAGACCTGTGGATGGAATGTTTGTTAACACTACCTGACTGTTTCTACACATATTCCCAGATTCCAGTTAATATTATGCACATACCTCTCAATCTCTTAATGCACACACTCTGGACCCAGCTTGACCATGGCGGTACAAATATGGACATGTTTTAAATTGCTGTCATAAACTTGGAGAGTTGCATGAGTGACAGCATTTGTTTTAATATATATTTTTCAAAGGTTTTGAGGTCTGAAAATCAAATGTATGCCATTGTTTCATGACTCCAATTCTGATATCATCCATTGATTTGCCAGGGGGACAGAGGAACAAGCAGAATATATGAGCCAATTATCTGGACATTCTGAAAAATCTGTACAGTTGAGAGTTATGATTATGCATACAGCTTACTACCACTCTCATTATTCGAACCATGGCTGTGTCTGCTAAAAATACAACAATTTAAGTCACAGTAGAGTGTGCTATTTGGGTATTGCTCTCTATTTCTTCAGTGTTTTCTGTCTAAGTCTCTCTTGATTGTATAATCTGATCTTGTACTTACAACAGTTTTATATAGACATTCCTAGACATTTTTTGTAGCATAGTGTTGAACACAACATTACTATTCAGAGAATGCAACAATAAATGCCATACAATACCAGAGTAAACACAATCTGTCCAGGATTTAGAGCTATATTTCCAGGCAGTTACAGTTTTATTTAAATATGTCCTATATGGGACTATTGCTGTCATTGTCTGGTTTATTCAGTACAACCCATGCAACAGTGTTTATACTGCCAGGTGACTTGCTACTACTTTATATTTATTTGGTATGACTACTAAAGGCAGGATTGTTACTCACGAGCCTCACAATGCAGCCTTTGCAGCCTGCTAGCATGGGCTTCCTGATTGGCAGCATGCTCAGCTGCAGCTGTAAAGGAAATAGAGACATATTTAGGCATGCCTATCCATCACATACACACACTCAACTTTAGTAAAAAGTAATGGTATGACTACTTACACACTGCTGGGACATCATCCCTCTTCCTTGCTTCTTGGACCCAGTCATCCAAGACCTCCTTCTTTGTCTGCTTCAAGTCAGAATAGTGGTGCCTGACCTGCTCACCAGTCTGAGGGATACCAGTGGCACTGGTGAGATCATTGTCGAGATGGTCCCAGGCTTTCATTTTATATTGGTAGCCCTGCTACTGGCTCTGCAGCAGTTTCTCATCATAGTTTTTTACCAAGAGTCCTACCATGACCTTGGACTCTTGTATGCCCCAGAGCTGTGCCCGTAAGCATAGTCCCTGTCTAACTCCAGCTATCCTGCCTACAGTGGGAAGCTGCAACCAGTTATGAGCTGTATTCCAGCCTATGGGGTTTAAATACGGATGATTTCCTGCCTTTTGCTGTGATTGGATGGTTTTGAATATGCTGAGCTAAGCTAAGCTATGAGCAAACCTGCATAGCTAAGGTTGGCATTGCTTAAAGGAACAAGTTCAGCACTGCTTACCGATGGGCAAAACCACTTAGCTGGGCTACTCATTGCTTAGCAGTCATATTTACACAATGCTTACACCTGATAAGCAGAGCTGTGCAATGCTTAGCAATGCATATTTTTCATTTTATAGACTACCTGCTGTATGGCATTGATTCATCATTCATTATATTTATGTACTGCTTTCACATGTAAAATGCAAATTAGGTACAGTGGGGAGTGAACCAGGAATGGTTGTGCACAAAGCGTACGGTCTAACCACTACACTGTTGCAATACTGCTTATGCTGGATGTCTCTTGCTATTTAACTTCTTGTACTGTTTAAGCTTGACTAAGCGTAGCTAAGCAATGGGAACACCTGCGCAGCTACGCTTAAACTTTATCACATTTATAAAGAAAAAAAACAGTTTTGTTGTGTTATTTTATCTATACTCTTCAGAATATCCCTGCTAATGCTGAATCTGTTATTTTACCAACTTTCTGCTTTGTGGGACAATTGTCCCTTTTGGCATTGTCCACATTCCTTACTCTGATGGATTTGGAGGTGTGCACTATGTGCTTATGCTACCTGTGTTATCCTAATAACTTTTGGACTGGTAGCATACCTCTCAACCTCTTAGAGCAAAATATCTGGACAAAGCCTAAAATGATGGGGGGACAAATAGGGACAGATTTTAATTATTGCAATTATAAACTTACAAAGTTGATAGAATAATAGGTTTTACAATAACATGAATTTTCTGAAGGATGTGTGGAGTCTTAAACTCAAATGTTTTGTCATTTATTTACTGGCTCAATCCTCAGCTATTTGCCAGAGGGGGAACACACCAAAAATATGAGGCAAACATCTGTACAGTTGAGAGGTATGCTTGGTAGGGACGATTGTCCCTTATGCCATTCACCACTGATTTTTGTTTTTCTGATGGGTTGAGGGTGTTATGAGAATTATTTCTCATTTTTAATTGTCAAAAGGCAATTCTGGAGTGCAGGGGCATGTGTATTGTGAGAGCTCTGCTCTCAGACACATCCTCTGCACTCGTACATGCTCCGTGCAAGTTTAACAGCAAAGGCAGCGCACCTTCATGAATATGCAAGGCGTGCTACTGTGCTGTACGGGAACGGTATATGCTTGCTGAATCCTGGGGACTGTCATTCTATAAGTTATATCTAAATTAAATTTCTTTATAATTTCATCTCTTGATATTTATTTATTTATTGTTTTCCAAAGGAAAAAAAAATAGACCAATAAATTAAATTAAATTATCTTCTTTTAGAGTCAACATTCGATAGTATTGCTAAAAATAGTAATAAATTAATATAATTAGAATTATTTAGAAAACTAAAAGGGCTATTTATTTTTTCTATTAACTGTAACATTTTATTATTTAGCATATTTAAAGACTTTTCGCAGGTACAAAATATTTATCATTTTTCATTGAGCTTTGCATGAATTATCTAACCAAAGTAATATATTCAGTATAACTGTAACATTTACATAATTTAGGAGATTTAAAAATGCAGTTCCACCTCTCTTCCAAGCTCTAACATGATTTATAAAAGATTTTCTATGCTTTGTAGGATGCCATAAAAATTTTAACAAAAGTTTAATAATATGTTTTTTTTCAGGAATTAAAACTATAGATTGAACAACATAACATATTTCTGGTAATAATATACATTTTATCAAGGCTAATTTATCCTCAAATGAAAAATAATTATTGCATTTACTTTTATTCTCTATCCCCAGGATTCATCAAGCTCTGCACAGCGTGCAGGAATAGTGCAGGAGCTGCTGGAGGCAATATGGCCACAGTGCAATCCAGGAATAAGCTCCCGGGATGTGCATGACTGCTCTTGCACTATTCCTGCATGGACACAGCTCCTGTATGCAAATTACCCCATTTGCAGGTTTAAACCATGCAAATTAGGTCAATTTGTGATCCAGGAAGCTGGCAGCCAGCCATGCAGGACTAGTGTAGTCTGCAGAAATGTACTCGGTTAGTAGCCGAGTACATTTCAGCAAACTACAAAACGGAGTCATGACAGCTCCAAATAAAGGGTTATATAATGTGGAAATGATGCAATGGTTAAATATATGGTAAACAGTTGCAAAAAAAAAAAAATAATAACTTTTCTTTTTTTAGCCCATTTCAGCTGTTTAAGCATAGGGCAGCAGCCCACAAATGGGATCAGGCCGAAAAAAAAACTGAAATAAGCATTTTTATCCAAAATCACAATTTTGCCAATATACTCAATGGCAGGCAGAACACAACATGGGCAGTGAATAGTGGTGGCTAAGGAAGAAGGCTCAGTGTGGAACTTGTAACTGGGTATTAGCAGGCAATCCTATGGAAATGAGAGGAATGATATTGAATCCAAGATCCCCCCTCCTGGCTAGCCTGTACCCAACTGTGTCAGTGCAAGAAGACCATGGTGCAAGCCTAAGAGCTAGCTGGACTCATAGTGGGGTTTGTCACTCATATTGTAAGCTTATTAGAGTCCTGTGGCTCGGGTTTGCCCTTACCTTAGCAGCGCTAAGTAAGGGTGTGTGTCTGAGGCTGCCTAGCACTCTTTACATTGCTTAAATGGGTGTGACCACCATGCACCATGTTTTAAAGAAAAAAAAGTAAACCGGGAAATAGCAGCTCTGTGCACATCTGAGGACTGTGTTTGCACAGTGCACCCCCGAGCTTAAACAGGAAGGCAATGGGAAGAAAAAACAGCAGTAGGAAGGTAATCAAGGAGAACTAGCATAGCTGGCAGGTGAAATGTATCAGAATCAGCCAATTACACAGGCAGCAGACCAGCTCAGTCCAGCACACCACTATAAACTATGCAAACACCTTTCACTCTGTTTTTTTCCCACAAACTGTACACCATTGGTGTACACAAGTGGGGTAATTTTACCAAACAAAAGCAAGACAATGATATTGGCTGCAGCAGCTATCATAAATTAACATGTGGAAGAGGCTGAGGGTGGTGAGGATGAGAATGCTGATGACCAACCCACAGTGAGGAGAAGGAGAAGAGTGTACAGACACAGGGTAACCTATCAGGGGCTACATGAGCTGGAGATAGTGGAGCACTATAGGATGGACAGGGACCTCCTACAGCAAATTGATGAGCTGTGCCAGCCACACCTCACACACAGAACCAAGAGAGGGGAACCCACCCCAGTGGATACCAAGGTGTGTAGGCCTAAAATACTAGCCACAGGTACCTCCCAAAAGGCAACAGGGGATATCATGGAGATCTCACAGGTATCAGCATCCAGGGAACTCCACCAGTTCCTGGATGCCATGTCAGCATATGCCAGTGAGCACGTATATTTCCACAACACGTTGGCCAGCAATATGCTTCTCTTCCACCAAATAGCAAAATTACCTGAGGTAGTGGGTGTTATAGACTGCACGCACATACACATCAAAGCACCACCCAGTGAGAAGGGTAGGGTCTACATCAACCGCAAGGGCTTCCCCTCCATCAACTGCCAGGTCTTGGGCAATGCCCAGGGCATTATAATGAATGGGTGTGCTGGCTGCCCTGGAAGCTATCACGACTCCCACATCTGGCATCTGACGCAGTTGTACCAGAGATTTGTCAATGGGGACATCCCTTAAGGTCACCTAGTGAGGGATGCTGGCTACACACTGGAGCCATGGCTGATGACACCCATCAGAAATGCACACACACCCAAACAAGAACTCCATAAAGAGGCATACGCACAGACCATAAAAATAATAAGAGCATGTGTTTGGGATGCTCAAGTCATGGATCTGGTGCCAGGACACATCCAGTGGAGCCTTGCAGTACTCACCAGCTACATGTACCCAAATTCTCATTGTATGTGAGATGCTACACAATATGATCCTGCGGAAACAGCTGCAGCAGGAACAGCACAGGGTAGGGTTATACAGCCACCCACCATTGCCAAGGCCTGCACAGGCACAGAGTGACTCGGAGGAAGAACAACCTGAGCCTGTCCCAGTAGGCAGAAGGAGGCATGCACAGTATGACCAGGCCGTGGCAAAGAGGCAATGCATAGCACATACACTGACATGGTAGGAATCCAGGGAATGACAACTCTCTCTCTGACTCACACATACAGTAAAAGGGATGCCAAACATGATGCTACCTGTGCTTAACAATGTATAGGGAGTGTACTATGTGCATCCAACATAGTCAGCCCTCCAGCACCATCCTCAATACTGGCACAGCCACAAGGTAAGTTACTCTCCCTATCAATTGCCGAATGGGGTAGTATGTGTTCTTACTTGTATCTATGGTATGGATGTGAGCATGCAATGGAATTGGGTGGCTGAATGGAATGCCAGCAGATAGTAGACACTTATAGTGGTAGCATGAGATCTGTAGCAAATACTGGTGTGACCATAGTAGCCAGTACTAAACAAGGTGACAAAACTCACTGCAGGAAATGTGCTGGGCCGCATGTGTGTCCATAGGACACACACATGCCATTTAGAGAGGCTCACATACCCAACAACAGTCTCAGCCAGCAGGACAGGTGTAAACAAGAACAAACAAAGGCTGTGCTAAGACCATTGAGTGATGGGTATGTAGAACATCCATGCCAGACGTACACAGACAGACTACAACAGGTCAGGCAGTGGGATGTTAGTTCCGAAGGGTAAGAAGTCAGAAACTAAAATGTAGGTCAATCAAACCTAAGACCTGTAGTACACTGATATGCCTCTAGTCAGCATGATAGGTCAGAATACAGACTGAAATCGAGTTCCTGAAATACCAGTACAGTCATAGCAAATGTGTACAAGTGTTATGGTGCCCCCCATTCCTGTGCAGAAATGTAGTAACAGTCAGGTGTGCCCCCCCAATCCTATGTAGAAATGTAGTAACAGTCAGGTGTGCCCCCAGTCCTATGTAGAAATGTAGTAACAAGTATGTGTATATATAATAATTGTGGCGTACAGATTACCTGAGTGGACCAAGGTAGAAGGATAGATTGTAGCATGTGTACAATATGCAGGGCTGTGTGTGTTAGGTTGGTGTGTGTCATATGTTGGGTGAGAGTGGTCAGTAGTTATGCATGGTGACATTTGTCCTGGTGGCCATTGGCCAGTACTGCAGGTGACAGGGCCAGGTTCTCACAACTGCAGTGCCAAAATCAATGCTTTCCAGCAAAACACATTCCAGCAGTAAGTCATAGTAGATGTTTGGAAGTAATATGTGTCACCATCTGAAAGATGGACATGGCATGAATGTGGGCCCAGACATACAAGCAGTACATAGGGGGAAGTACCCCAGACAGACAGTGTATAATATGTAACTGTCAAATGGACACACCCTTGGAATTGTGCATACAGGTTAGCAACACATTATTTGGGCTTGTAATAGGGAATATTGATGTCATCTGTCGAAACACTGGCAGATCACAAAGGTCATAGGTATGAAGTATTAAGAAACAGCTGATGTCCCTGCACAAGTCAGCATAAGTGGAATGCCCCATGCATATTTGTGAGTCAGATGCAAGTAGTGTCCATAGCACACATGCACCAAGCTCACCCCACCACCACCCACAGGTACCTCTCCAGTCTTATCCCTGCTGTTGGGAATGAGTATAATATGACCACCACCTCTGTATGGCAATAGCTAAAAAATGCAGGATGCAGAACAGGTGTCCCATGCAGGTGTATCCCTAGCTGTAAGCAGCACCCTGCCAGCATCCACACCACTAGATCAATAATGACAGAAAGTATTGGCATGAACATCTTGCACACCTACCCTGTCACCCCAGTAGAATATAGTGTATTGAAGTCTGGGACTGTAGGAGTGACAGAATGCAACAGCCTGCTACAGCTGGCCTGCATCACTAGCAATTGGCCTACAGTCCTTTTCAAAGGACTGTCTCAGCTGTACTGCCAATGTATGTTATGTCATGGACCCTCAAGTAACAACATAACACAGTACACAGAACCCAAATAGAAGGCCATGTGGATAAATCTTAGTAACATGTCCACCATGTCCTAGTGCATGAACTGTGGACCAACACCAGATTACTGCTGGGACGAGGTGATAACTATAGGGAACATATCAGATAATGTTTGCATAATGTTTGGAAGAGGATAGAATAATAGAGGGGGGTAGGAACATGGGCGGCATGGAGTGTGTGAATTTCGAAACTCAGCCATGTGCACATACTATCCTTGGCCACAAACACATGAATAGGTGGCTACACACCTTCTCGTAAACTACAATGTGAAGGGGGTAATGTCCAGAATTATGATCCCTGCCTCTGGGTAACCTGTGTGAATTAGTACAGCTGTGAGGAATGGCCACAGCAGGATATGGCCATACTGTCACGTCGATGGATGTACAAGCATGGGATCCTCAGCCACCACTGTATCAAGGTGCTGAACCATTTACACAGACCCAGCAGCAAGTGTCTGCAGCTTCCCCACCAGAATGGCATGATTGTGCAAGAATATGCAGGCTGCTGACCACAATACTGGACACAGCTGCATTTACCCTGTATTCCACAGGACATCAGTGCAAGCAAATATGTATACCTGACAGCACTTGATGACATAAAACATCACAGTGCAAAACAGTATACATATGTCTGAATATCTATGCTAACACCAATACCATGTAGCAGAAGCAGCACAGACACAATTACCTACAGTAACCCACTATCCTTTACCCATTTTGACTCCATATGTCAACCGATCTACATATATCCTGCAGAAACATGTTGCTAGCTGTAGGTGTAGAGCACAAAAGTCTGCACTGGTGTACAATCTACCTGGAATGGATTCACACATTCAATACAGAAGATTATACTGGGCATGCTCCCACACAGAACTGAAGCCCATGTCTGGCAACAACAGTGGACCATGCATACAGTCGCAGATGTTAGTGCATACACTCCTCAGTACACACCAGTCATGTTTTGCACACAGATAGAATAGGAATACACACATATATCCAAGGACAACATACTCTAATAGGCCAAAAATACACATACATAGATGTGTGGAAGAGAGTGACAGTGACAAAAGAGCCTCCCATCATGAGGCCTGTCCCACCCAGCACACATCCAGTTGGCTAAAACCACATGATGTGCAAATGTCAATCACCATAGATATTTGCCTCTGGTATCCCTCAGCACTATAGTGTCTGTGGTGCTTGTGTTAACTGTGTAACATGACTGTACAAGTTAGTAGTCTTTTAGCAGTTGTATACACCTACCTGTGGAATATAAACCCGTGTGTGCCTGAGTGTATTACATCTGCCTCTAGATGAATGGGTTATGGCCCATGCACTCACACTGCACTCTCCATTACCCTACTATGGTAAACCTGCTGATGCCTTCACCTTGAAATACACCTTTTGTGAAAGAGTATCCCAATAATATTTGTGGTGCATCCTACAACTGCGTAATTCTGTAGTGTGATGTACTTGTTAGGTAGGAGCTCTAATCCCAGCTATGGCAATTGTGTGTGTGTGTGTGTGTGTGTGTGTGTGTGTGTGTGTGTGTGTGTGTGTGTGTGTGTACGGATCAATGCCTTTCAGGCCATTCACACTCACTACAATTTCAAATACCCTACTTTGGCAGGGCTGCTGATGTCATTCACTTTGAAATACACCTTTGTGGACAGAGTAGCCAGGTAATCTCTGTGGTGCTTCCTATAAATGTGTACTGTTGTAGTGTGATGAATTAGGTAGGAGTTCTAATCCCAGACATGGCAACTGTGTGCATGTTTGTCTGTGTAGGGATCTATGCCTTTTAGGCCATTCACTCTCACTACAATTTCAAACGCCCTACTTTGGCAGGGCTGGTGATATCATGCACTTTGAAATGCACCTTTTGGGAAACAGCCATCCAGTCATCTCTGTGGGGCATCCTATAAATGCATAATGCTGTAGTGTAATGTGCTAGTTACTTAGGAGTTCTAATCCGAGACATGGCAACTGTGTGTGTGTGTGTGTGTGTGTGTGTGTGTGTGTGTGTGTGTGTGTGTGTGTGTGTGTGTGTGTGTGTGTGTGTGTATGAGTGTGTGTGTGTGTATGTGTGTGTGTGTGTGTGTGTGTGTGTGTGTGTGTGTGTGTGTGTGTGTGTGTGTGTCTGTGTGTCTGTGTAGGAATCAATGCCTTTTAGGCCATTCACACTCACTACAACTTCAAATGTCCTACTTTGGCAGGGCTGCTGATATAATTCACTTTGAAATACACCTTTGGGGAATGAGTAGCCCAGTAATCTCTGTGGCACGTCCTCTAACTGTGTAATGCTGTAATGCGATGTACTACTTAGATAGGAGTTCTATCCCCCAGAAATGGCAACTGTGAAACTCTGTGTGTGTTTGGCTGTGTGTGTGTGTGTGTGTGTGTGTGTGTGTGTGTGTGTGTGTGTGTGTGTGTATAGAGATCAAAGTTTATTTGGCCATTCACAGTCAGTACGCACTCTTAAAAATGGAGAACATCGATAACTGTGCAGTAACAGAGACCTGATCCAAGGCTCCAGGCAGCACCCCTGCAATACCAGGTACAGCTCTCACTACACCTGTTAGCCACCAAGCCAGGATGAAAACAATAATGTTGGAGGCGTGTCCATATTCACCAAGGATATTCACACCACCCAGGTTACTTATCCAACAGAATGTGTTTAAAATACCCCCGGTGCAACAAACAGTAGGTTAGACTGCTTTCCAAATTGTAAAGTTTGCTACAGATCCTCCACCATGTCCCATGATACCCACTACAGCTTTTAAAACATACTGTGAAATATTATGATACAAGCAAACACCCTAATACTGGGTGACTTGCAACATCTTGCCATTAACTGGGAAAACCACTTGTGTACCAAAACATGTGCCCAACGGTTCTTGGAAGTCATAGTTCCCAATGCCCTGAATCAGTTAACCCATAGTCCTACCAGGAGCTCAAATATCCTAGAGCTGGTCATTACCAACATGGGAACTCAATGCCCACACCTATGGTCACCCCATTAATGGCTAGGTCTGCCCATGCGCTAATCACCCTTAACATCAACATCCCTTCCCCACACCCCAGTAAGGAAACCTCCGTAACACACATCTCCAAAGCCAACATCATGCTACACATGTCAATCATGACTAATGTTATGACACCCATGCAGATGGGAACTGAAAGGACTACTGCTGAATCATACATGAAGGCACTGTACGAGCACATCCACTCGTGTCTGAAACGTGCCATCCAATATAGAACCAAGACACTTCCCACCATGAAAAGGAAGCCAATGTGGTGGTCCCCTGCCATAAACATACTGTACAACAAAATGAGGAAACTGTTGCAGAAACAGAGGAATTACCAGGATGTAAAATACTCCCTTACCAGCCACAGTAAGAAGCAGAGATCCCTCATAACATCAACCAAAGCTAGTTACAAAAATAATATAGCCAAAGATGTCAAAGACAACTGCAAGCCATTCCATAGCTATGTGAGGAATCTAAATGTCAATGCTCAGATCTGCTCTGAGCTACAACAGGATGGTATTAAATATACTGTTCCAGGGCTATTGCCAATATCCTGGCAGATCGATTCAGTACCAACTGCACCCACCTACCACCCCCCAAAGGGCCCACCTCAACACAGAAAGATTGCCAGATTCCAGTAATAACGGCCACATAGGTAAAAAACGCACTCCCCAGAGCTATGACAACAGCAGCCATGGGACCACTCAACATCCCAGGCTGTGTACTACATGAGCTACAAACTGAACTGGCACCTCACCTACGTGCCATGTCTAATCATAGCCACACCTCAAGCTTCATGCCCACTGTGTGGCACCCAGCTACAGTTATCCCAGTCCACAAGGGGGGATCCACCTTGGATTCTGGAAACTACAGCCACAGCAGTATGACATGCCAGATCTGCAAGGCCATGGAATGTAATAACATGGAAATTAAAACAAAGATATTGGGAACCTGCAAACACTGGACCCCAACCAGGTTGGGTTTGTAAAGAGCCAATCATTTCACTTCAACCTGATTGACAACTGTGAATCCATCTACAGAGCTGTTGACAAGGGTAAGGTGGTTCACACAGCCTATCCTGACCTCTCCAAGATCTTTGACACTATCTTCCAGTCTGGAATCATTGATAAATGTATCAAGCTGGCCATTAATCCCTATGTCACTCAATGGGCTGCCAACTGCTGTACTGACAGATCCCATACTGTAAATGTAGGTGACACCAGCCCCAGCCCCAGACAAGTAACAGTTGGAGTACCTTAGGGTTCAGTCCCGACGCTGCCCCTGTTTGGCATCTACTGCTCTGAAGTACAGTCCAACAGTAAGGGACACTGACAAACAAAGGTCGCAGATAACTGCACACTGGGAGCCAATATTGAATCCCCACATGATGTGGATATTCTACAGAAGGGCCTTACAGAAAGACATGCATGGTGCCTGGGCCATGGCCTCAAGATCAATGCCAAAAAATATTTAGTTATTCCCTTTGGGAAAGGACATGTACCTGTGAAGTACTACATACGTGGCTGTACACTAAACACCTAAAGTGTGATAACAGATGTAGGGACACAGGTGGACAGTGGTTACACCTTTGATAACCATGTCATCATAACAGTCAGGGAACCCACCTATGTGGCACATCTCACCAGCAAGGGCTTTACATCCAGGAAAAGGAGGCCATTGTCCCACAGTAGTCATCTCTCAGTAGACCTAGGACAGACAACAATGCCCTGTTAAGTATGTACCTCACAAGACATCTGCAACATCTGCAAAGGCTTCAGACACACCTCACAAAATGAATCACAAGCCTAAACCAGATGCCCTATGCTGACCATCTGAAAGTCATCCAGCTATACTCTGCCACATATTGTGTCTCAGAGGTGATCTCTGCTTAACATACCATGCCATGTCATACCCACAGCTGTTGGACATGCTACACTTAAAGAATTCCAAACCCTCACAGCCACATGCTCCAGGGATCCAAATCTTGTCATCACAATGAACAATACATGCTGGAGGGATGTGTTCCTGACCCAGAGACTCCCCAGACTCTGGAATAGACTGCCCATATATGTCAAGCACAGTGCCTCTTTGACCCTCTTCAAAAGGAACCTGGACAATTGGATGGATAGGAAATAGGAAATTGAACCCAGGGATCATGTCCAGCTGCTCTGCACTAGACAGGGGTCCAAGGAAGTAAATATCGTGGGAAAACATGGCCAGGGAATTGTCATATCTAGGAATATATAGGCCCTAGGGCCAATAGCCTAGTATCAACCTATGAACTTATGAACCTATGAACTACACTTTCCATTGCCCAAGGTGGCAAGGTTGCTGATGTCATTCACTTTGAAATACACCTTTGGGGAATAAATATCCCAGTAATCTCCATGGCACATCCTATAACTGCATAATGCTGTAGTGTGATATAATAATTAGGTATGAGTTCTATTTCCAGACATGGCAAGTGTAAAACTTTGTGTGTGTGTGTGTTTGTTTGTCTGTGTAGGAAGCAATGCTTTTGAGGCCATTCACAGTCACTACAACCTCCATTGCCTTACTTTGGCAAGCCTGCTGATATCATTCACTTTGAAATACACCTTTGGGGAAGGAGTATCCCAGTAATCTCCATGGTGTGTCCTATAACTGCGTAATGTAGTGTGCTATATTAATTAGGGAGGAGTTCTATTCCCAGACATGGCAAGTATAGACTTGTGTGTGTTTGTTTGTCTGTGTAAGGAACAATGCTTTTGAGGCCATTCACAGTCACTACAACTTCCATTGCCCTACTTTAGCAAGCCTGCTGATGTCATTTACATTGAAATACACCTTTCGGGAAGGAGTACCTCAGTAATCTCTGTGGCTCATGCTATAACTGTGTAATGCTGTAGTCTGATGTATTAGTTAGGTAGGAGTTCAAATTCGAGACATGGTGTGTGTTTGTCATTCGTATCCTGTGTGGAAGTAACTGTGAGTGTGTAACAACTGGACTCAGTGTGGAGCGGGTTTGGCAAATTTCTTATATTGTGGGTCTATTATATGTCACAATGTCCACCTTACAAGGATAACTGATGTCAAACAGCAAAGAGACTGGGGTAGACAATCCATACCTTTACATATGACATCAAGGCCTGGCAAGCAATATGGGCAACCCTTGTATTACCCAGAGGACACCCTCAACCCATGTCCCATATACAAACACATTCAGCCAGGCAACAACCATTATGTTGGTAGTTCCATGCATATTGTCCACAGATAGTAACCGTGGTGTGATTGCAGTGGACTACAGAGGGCATGGCACCCTGTCTATCCCTACATTAGGCACATAATTGCATATAGTGCTCTTTCACTATGTTCCCCACTGGATGCCTGCAACAACTATAGAGCCAGCAAATGTAACCCACAAAGGACATTCCATGTCTTATACACATGCCCTGTATGGACAGATGCCACTGACACCAGTGAATACCTGTATCATGCTGTTAATGTAGGTGCAAGGTCAACCTCATGTCCATTGCCAGTTCTCACTACATGAGGCCAGGAATGGCACATCTGAAGACAAAAATCTGTGTACACAACATACCCCAGACACCTCAGGTACACTTCCACATGTCACAGAACATGCATGTGGGATATGTGCACATCCAAGACATGGTCAATGTCATGGACTATAGAGCACATACATGCCAAGCATTGCACAGCATTGACCACCCACAACAGTAACCCAGATGACTAGATGGTGAATACAATATCCACCTGTGTGGGCCAATCCAGACACTACATCCCTGAGCCACTCAGCAGACCATTGTCATGTGGCCTGTTGCCAAGGTATACCCTTTACCTAGCCTTGTACAGCCTTCTGGCACAGTCAAGCACTACACACCTGTGAAGCAATGCACCCATGCATTTCAGTACTGGCAACCTGTGTGTGTGTGTGTGTGTGTGTGTGTGTGTGTGTGTGTGTGTGTGTGTGGATTATAATGAGTTGGATGCCATTCACACTCACTACACCTCCCATTGGCCTACTGAAGCATGCCTTCTGATATCAGACACGCTGGCATACACTTTGCCCATATATCATCCCGATAAGATAACCCTTGTGGTGCATGTGATACCTGCGTTTTACTGTATTGTGGCACACTAGCTAGTTAGGAGGTCTAATCCTGACCCTGCCAACTGTGATAATGTGTGTGAGTCACTGAGAGAGTGTGGCTGTGTCGACCTTGACACCTGTTCATGTGGACAGGCACGTATACTACACCTATCTTATCCCTTCTTTATCACTGTTGCAGATGTCACTCACCATCGAATATACCTTTGGACAGTTCCCCAACATATAAGCTCTGTGTCACATGCAATAATTGCATAGATATGTGATGGCAATACATAGTCAGGTAAGGGGTTGAAACCCTGTACTGGTAAGTGTGTGACACACACATGCTTAGGCATTACTCTCTCACCCTCTCCCTATCTTACTTTGTCTCTGTCTGTCTCTCTCACTCCCTCTCTGGTTGATGTGGAAAAGTACACCTGCTTTGCTTAGGCAGCTGCTTGTTTTTTGTAAGGGATGCTCATGATCAGCTGATGGCATCTGCATGAATTGCAGTCCCCCACTAGCTGATTGCATGTGGGACAGCTGTGGTAACATTCCCATAGCCAAATGCATGGAAACACACTCCTATAACTAGGAACATCATGTGGGTGTTGGCCCTTTTCATTCACTATGAGCAGGACTTCATGTCAGTGTTTGCCCAACAGCATCACAAATGGTAGTGGGATATATCTCTAACAACATACACTTCAGAGACAGGCCAACAAACAGGAGGGGGATGTTCCAGACATGACTACAGAATGTAAGTGTGGCTCTTCTGCATTTGCAGTAATGTTGGTTTAACAGGGTTTGTGTGGATATGGCATGTCTACATGATTTAATACCTGTCATGACAGTGTTATGTGTTTGAGGAAATACCCACCTGTATGGTTATCTGCAGACTGGCCAGTGTTTGGAGTCTTATGTGTCTTGTGTTACTCACAGTTCACTTATCTTAGAACTGCAGAAGCATAGTCTGAGGATTGCAGTCAGTACATGGTGACAGTCATGAGAGTTACTGACTTCATATCCCTCACAGGACATATATCACAACAAACCCTGTTACAACAGTAAATGTATGAGGGTATCACAGCAACATGCCAATATTAGCCCAGTGTTTGTGGCTCCAGCCACATGTCTGTCAACCTTTGTACATATATCATGTAGTAAGAGGTGCATATGTTCTGTACACAATTATGTATTGACATCATACCTGATAACAAGCCAGTCAAATATCAGACTGCTAGACATGTTATATATAGTAGGGGTTATTTCTGAGGACATAAACTGGACATTT
Organism: Protopterus annectens; assembly: GCF_019279795.1. Taxonomy (NCBI): domain Eukaryota; kingdom Metazoa; phylum Chordata; order Ceratodontiformes; family Protopteridae; genus Protopterus; species Protopterus annectens. The sequence continues at coordinate 321,510,145 of NC_056734.1, read as the reverse complement.
TATGGTTGAGTGTACAGTAGTGGGGTCTGTGTAGTTATAGTGATTGATCAACTTAAGTCTTTTCCCCCCTAGAGATTGAGTACAGAGTGTAATTAGAGGCTGCTGGACTATACATCTGCATTACTTACAGTCGATTGATTGTTATCCTCTGGCACAGACTGTCTTTACTGTTGTACTACTTGAAGGCCTTGGCCTGGACAGCGACATATGTTATGCTTTCGGATTACTGTATAAAATGATCTACATGAGAGTTGCATTAATCAGTTAGTACATATTTCAAAGTCTTAACAGCTATATGACATGGCATATACAACTGTAATAGTACACAAATAATATTTTCTTATGTATGCAAACCTGTGTGTGATGGCATATCCTTTGACTTCTCTGTGGGTATATGTTTCAGGCAACAATTGTCTTTTGTATGAGTGACTCATACACTGTCTGTTTGAAAAGGTGCCAACTGTAGGCATACTGGCTGTTCAATATGCTGTGCACCCTCTAAATATGTATCTGCCTATACATATATATGTGTGTGTATGTGTATTTATATCTCTCTCTCTCTCTCTCTCTATATATATATATATATATATATATATATATATATATATATATATATATCTGTATCTGCATATGTGTGTGTGTGTGTGTGTGTGTGTGTGTGTGTGTGTGTGTGTGTGTGTGTATATATGTATCTTTGGAATGTTTAGTGCTTCCACATTGTACATTCTCTATGGTAGCCAGACTGTACTGCATAATATGTTATTGATACCATCCTGACATCATACAGGTGGGATGGATTACTGTTATCGTCTTGTGGCCACATTGTGTAGGGTCCTGGGTATGGGTTCTGCAACAGTTAGTATTGTGTTGCAGGGCAGATTTGTTTGGCTGTGTGGGAGAGGGTGATATCAATACTTACAAGAGGTATTTAGCTTGGGCCCCCTCACTCCCATTAATGGTGCCTTTGCTCGTATATGTATTTGTTATGTTCTCTTTTATATGTATAAATATATATCTGTGTATATATATATATATATATATATATATATATATATATATATATATATATTTATATGTATATATATATATATATATATCCACGACACGAAACACCAAACCAGTAAAAACACAAAAACACCATTCCAGGCATCAATAAAGGCTGTCCTCTTTGTTCAGTTCAATGACTACAGCAGGTCATTTCAAATAAAACCTCTCTTATTTAAATTAACAGACAAAAACAAAAAACAGATTAAGTACTTTCATTTCCAGCTTGGAGACCACTGGGGATGCACAATCCAGTGCATTTCTTTGTGCCGGTCCCAAGCCGGGATAAATGGGGAGGGTTGCGTCAGGAAGGGCATACGATGTAAAACTTTGCCAATTCATTTCATGCAGACACCAATAAACATTTTTATACCAGATCGGTCGAGGCCTGGGTTAACAACGACCGCCACCAGTACTGTTAGCCTACAGGGTGCTGGCGGAAATTGGGCTACTGTTGGCCGAAGGAGGAGAAGAGGCAGAAGACATAGCCAAAGGCAGGAGAGAAGAGAAAGGCTAGGACTGTGGTAGTAAGGGTCGGAACTTTGAATGTTGGCAGTATTACTGGTATAGGGAGAGAGCTAGCTGATATGATGGACAGAAGAAAGGTTGGTATATTGTGTGTGCAAGAGACCAAATGGAAGGGGAGTAAGGCTAGGTGTATTGGAGGTGGGTTCAAATTGTTTTATCATGGTGTGGATGGGAGGAGAAATGGGGTAGGAGTTATTCTGAAGGAACAGTATGCTAAGTGTGTTTTGGAGGTGAAAAGAGTGTCAGATAGAGTGATGTTTAAGAAGCTGGAAATTGATGGTGTAATGATGAATGTTGTTAGTGCATATGCTCCACAAGTTGGGCGTGCAATGGATGAGAAAGAAAATTTTTGGAGTGAATTGGATGAAGTGGTGATGACTGTACCCAAGGGTGAGAGAGTGGTGATTGGAGCAGATTTCAATGGGCATGTTGGTGAAGGGAACAGAGGGGATGAGGAAGTGATGGGTAGGTATGGTGTTAAACAAAGGAATGCAGAAGGACAGATGGTAGTGGAGTTTGTGAAAAGGATGGACATGGCTGTGGTGAATACGTATTTTAACAAGAGGGAGTAGCATAGGGTGACATACAAGAGTGGAGGAAGATGCACACAGGTGGATTGGAGACTGTAAAGTAGTGACCGGAGAAAGTGTAGTTAGGCAGCATAGGATGGTGGTTTGTAGGATGACGTTGGTGATCAAGAAGAGGAGGATGAGGAGTGTGAGGGCAGCACCAATGATCAAATGGTGGAAATTGAAAAAGGGTAATTGTGAGGTGGCATTCAGGGATGAGTTAAGGTAGGCACTGGGTGGCAGTGAAGAGTTACCAAATAGCTGGGTAACTACAGCAGAGCTAGTAAGGGAGACGGCTAGAAAGGTGCTTGGTATCACATCTGGACAGAGGAAGGACGACAAGGAGACATGGTGGGGGAATAAGGAAGTACAGGAGAGTATACAGAGAAAGAGGTTGGCAAAGAAGAAGAAGTGGGATTGTCAGAGAGATGAAGAAAGTAGACAGGAGTATAAGGAGATGAGGTGCATGGCAAAGAGAGAGATGGCGAAGGCTAGAGATAAGGCATATGAAGAGTTGTATGAAAGGTTGGACACTAAGGAGGGAGAAAAGGACCTGTACCGATTGGCTAGACAGAGGGACCGAGCTAGGAAAGATGTGCAGCAGGTAAAGGTGATAAAGGATAATGAGGGAAACATACTCACAAGTGAGGAGAGTGTATTGAGGAGCTGGAAAGAGTACTTTGAGGGGTTGATGAAGGAAGAGAATGAGAGGGAGAGAAGATTGGATGATGTAGGGATAGTAAATCATGAAGTACAATGGATTAGCAAGGATGAAGTAAGGATAGCTATGAAGAGAATGAAGAATGGAAAGGCTGTTGGCCCAGATGACATACCTGTGGAAGCATGGAGGTGTTTAGGTGAAATGGCAGTGGAGTTTTTAACCAGATTGTTTAATGAAATCTTGGAAAGTGAGAGGATGCCTGAGGAATGGAGAAAAGTTTTTTGGTATTGATTTTTAAGAATAGGGGTGATGTGCAGAGCTGTAGTAACTACAGAGGGATTAAATTGATCAGTCACAGCATGAAGTTATGGGAAAGAGTAGTGGAAGCAAGGTTAAGAAGGGACATGATGATTAGTGATGAGCAGTATGGTTTCATGCCGGGAAAGAGCACTACAGATGCGATCTTTGCTCTGAGAGTGTTGATGGAGAAGTACAGAGAATGTCAGAAGGAGTTGCATTGTGTTTTTTGTAGACTTAGAGAAAACATATGACAGGGTGCCTAGAGAGGAGTTGTGGTATTGTATGAGGAAGTCAGGAGTGTCAGAAAAGTATGTAAGAGTGGTACAGGATATGTACGAGGGTAGTGTGACAGCGGTGAGGTCTGTGGTGGGAGTGATGGATGCGTTTAAGGTGGAGGTGGGGTTACATCAAGGATCAGCTCTGAGCCCTTTCTTATTTGCAATGGTGATGGACAGGTTGACAGACGAGATCAGACAGGAGTCCCCATGGACTATGATGTTTGCAGATGACATTGTGATCTGCAGGGAGAGTAGGGAACAGGTGGAGGAGACCCTGGAGAGATGGAGATATACTCTAGAAAGAAGAGGAATGAAGGTCAGCAGGACTAAGACAGAATATATGTGTGTGAATGAGAGGGAGGATAGAGGAATGGTGAGGATGCAAAGGTGGATGAGTTTAAATACTTGGGGTCAATAGTTCAGAGTAACGGTGAGTGTGGAAGAGAGGTGAAGAAGAGAGTACAGGCAGGATGGAGTGGGTGGAGAAGAGTGCCAGGAGTGATTTGTGACAGATGAGTACCTGTGAGAGTGAAAGGGAAGGTCTACAAGAGGGTAGTGAGACCAGCTATGTTATATGGGTTGGAGACAGTGGCATTGACAAAAAGGCAGGAGTTTGAGCTGGATGTGGCAGAATTAAAGATGTTAAGATTTGTACTGGGTGTGACGAGGGTGGACAGGATTAGGAATAAGTATATTAGAGGGTCAGCCCAGGTTGGAAGGTTTGGAGACAAAGCCAGAGAGGCACGATTATGTTGGTTTGGACATGTGCTGATGAGGGATGCTGAGTATATTGGGAAAAAGATGCTAAGGATGAAGCTACCAGGTAACAGGAAATGAGGAAGGCCTAAGATAAGGTTTATGGATGTGGTGAGAGAGGACATGCAGGTGGTTGGTGTGACAGAGCAAGATGCAGAGGACAGGAAGAAATGGAAACAAGTGATCTGCTGTGGCGACCCCTAATGGGAAGAGCCAAATGAAGATGATGATTTCCAGCTTGGAGACTTCATCAGAATCTTACTTACACACACACACACACACACACACACATATATATATATATATATATATAGATAGAGAGAGAGAGAGATATGTAGATATATATATAGATGTATGCATATGTGTGTGTATATATATATATATATATATATATATATATATATATATATATATATATATATATATATATATATATATATATATATATTTTTTTTTATATATACATATATATATATATATATATATATATATATATATATTTATTTTATATATTATATATATATACATATATATGTGTATGTGTGTGTATTTGTTTTATATAAATATATATATATATATATACATATTTATTTCATATATTTTATATATATATATATATATATATATATATATATGTGTGTGTGTATTTATTTATTTTATGTGTATATATATATATATATATATATATATATATATATATATATATATATAGATAGAGAGAGAGAGAGATAAATATATACACACACACACACACACACACACACACACACACACACACACACATCTTCTTCTTTTGGCTTTTCCCAGTTAGGGGTCGCCACAGCAGATCATCTGTCCACTTATGATTGGCATTGTAGTTTTACAGTGTTGAGTTGCCAGCCCAGCACTCAACCTTCCACAGAAGGCACACACACACACACACACACACACACACACACACACACACACACACACACACACACACACACACACACACACACACACACACACACACACACACACACACACACACAGCCAATTTAGAGTGTCCAATCCACCTACAGCATGTCTTTGGGATGTGGGGGGAAACCAGAGCACCTGGAGAAAACTCACACGACCACAGGGAGGACATGCAGACTCCACACAGAAGGCACCTCAGCTGAGGATTGAACCGGAGAACCTCTTGCTGTGAGGTGGCAATGCTAACTGCTGCACCACCATGGCCGCCCTCACACACACATACATCTACATGTATAAATACATTTCCTGTACTGTTGAATTACTCTACTGGAGGATATGTTTCTGAAAATATCAGGGTTATGTATATCTGACATGGCGTAGTGGTAAATCACTTTGGCTATGTTGTGCAGGGTCCTGGTTTCAAGCCTTGCATAGGCTGGTTATTTTGTTGCTGGGCAGAATAAGGGCCATTGGATACAAGTGATTAAGGCATTTTTAAGCAGTTGTAAACAGGTTTGCGTGGGTTTACACAGAGGTAAGCACTGCTAACTTCTGGTTACAGTTTCTTATAGTGATTTAGCTTCTCAGTTGCTTAGCTAATGTAGGCATTGCTTACCCACACACAAACAGGCTTAAACCCACTTACTACTGCTTAAATCTGCTTACTCCAGCTTACTAATGCTTAATAGTGCTTACTCCTGCTTATCTCTGCACTAATTTAGACAGAAATGTAAAATGGTTCTTGGGAAGGTGGTGGATTTGGACACTCTATGGATTTATCATTCATTACACATTATACCTTTGATTTTTATACCTGATTCATGTGTACATATACCGTATGGGGCGCTTGTGTTTATCTGTGAATTTTACATTATTACAATGACACCTCACATTTGCATTTAATGCAGTACTCCAGTTCATAAATATATGCTATTTAGTAGGTTATGCAAAAAAAAATATTGTTCATAAAGTGATTTGACATGGAAAATGGGATGTACTGGAGTGAGACACGAACCGGGAATGACTGCTTGTAAGGTGAATGCTCTGACCACTAAACTATTGCAGTACTGCTTCATTTGCATATATCTTGATATTTATCTTTTTGTGCCATTTAAGCTGCAGTATACGTAGCTAAGCAATGGGCAAACCCGCGCATCTATAGTTAACTTTTATCTACTTGATAAAAAAAAATTAACTTGTTTATATTATTATATTTTATCTATTGCTCTTATAAACTTGGGGGTGTTGCTGAGGGTATGCAACCCCCTATGAGCGGTCTCACTGATTGTTATTGCTAAACTGCAGTTCTTGATTGCAGGGGCATGCATATTGTGACAGCTCTGCTCTCAGACATGCCCCCTGCACTCATCCACACTCCATGTCCATTTAGGAGCTCAGGCAGCGTGCCTTCATTAATATGCATGGTGCGCTGCTGTGCTGCTACTAAATGGTTGTTTCCGTGTAGGACAAAACTAGTCCTGCATGGAAGATTAGTGAATCCGGGGGTATGTCTTTTGTTTTAGTGATATAATTTTCATTAATGATGTCATTCAAATTGTCAACATAAGTACCCAAATATTTGATACATTTTTTAAATACATCAAAAATAATATTATTAATTCAAGCATTATCTTGATTTATTAACACAATTTCAGTTTATTATTAAATTTCATTTTTGATTGCTTTATAATTCATAGACTTTTATTATTTCTGCTATTGAATCATTCAGTTCTCCAGTTATTAATATAATATTATCTGCAAGCAACTGAATTTTAGATTTAAAAGATTTAATGACTTTAAAATATTCAGTTTAGTACTATTTCTCACAAATTCTGGAAAATGTTCTATGCAAAGAACAAATAACAAAGGAGAAATTGGACATCCTTCTATAGTTCCCTTATTTATATTCAAACCATTTGAGAAAAACAAAACACCTACCTTAATATGTGCCTTAGAACCATTCTAGATCTTACCATTTTAATAAATTATTTTGGAACTTCATAAATCGCCAAAGATATAAAGTGATATTTACAGCATCAAAATCCTTCCCCAAACAAATTTATGATACTTAATTTAGCCTTATTTAGCATAATGTATGATAGCATTATTTTTTATATTATGCTGAGTTTTATTATGTACAAAAACTGTCCAATCTTTATGTGTTATATTTTTAAATTAAATCTTTTAATCTCTTAGTCATAATAGACATAAACAGCTTACAGTTAGTATCTAGTTATGAGATAGGCTTGTATGATGAGATAGTTTTATAATAGTTATCCTGTTTAATACAAGATATATGAAACAGCATTTCCATGATGGCAGAATTTATAAATGTAATAATTCTTGAGATACAAGTTTTTATCTCCCTCTGATATAATGTAACTCCGTCCTGGCACTTTATTACTGTACATATATATTTTAATCTGCTCTTTAATTCCACAAATAGTAATATCTCCCATTATTGTTTAGTTTTTTTCTGACAAATTATTGTTAATATTAATATTCAAAAAAATCATACAAACTACTCTCATCAGGGCCCATACTTTTACTATGTAAATTTTGAAAGTGTTCATTAAATGTGTATGAAATGACATTCATATCAGGCAATTTCTTTCCTGTTACTTAATTTATAATGCATTTATTTTGATTTGCTTTACTAAGTAATTTTGATCTATGCACTAGTCTATGGAGTTCTTTGGGTGATGATTTATAATAATTTAATTTTACCTTCTCCAATGCTAATTCAGTTTTATGAGTTATTATTTTTTATATTCTTTAGTTATTTCATTTTTTATATTATTGTTATTTCTCTTTTATAATTCTAGTTCCTTAAGGTATAATATGTCTTAGAATTTCTTTATGTCTTCCTCCCATTTTTTTAATTCAACATTACACTGGTATTTTATTCTTTAATGTTTATAAATGTTAATATAATTCCAAAGAATAGTATCACTAATTTGGTATTGTTCAACTCCATATATTCCCTAGGATTCAGCAAGCTCTGCACAGCATGCAGGAATACTTCAGGAGCTGCTGGAGGCAATATGGCCACCGAGAGATCCAGGAACAAGCTCTCAGGGCATGCACAAGCGCTCCTGCACTATTCCTGTATGGACACAGTTCCTGTATGCTAATTACCCCATTTTCAGGTGAAAATCATGCAAATGTGGTGAATTAGTGATCCAGGAAGCTAGCAGCCATCCATGCAGGATTAGTGTAACCTGCAGAAATGTACTCTGTTAGTAACCGAGTACATTTCGGCAAACTACAAAACGGAGCCATGTCAGCTCCAAATAAAGGGTGTGTATAATGTGGAAAGCATGCCAATGGCCAAATATATGGCCATCGGTATGGAAAACAGTTGCAAAAAAAAAAAAAACTTTTATTTATTTATTTTTGGCCTATTTCAGACGTTTAAGCATAGGGCAGCAGCATGCGGATGGGATTGGCTGGAAAATAAAAGTAAAACCCTGAAAAAAGCTTTTTCTGCAAAATCACAATTTTGCCATTATAGTCAATGGCAGGCAGAAGACAACAAGGTCAGTGAATAGTGGTTGCTAAGGGGGTAAGGCTCAGTGTCAGACTTGTAACTAGGCATTAGCAGGCAATTCTATGAAAATAAAAGGAATTATACTGAATCACAGATTTTCCCACATGGCTAGCCTGCACCCAACCATGTAGGTGCAGAAAAACAATGGTGTAAGCCTAAGAGCTAGCTGACATCATAGAGGGGTGTGGCAGGCATTCTCTAAGCTTATTGGAGCTCTGTGGCTCGGGTTTGCCCTTAGCTTAGCAGAGCTAGGGAAGGGGGTGTGTCTGAAGCTGCCAAGCGCACTTTACATTGCCTAAACATGTGTGTGTGCTGCACACAAGGTTTAAAAAAAAAAAGTAAACCAGGAAATAGCAGCTACATTCACATCTAAGCACTGTGTTTGTGTGGTGGGCCTCAGGGCTTAAACAGTAAGGCAATGGGAAGTGAAAACAGCAGTAGGAAGGTAATCAAGGAGAACTAGCATAGCTGGCAGGTGAAATGTATCAGAATCAGCCAGTTTACACAGGCAGCAGCCCAGCCCAGCCTACTACTATAAACTATGCAAATACCTTTCCCTCTGTTTTTTCTCACAAACTCTACACCACTGGCGTACAAAAACGGGGAAATTTTACCTAACAAAAGCAACAAAATTATAGGGGCTGCATTTGCTCTCATTAATCAACATGTGGAAGAGGCTGAGGGTGGTGAGGATGAGAATGCTGATAACCAACCCACAGTGAGGAGAAGGAGAAGAGTGCATGAGCTGGAGATAGTGGAGCACTATAGGGTGGACAGGGACCTCCTACAGCAAAGTTTTGAGCTGTGCCGGCCACACCTCACACACAAAACCAACAGAGGGGAACCCGTCCCAGTAGATACCAAGGTATATATAGGCTTAAGAATACTAGCCACCAGTACCTTCCAAAGGCCAACTGGGGATATCATGGAGATCTCACAGGCATCAGCATCCAGGGTACTCCACCAGTTCCTGGATGTCATGTCAGCACATGCCGGTGAGCACATATATTTCCTCAACACCCATGAGGCATTGACCAGTAATATGTATCTATGTATCTCTTCCACCAAATAGCAGAATACCCTGAGGTAGTGGGTGCTATAGACAGCACACACATACACATCAAAGCACCATCTGGTGAACGAGGTAGAGTCTATATAAACTGCAAGGGCATCCCCTCCATCAACCGCCAGGTTGTGTGCAATGCCCAGGGCATTATAACGAAAGTGTGTGCTGGCAGCCATGGAAGCTATCACAACCCCATATCTGGTATATGATGCAGCTGTACCAGAGATTTGCCAGTGGGGACATTCCATATGGCCATCTAGTGGGGGATGCTGGTTACACACTGGAGTCATGGCTGATGACACCCATCAGAAATGCATACATACCAGAACAAGAACTCCATAATGAGGCACACGCACAGACCAGAATCATAACAGAACGTGTGTTTGGTCACGGTTCCGGTGCCTGGACATATCCAGTGGAGCCTTACAGTACTCACCAGCTACATGCACCCAAATTGTCATCATATTGCTACACAATATGATCCTGTGGAAACTGCTGCAGCAGGAACAGCATGAGACAGGGCCACACAGCCCCCCACCATTGCCAAGGCCTGCACAGGCACAGAGTGACTCAGAGGATGAACAACCTGAGCCTGCCCCAGTAGGCAGAAGGAGGCATGGCCAGTATGCCCAGGCCTTGTCAAAGAGACTATGCATAGCACATACACTGACATGGTAGGAACCTAAGGAATGACACCTCAGTCCAACTGGCACATGTAGTAAAAGGATGACAAACATGACACTACCTGTGCTTAACCCTGTATAGGGGTGTACAATGTGCATCCAACATAGTCAGCCCTCCAGCACCATCCTCACTACTGGCACAGACACAAGGTAAGTCACGCTCACTATCAATTGCTGAATGGAGTAGAATATTCTGCTACCTGTATTTCTGGTATGGATGTGAGCATGTTAGGGAATCAAGTGATTGAATGGGATGTCAGCAGATAGTAGACACCTATATCGGCAGCATGAAATCCTTAACAAATACTGGTGTCAACATAGTAGGCAGTACTAGACAAGGTGACAAAACACACTGCAGGACATGTGGTGGGCCAAATGTGTGTCCATAGGACACACACATGCATGCCAGTGAGGCTCACATACCCAACAACAGTCTCAGCCAGCAAGACAGGTGTAGACAACCTATAGAAAGGCAGTGCTAAGGCCTCTGAGTGATGGCTATGGAGAACAGCCCCCCTCCAGACCTACAAAGAGAGACTACAACAGGTCAGGCAGTGGGATGTTGGTTCCGAAGGGTAAGAAGTCTGAAACTGAAATGTAGGTCAATCAAGCCTAAGAAATGTAGTACACTGATATGACTCTAGTTTGCATGATAGGTCAGAATATAGAATGAAATGGAGTACCTGAAATATCAGTACAGTTATAGCAAATGTTTACAGTTGTTGGGTGGGCCCCGGCCCCCCCCTCCACAATCCTATGTAGAAATGTAGTAACATGTATGTGTAGGTATAATAACAGTGGAGCACAGATTACCTGAGTTGGCCAAAGTAGCAGGATAGATTGTAGCACATGTATAATATGCAGGGGTGTGTGTGTTAGGTTGGTGTGTGTTGTATATTGTGTGAAAGTGGTCAGCATGTAGGCATGGTGGGTTGTGTCCTGGTGGCCAACGGCCAGTAATGCTGATGACAGGGCCAAGTTCTCACAACTGCAGTGCCAAACACAGTGAATCCCAGCAAGATGCACTCCAGCAGTAATCAATACTAATTGTTCATATGTAATATCTGCCACCATCTGAAAGATGGACATGGCATGAATGTGGGCCCAGACATGCAAACAGTACACAGGTGGAAGTACCCTAGAAAGAGAGCGTATAAAATGTTACTGTCAAATGGACACACCTTTGGAATTGTACATACAGGTTAGCAGCACATTGGTTGGTTGTGTAGTATGGAATACTGATGTTATCTGGCCAAACACTGACAGACCACAAAAGTCACAGGTATGAAGTACTGAGAAACTGCTGATGTCCCTGCACAAGCCAGCATAAGTGGAATGCCCCATGTATGTCTGTGAGTTAGCTGCAAGTAGCTTCCATAGCACACATGCACCCAGCTCACCCCACCATCAGCCACAGGTACCTCACAGGTTGTATCCATGCTGTTGGGAATGAGTATAATATGACTCCCACCTCTGTATGGGAATAGCCACAGAATGCAGCATGCTGAAGAGGTGTCCCATGCAGGTGTGCCCTAACTGTACGCAGCACCCTGCCAACATCCATACCACTGGATCAATAAGGACAGAAACTATTGACATTAACACCTTGCACACCTACCCTGTCATTCCAGGGGAATATAGTGGCTTGCAGCCTGGGACTGTAGGAGTGACATAATGCACCAGCCTGCTACAGATGGCCTTCATCACTACAAAATTCCCTACAGTCCTCTGCCAAAGGCCTGTGTCTCACCTGTACTGCCAATGTATGTTATCTCATGGACTCTCAAATAATAACATAACATAGTCCATGGAACCCAAATGCAAGGCCATGTTAACAAATCCCAGTAGCATGTCCACCATGCCCTACTGCATGAACTGTGGATCAAACCGTAAATACTGCTAGGATGAAGTGATAAGTATAGGGATACCTATCAGATAAAAATTTGCATAATGTTCGGAAGAGGATAGAATAACAGAGGGGGGTGGAAGCATGGATGCTATGGAGTGTGTGAAGTCTGAAACTCAGCTGTGTGCACATACTATTCCTGCCTGCAAACACAGGAATGGGTGGCTACAATCTTGCTTGTAAACCACAATGTGAAGGGGTAATGACCAGAAATATGAGGCCTGCCTCTGGGTAACCTGTGTGAATCTGTACAGCTGTGAGGTATGGCCACAGCAGGTACGGCAATGGATGTACAAGCATGGGATCCACAGCCACCACTGTACCTAGGTGCTAAAACATTTGCACAGATCCATCAGCAAGTGTCTGCAGCTCCCCCACCAGAATGGCATGATTGTGCAAGAATATGTAGGCTGGAGATCACAATACTGGACGCAGCTGCATTTATTCCCCAGGAAATTACTGCAAGCAAATATGTATACCTGACAGTAGTTGATGACATAAAACATCACAGTGTAAAACACCACATATGTCTGAACATCTCTGCTAACACCAAAACCATGTAGCAAAAGCAGCACAGACACAATTACTTACAGTAACCCACTATCCTTTGCCCATTGTGACCCCATATTGTCAACCGATCTACAGATATCCTGCAGAAACAGGTTGCTAGCTGTAGGTGTAGAACACAAAAGCCTGCACTGGAGTACAACCCACCTGGAATGGATTCACACATTCATTACAGAAGGTGATACTGGGCATGCTCCCACACTTATGAAGCCCATGTCTGGCAACAACAGTGGACTATACATACCTGACAGTCACAAATGTTTGTGCACATACTCCACATTGCACACCAGTCATGCTTTGCACGCACATTGGATAGGAATACACACATATATCCAAGGACAACACACTATAATAGGCCATACTTACACATACATACATGTGAGGAAGAGAGTGACAGTGACAAACAGCTTCCCATCATGAGGCCTGTCTCACCCAGCACACATCCAACTGGCTAAAACCACACAATGTGCAAATGTCAATCACTGTAGACATTTGCTTCTGGTATTCCTCAGCACTATAGTGTCTGTGGTGCTTATGATAACTGTGTAACATGACTGTACAAGTCATTATTCATCTAGCAGTTGTATACACATTCCTGTTAAATGTAAACCTGTGTGTGGCTGAGTGTTGTGTGTGTGCTTCCAGATGAATGGTTTATGGCCCATTCACACACACTGCACTTCCCATTGCCCTACTTTGGCAAGCCTGCTGATGTCATTCACCTTGAAATATACCTTTGGTGAAGAAGTAGCCCTATAAGCTCCATGACGCGTACTATAACTGCATACTGCTATAGTGTGATGTACGTGTTCTTATCCCAGACATGGCAACTGTGTGTGTGTGTGTGTGTGTGTGTGTGTGTGTGTGTGTGTGTGTGTGTGTGTGTGTGGGGATCAATGCTTTGGCGGCCATTCACAGTCACTACACTTCCCATTGCCCTATTTTGGCAAGCCTGCTGTCATTTACCTTGAAATACACCTTTGTTGAAGGAGTAGCCATATAAGCTCTGCTGCATGTGCTATAACTGTGTAATGCTATAGTGTGATATACTAGCTAGGTAGTTGTAATTCCGGACATGGCAACTGTGAAACTCTGTGTGTATGTTTGTCTGTGTAGGGATCAATGTTTTTGAGTCCATTCATAGTCAAATCACTTTCCATTGCCCTACTTTGGCAAGCCTGCTGATGTCATTCACCTTGAAATACACCTTTGGTGAAGGAGTAGCCCTATAAGCTCTATGGCGTGTGCTACAACTGCATAATGCTATAGTGCAATGCACTAGTTAGGTAGAAGTTCTAATCCTAGACACGATGACTGTGTGTGTGTGTTTGTGTGTATGGGTCAATGCTTTTGTGGCCATTCACAGTCACTAGGCACTCCTAAAAATGGAGAACATCGATATCTGTGCAGTAACTGAGACCTGGTTCAAGGCTCCAGAGAGCACCCCTGCAATACCAGGCTACAACTCTTACCACACTTTTCAGCTACAAAAACCAGGACTGAAACACTAAAGGAGGAGGAGTGTCCATATTCACCAAGGATATTCACACCACCATGCTAGTTGCCCAACATAATGTGTCTAAAATTCTCCAGGTGCAACTAACACTAGGTAAGACTGCAATCCAAAATGTAGCTTGCTACAGATCCTCCACCATGCCCAAAGATTCTCACTACACCTTTCTAAACATACTGGAAAATATTAAGATACAACTAAACACCCTAATACTGGGTGATTTCAACTACTCTGCCATTAACTGGGGAAACTACTCATGTACCAACACCTTTGCCCAATGGTTCTTGGAATTCATAAATTCTAATACCCTGGATCAACTAATCCATAGTCCCACCAGGGGCCCCAGTATCCTAGACCTGGTCATTACCAACATGGGAATTTGATGCTCCACACCTATGGTCACCCTCGTTGGTCAGGTCTGACCATAAGCTAATTACCCTTGACATCCACATCCCTCCTCCACCCCCCGAGCAAGGAAACCTCTGTAAAAAACTTCTTCAAAGCCAACTTCATGCTACTGAAGTCAGAAGTTACAAACTTCACGACACCCGTGCAGACGGGAACTGAAAGTCTGACTGCTGAATCCTACACTAAGGCACTGTATGAGCACATCCACTTGTGCATGAATCGTGGCATCCCAAACAGAACCAAGATGCTGTACTCCAAAAAAAGGAAGCCAATCTGATGGTCCCCTGCCATAAACAAACTTTACAACAAAAGGAAGAAACTGTTGCAGAAAAGAGGAAAATCCCAGGATTCAAAAGACTCCCTTACCAGCCGAGTAAGAAGCTAAGATTCCTCATAAAATCCTCCAAAGCTAGTCACGAAAATAAAATTGCCAAAGATTCCAAAGGCAACCACAAGGCATTCTATAGCTATGCCAGGAATCTAAATGGCAATACTCAGATCTGCTCTGAGCTACAACAGAATGGCATTAAATATACTGATCCCAAGGATATTGCCAATATCCTTGCAGATCAATTCAGTGCCAACTTCACCTGCCTCTCACCCCCTAAAGGCCCCATCTCAGTACTGAAAGATTGCCAAATTCCAGCAATAATGGCCACACAGGTAAAAACCACACTCTCCAAAGCTAAGAATACAGCATCCATGGGACCAGATAATATCCCGCACTGTGACTACATGAACTACAAAATGAAATGTCGTCTCACCTAAGTGCCATGTTTAATCATAGCCTCACCTCAGGCTTCATGCCCACTGAGTGGCGCACAGCTACAGTTATCCCACTCCACAAGGAGGTATCCACCTTGGATCCTGGGAACTACCACCCCATCAGTCTGATGAGCCTGATCTGGAAGGCCATGGAACTTATTGTCATGGAACTTATAAACAAAGACACTGGCAACCTTCAAACATCGGACCCCATCCAGTTTGGGTTTGTAAAGGGCCAATCTTGACTCCTGAACCTGATTGACTTCTTCAAATCATTCTCCAGAGCTGTGGACATGGGTAATGTGGTCCACACAGCCTACCCAGACCTCATCAAGGCCTTCGACACCATCCCCCACTCTGGAATCACAGATAAACTTACTAAGCTGGGCCTTAATCCCTACGTCACTCGATGGGTTGCCATCTGGATTACTGACAGAACCCACACTGTAAAAGTAGCCGACTCCAAATCCAGCTCCAGACAAGTGACAAGTGGAGTACCTCAGGGGTCAGTCCTGGGACCGCTCTTGGTTGGCATCTACTTGTCTGAAGTATAGGCCAACACTAAGGGACTCTGGCTAACACAGTTCACAGATGACTGCAAACTGGGAGCCATTACTGAATCCCCAAATGATGTGGATATTCTACAAGAAGGCCTTACAGAAACAAATGCTTGGTGCCAGAGCCATGGGCTCAAGCTCAATGCCAAGGAATGTATAGTTATCCCCTTTGGGAAGAAACATGTACCCATGAATTACCACATAGGTGTCAGTACACTAAACACTGAAAGTCTGACAAGACACTTAGGGACACAGGTGGACAGTGGGCTCACCTTCAATAACCACATCACCACAACAGTCAGGAAATCCTTTTATGTGGCACACCTCATCACTAAGGGCATTTCATCCAGAAAAAAGAGGTCATTGTCCCACTGTACTCATCTCTCAGTAGACCCATTATAGAATACAAGGCCCCATTTAGTATGTATCTCTCAAGACATCTGCAAAAACTAGAAAGGCTGCAGAAATACCACACAGGCCTAAAGCAGATGCCCTATGCTGACTGTCTACAAAAACTCCAGCTATACTCTGTCACATATCGTCTACTCAGTGGTGATATCTGCTTAACATATAAGGCCATGTCAATCCCAGAGCTGTTGGACATGCTACACT